>NC_054376.1:10467500-11067500 GCF_017654675.1 Xenopus laevis | reverse complement strand
CTACTTTTTGCTCCATTAACTCTATAGCATCAGGATGGCATATAAAAGCTTAAAGGAAATAAAAATGAAACTATAATAATTACCAGTAAACCTTCTGTGTTATAGTATCTATACAACTGAATCGCTATAAAAATTTGGATCTGGTGTGTGACATATACAGAAGGAGTTAATCCGGAGCTAGCAAGAAGAATGTCAGGCGGACAAATGGATTTCTGTTCCATTTCACTTTAATCTGCACAGTTTTTAATGTAACAGGCATATTTCTGTACAAACAATACTCTTAGCAATACCCCCTTAGAGTGCTTTCTTTCAGAAATATTAATCTCGAATTTAATGAGCAAGAGGAACTGCAGGTATTCAGGGTTGCGTGTGTGCCGACATACAGTAGGGCAAATCCTTAGTCTCTTTCCCATTTTGGATGACAATTTTGGAAAAACTATTAAAAGGATTGTGCCCCCTTTGCTATGTGATAAATTACTATATGTGTTTTGGAGAAGGACAGGGAAATATTTACTCATTTTCAGGGGCCCCTTAATCCCTCCTACTCCACAGCAGGTAAAGTAATATCTGGCCTTGTGGCACTGGTAACTGTAAGGCCCAAACATTAAACTAAAGGAGCCCTAAAATGACTTTAATCTGCCTCCTTTCTACATGGCAAAGCTAAATCCATCTAAACCCCAGTGCAGTGAATTTATTACAGATGAGAAAGGCGGTTAATTACTTAATCCAGAATGACTGATTCATCATCAAATTATTTCTGCCAAAAAAACCAAATGTGACCCAAATAGCTTTGAGTTTGATCTCAACGGACACTGTGCATATGCCAGCACATACAACCGTATCATAGGGTAATACATCTGAGAAATCCCTCTTCATAATCTACAGACCCTTGTAAAGGTAAAGTGAAGTGCATATGGGGAAAACCTAAATAGTGGCCAAAATCAGGGATGCCAGGTTGTTGGCTTTCCAACCAAATTGGGCTACAAATTTAAAGCCTGGGCGGGTTTTGAAAGTACAAACTAGCTAAGGTACGGATTTGGGCTACTTTTTGGGCCTTTGGTTTGTACTTTGGAAACCAGCCAAAGTCTTTTTCTTGCCCTAATGTGCCAAGCCTGCGTCTCCCAATGCATGTTGGGTAATGTAGATTTTGTTCAACAATTTGCCGACTGCCAAGTTTATTTTGTATAAATAACAAGTGTTATCTTCTGCCCTGACTTTGTCCATAAAAGGCAAATATATCAGTATAAGTGAAGCAGAACCAGGCACTTGCAGATTTACTGCAAAAAGTTTTATTTCACCACATGTTTCGGGCAAAGCCCTTTATCAAGTGACCCCCACAATGCAACCAAGCATACAATATAAAGAGTCAACCACACCCTCTAGTGTAATTACTTGGGAAGGGCCACTGCTGTGGGGAGTAACGTAATGAGCCTAGCCCCTAATTAATTGTAATATGTCTGGTTTTGTAAAAAGTCCTTTTGGGCTCAAATTAGTTACAATCATACAGTGCACAATTTTTAGAAAAATAAAGTGAAAAAGTGGAGTGAATAAATCAAGTCTATAGATTAAAGTCCATATTTTCAAAGTCTTTGAAAGAACAACTCCCAGGTACTGCCAGTCTGGCCTACCTAAAGGGTCAATTGCAGTAATTAATCCATCATTAAGCACAAGTCTGCATCCAATACAACATTATGAAAATGATTGTTTAAATATTTTATCTGCCCAACAATTATGTTACTTTTATGTCTTACCGCACTGTGGGTTTTCATGACTCGTTAGAAGGGCAGCAGAATTTTCTGTTTATTTTATCTGAAGTTTAATGTAAGACTACAATACCCAGCATGCAGTGGGACTGACTTGTGTAGAAGTCGGGAGTTTTGGGCTCTGTACCCAAGTCTCCCGTCCCTCTTAAGCTTTCTCGCATCTTCAGTTGACTTTCCTCAATTTCAGACAATTTTATGGCAAAAATCTTCTGGCCACCAAAAATGTCTAGAGGTTGACCTGTTTTACCAATAGTTATTGAAATTGTATATGAATTAGGCCTTATGGGATCCCTATACCTCCTGGGACCCCCCTCTGTAGTTAATCCCATGATGATTGGCAAATCTGTCCAATTTTGCTTCATAGTAAAATTTGCGCAACAATGACAATTTTGAAAGGCCTATTTTCACATATATACATTTATTTTTTTCAGACTTTTTTTCACTGCACATATTGTGCTATTTTTGGGCTACTTTCAAAAGTGCCTCTCCGCTAGTTTTGGGCTGGTTTTGTAGCTGTTTTTGACTGGATTTGGAACTTAGACCTGGTAATCTTGGCCACAATGAACCTGCTTGGGTGGCTGGAGCACACCTGTATTCTTTTTAGTATCCCATTAGACCAGTATGGCCCTGTTGTAACATAGTTATCATGTTGAATCTGCATGGCATTCTGTTCTCCCTTCTAATGTTTGATTGCAGGATTATAGAGAAGTCCTCTATACAAAGCTATTTCAGGGCGGGACTTGGGAGTCAGGGCCAACCAAGACTGCAACTTAAAGGGCCCTCTTCTTGAGTCTAACTTCACATCCAGGGATGGAAATACCTGGGGGTGCGACGGGTGCACCTCCACCCAATCAGGGCCTGCCTCTGCGTCAGTCAGAATCCATAATAAAATTTACACCAGGAGGGTTCCTGGGTGCACAGCCTAGCACACCCGGGCTTTGGAATTATTTATGTTACTATTCCCATCTTCCTTGATTTGCCGCTGTACTAGGGGGAGTAGAGCAGGGCCCATCGATTTCTTTCCCTGTATCCAGCCAGCCCAGTCCAACACTGAGTTAATATTTGTTACCCAATAATCTCTCTATTTGTTGTATAATAGCAGGATGGCAGAAAAAGAGCTGGTAGGGGTAATTATCATTGACAAATCCTTTGCATTTCTACATATGCCGTAGGATGATATATGTCCTAGGAAATCCAGAAAGATGTAAGGAAAAGAAAATGCTTAGGCATTTTTTCTAAATCTACCTAATTTATGGAAAAACTAAAATGAATTCTATTTCTATAGTATAATATTTCATACAAGTATAAGTGGTACATGTCTGAGGCGCCAGTGTCCCTAGAATTAACTGCATTTGTGGAGTCTTGAATCAACTGGCAATGGTGCCGCAAGCAGGGCAGAAATCCAATGAAAGCAGAATCCAATGAAAGCAGGCATGCTCAAACACGTACAGAGAATTCCAAAGAGTATATCACTATTCTACTGGCTGGCCAACGGGCATTAACTTTTATTTAACAATTAATTTTTTTCAAATAGAATCAGTTAATAGTGCTGCTCCAGCAGAATTCTGCACTGAAATTCATTTCTTAAAAGAGCAAACAGATTTTTTTATATTCAATTTTGAAATCTGACATGGGCTAGAAATGTTGTTAATTTCCCAGCTGCCCCAAGTCAAGTGACTTGTGCTCTGATAAACTTCAATCACTCTTTATTGCTGTACTGCAAGTTGGAGGGATATCATCCCCCTCCCTTTCCCCCCCAGCAGTCAAACAAAAGAATAATGGGAAGGTAACCAGATAACAGCTCCCTAACACAAGATAACAGCTGCCTGGTAGATCAACACTTAATAGTAAAAACCCATGTCCCACTGAGACTCCTTCAGTTACATTGAGAAAGAAAAACAGCAGCCTGCCAGAAAGCATTTCTCTCCTAAAGTGAAGGCACAAGTCACATGACCAGGGGCAGCTGGGAAATTGACAAAATGTCTAGCCCCATGTCAGATTTCAAAATTGAATATAAAAAAATCTGTTTGCTCTTTTGAGAAATGGATTTCAGTGCAGAATTCTGCTGGAGTAGCACTATTAACTGATGCATTTTGAAAAAAACATGTTTTCCGATGACAGGATCCCTTTAACTTTAGAAGCTTCCCTAGCCCTTTTGCGTCACCTAAATGTTGCTGGAGTACAGCTCCAAATGACCACCAAATGAATTATACAATTTTCTTTTCTAGCTCTGAACAATTAACCAGCAAAGCATTAGCTGCTCTCCCTCCTGTCACTGCTCATGACATCTATTAAGGTTTTTATTTATTTAAATATAAAAACAAAAAACAGGCAAGGCATACACGTCTTGCAAGCTCCAGATCTGCCATTACCAGCCAAGTTCAAATCCAAAAAGAAAACATGTAGAGATGTTTCACTGACATTATAACAAAGTAGGATAAGTGGTAACTGATACAGAGATTAGGTAATGAATACACTGCAGATGTATAATTCTCCCTTTTCCCACGATGATGAGGCTTTTTTGGCCCTCAGCTCAGGGGTGCCCCTAGCCATTAATGTGAGGAACGCAGGGTTACCAAGTGATAGCTATCTGCTAGACTTTAGATGAAGCTTGTCTCAAAATGGTTTGGTAGAAACCCTACTTGTGCCCATGAGTCTCATATATATATACTCCTCAGTAGGTGTTATATATGCCTGGGGCAGCAAAGTATGTCTTTAATGGAGTATTAATATGCTCTGCCTGTGGCTTCATCCAATATGGCTTTGGTAAGCTCAGGTAGGTGCGTTGTGAGTTGTGTGCAGCAGGTGTTTATACAGGGTGAGGGGGGTGCAACCATGAAAGAGGACTAAAGAGTGGTTTTAAAATAAAAATGTATTATATTGTTATCAGTGGATCTACTTAGGGTGAACAATTCATAGGTTCATGGTTGTCGTGTATTTTTTTTTTCTAGTGTAGTCCTCCTATAAGCACATTCGCTAATTTCTTTGCAAGGGCATAATAATTTAATATAATTAAATTGGTAGATGTGTGAAAGCGAAGAATTTGCCCATAGTAAGTTAGTTAGGAGTTAGTGGGTGTTGCTGAAATGGATACCATGCCTTCCATTGGGTCATCATAACTGAAGGGAGAGTTGGGAGATCCACAGCTAAATGTTACCAGAGATGACTAAGTCCCTCTAAGGACCCAATTTCTCAACTAAGGTGTTGGGGTTTTGGTTATAAGGGTCTATGTCAAAACACCAGAAAACATAGTGAATTTGGGTAACCAAGTCTGGAAGTCCCAGTCAACTGTTAGTTTAGGTCAGTCTGTTCTTGGGGACTTACTGCCCAAACAAACTGCACATAAGGTCGTATTAAAAGCTTTGTGGAATCTGTACCGGTTCATTATAGAACATGTACAAAGACCAAGGTGGAAGCACCATCTTAAAAAAGTATTGAGCTTCACCTATATGGGAAGGGGATCATTTAAGGAGATTATTTACAAGTCTCGATTATAGGGTATGTAGATGTAGGGTATGGATTTACAGGTGTGGAGCCCCAGATAGCAGAATTAGTCCAGCAGGGTTTTAAAGGGGACCTGTCACCCAGACACAAAAAGCTGTATAATAAAAGTAATTTTCAAATTAAACATGAAATCCAATTTCTATTTTTTACTAAGCATTCATAGTTGTTGTAAGCTCATTTAAAAATCTCAGCTGTCAATCAAATATTGTCTGCCCCTCTTCTATGCCATGAAAAGGTTTGTTTCCATGAAGCAGGGTTTTACACAGGAGCTGTTTTATGAAATATATTTTTATAGAGATCTACATTGTTCAAAGGGGGGAGGGGGATATAGTTTTCCTTTAATGCAACACATTGTGTGAGACCTGGAACCCAGGGTGGTGGTAGGTCCAGAGTTCTTTAGTGTTAGCAGGTACCCTAGTGTTCAATTCAGCAGAAAAGGGCAGGGTAGATGCAACCATACTTCCATACAAGGTGCAATGGTGTCAGCCAGCACAAATGACCCTTGTAGGGGTAGGCAATAGGTATCAAAAAAGCCTGTTAGTTGTCCATCATTTTTCCAATTTATAGATACTTTTTTTTTTAGGAGGTGTATGGAATTGGATCAACCAAATGGCTTTGAATCCAGGCAGAATCTGTGCAGTGCAGGACTGAATAACAGTTGCCATTTTGGTTTCCTGTTTCCAGCTCACTTAAGCAATATTTTTGTCCAAAATAACTTCCAAGAACTTTATCTTTACTCTTTTTTCTTTATTTTTTTAATGACCCTCCTAAGCCTCTAAGGATGGTCTAAGCCAGGATGGTCCAGCCTCATATGTGTTTGATATGAGGCTGGAATGGCTGATGGAAGCACATTTTTGCTGTAGTTGTCAATCCCAGTAAATTCTCATTGGCACTGGAGAGGAAAGAAGCAGTTTCTCCAATGACTGAGTGGATGCAGAGTTTGCTGACAGCAGAAAATAATGACATTACTTTTTCCCAGCGCTGGCTGTGACAAAACGGTTTTCTTGGGATCTCAAGGACATTTTGCAACTCTGTGTTTTGAAAAGAGTTAATGGTTTTGCAGATTTGTAATGTGCATACATGCGCTATAAACATTAAGCATGTAACATGAATGGTCTTGCTCTCATTAGCAGTACCACATATAACAATCTGATATTGTTGATTGGTCAGAATGAGAAACAGGGTTTACCAATGGCTTGACTGTTTCAGTTATTTGGTCACTGTCCAACCAAGGAGATGCCACTTTTGAACTTCTGCTGAGTTATCGTGTTGGGTCAATGCAACTTGGTCATCCATGTGTGTGGCCTAATTTGTTTAGAAGTCAACATATAGAACCACACTTCTTTGTATGGACTGTCTGGTCCTCTAGTTTAGCACTTCATAATGTGGAGTCAAAGGGGTAAATTTATCAAAGAGTGAAGTTCCGCCACTAGAGTGAAATTCTGCAGCTCTCAATTAATTTCTATGGGATTTTGAAAGGCGTATTTATCAATGGGTGAAGTGAAAGTTCACCCTTTGATAAATACGCCTATAAAAATCCCATAGAAATGAATGGAGAGTGGCGGAATTTCACTCTAGTGGCGGAACTTCACTATTAACTTCACTCTTTGATAAATATACCCCAAAGTTGGAGTCAACAATAAGGGGCAGATTCACTAAGGGTCGAATTTCGAAGTTAAAAATACTTCGAAATTCGACCCTCGAATTGAAATCCTTCGACTTCGAATATCGAAGTCGAAGGATTTAGCGCTAATCCTGCGATCGATCGATCGAAGGATTTTTCGTTCGATCAAATCCTTCGAATCGAACGATTCGAAGGATTTTAATCCAACGATCGAAGGAAAATCCTTCGATCAAAAAAAGGTTAGCAAACCTATGGGGACCTTCCCCATAGGCTAACATTGACTATGGTAGGTTTTATCTGCCGAAGTAGGGGGTCGAAGTTTTTTTTAAAGGGAAAGTACTTCGACTATCGAATGGTCGAATAGTCGAACGATTTTTACTTCGAATCGTTCGATTTCGAACGAATTTAACCAATTCGATGGTCGAAGTACCCAAAAAATACTTCGAAATTCGAATTTTTTTCATTCGAATCCTTCACTCGAAGTTACTGAATCTGCCCCTAACAGTGGGTTTCAGACTTTTTTTGCTTCAAGCCCAAGGTAATGGACCAACCTTTGTTTAAGCCTCTCCTTAGGGTTTAGCAAGGTTACAACTATAGAAAAACTATAAGCATTAGCAAATAAGTCTTCAACCAAAATGTTACCTAAAATGATCTTCTAGCTGGACTTTAAGGGCAGTGACAAATGAGGAGACTAGTTGCCCCGCAATTGATCTCCCCTAACACAGACCACTAGTTTCCTCCAATTGCTCTTCCAGCGGCTAACATGTGATCCCCACTGGGGAACAAATACGTGGAACAAATTTGCTAGGAAACTTCAAGCTACTTCAGAAGGTAGCAACACTGCATATGTTTCCCCAGTGGCGATTATCATGTTGGAAGAGCATTTGGAGGAGATTAGTTGCCTGCGGTAGAGGAGATTACTCAGGGGCAATTAAGAGTCTTATGAGTAACCTAGTTGCCCCCTGATCAATCTCTTATAATACCTTAAGAGATATCCAATTATCTTAGGTATTATTCGCTAATCTCTCCCTAACTGGCTTTCAGGAAGAACCCCCTGCCACTACTCTAGGCCCCCCAAGAGGTAACCACTCCACAGTTTGGGAACTACTACTTTATAATATTTATAAATATATTTATATTATAGATTTATTATAGATTTATATTTATTATATATTTATAATAATTCATATGAATTAGAGACTAAGGGGCTTCTATTATTTATTAAACTGACCTGCAACCAGTGCAGCCTGCAGCATAGTTCTCCACTGATAACTATTAACCAAAGCAGCAAGTGCTTTTCCTATATGGCCCACATGGACAAGGACATTACCCAGTTCCACATGGACAAGGACATTACCCAGTTCCACATGGACAAGGACATTACCCAGTTCATTATGTTGTACTTACCTGAGCATGTTCATGTACAAATCAGTAAAAAAAAAACCTTTGGAGCAGGAACTCAATGAAGGCAATCTTCCACCAGGCAAATAAATTCAAAGTGAAAAGTTTATTGTGTCCACAGCCTTACGCATTTCGTGATAAACACATAGGCTTGTACAAATCAGTACCACTGGCAGAGTAGAATCAGATACTTAAGTGTTAAATTATTTTGCCATATGGTTGTCGTCTGGTGTGACATGGTTGCAACAAATTGTTTCAACAGTAAAACTAACCCCCCCCCCAGTCCACTTATTTGGCAGGAGGTCACCTTCAGATTAACAGACTGGGTTCAAGGACACAGCAGAGCAGTACAATAAGGGAAAGGGGCTCCTAATCACCATGACATTAAACAGCTGCCACTAAACCCAGTTTCGTTTAATTTGTGTGCAAACAATATTGTAAGCTAACTCCAGAGAGAGAAAGTGTTCGGAGCTGTAGTACAGAAACTTTCTGCACTACGGGTTCTGTAGCTGATTATATAGGCTGAGCTTGTAGGCCAATGCTCCTGTTTGATGAAGAATGCACGTGCCCCTGGTATACTCCTAATAAGGCCACACTCATTTTTGGCTGCTTTACAATGGCCCTTTCAGCAGTCTGGAATGATGCATATGTGCAATATAGTTAATTAGGGATATTTTACTGTACTGCTATGTGTTCAGTCCCATACAGCTAACTAGGCCATTGGCAAAAAGTAAAAAAATGGTGGCCCTGGTCGTTAGTAGGGTTTGTATCCCATCATCACCTGCAATCAACCGTGGGTTGTGGTTACTCAGGAATTCTTCACACCCACCCACAGCAACTTCGCCCTTTTTACCAGGGAAAGAATGGCGGAGGCAAAATGCCTGTATCCGGGCAAGAGATAAGAGAGTGCAAAGCCAAGCTGAAAACAAACTGGTTGCTAAAGGGCTAAAATAATTTCTGGGAAAAGCACATTACTGAGATAGGAAACAGCAATAAAATGCTAGACACAAAGGGGCAAATTCACTAAGCGCCGAACGCTAGCGTTACTTCGCTAGCGTTTGTCATTTTCGTTACTGCGCAAATTCACTAACGAACGCTGGCGTAGTTTCGCTAGTGTTATTTCGCACCCTTACGCCTGGCGAAGTTTCGCTAGCGATGTAACTACGCAAATTCACTAACGCACGCAGTGTACTGAACGCTACCTTTTACGCTAGACTTCCTTCGCCACCTCAGACCTGGCGAAACGCAATAGAGTAGATAGGGATTGTTTCAAAAAAAGTCAAAAAATTTTCTAAGTCCCAAAAAACGCTGGCGTGTTTTCTACATTATGGGTGATAGGCTGAAAAAGATCGTAAATTTTTTTGGGGCTCCCCTCCTTCCCCCCTTCATTTCCTGACTCATGGCAACTTACCTAGACAGTGGGCACATGTGTAGGGCAAAATAAAATTTTTATTTGATGATTTGAAGGTTTTCTAGCCATTTGTAGTGCTGATACGTATTCCTCCATTGAAATTTGAATTTGGCGCCGTATGCAAATTAGCCTTCGCTAGTGTAACTTCGCTTTACTTAGCGAATCAACACTAGCGCAACTTCGCAACCTTACGCTACCCCTGAGCGCAACTTCGGATTTTAGTGAATTTGCGAAGCACTGGCGAAACTACGCCTGGCGAAGTGCGGCGAAGTTACGCCTGGCGCAACTACGAATCTTAGTGAATTTGCCCCAAAGTTTCTGGTGAGAGTGAATGCAATCATTGCCTCTCGTGGTCAGGGGAAGATATATTTAACCCAAACCACCCCAAAGAGGAGCACAAATTCCGCTGGGAGTTTTTGAAAGCGCGAAATCTACATCTCTTGTAACTTTGACCCCCAATGAGTGAGCCAATAACCGGGCTGACTCATTCCCTGTATTGGGCTACAAATGGTGTAATAACATGTGACCTGGGAGGTGCAAGTATGGCAGCACATACACAGACTGGGACTATACAATGTGGTTGGGCTTGATTTATTGTCAGGGTAAGGTTTAACAAGCAGATGAGGTGAAAGGCTAAATATTTTAGGGAGATTTTGATGGGAACGTCATTTCTGAACTCTTATAACTACAGAATTCTGTAAGCTTTGCATATACCAACAATCTAAATGGCCAGGGTCAGTAGTCACCTAAGCATTACATTGGTAGCCAGGGTTTAAAAACATTTGTGTTCAGTGAAATTTAACTTTATAGTACACTGGGGGGGGGGGTTGGTCATATTTCTCCTTAGCAATGACTTGCGTTCTCCTCGTGGTCTCTTCTCTGACTGCAGCTCCAGCTTCTTTGGTTCTGGCTACTTCGGCTTCTTTGGATCCATCGGCTTTTCCGCCAGCAACATATTTCTCCAACGCCTCTTCACGTCTAACTGGCATGACTATAGAGAAGCCCACTCTCTATGACCAGAGGCATGACTATAGAGGAGCTCACACTCTATGACCAGGGAGATGACTATTGGGAGCCCACCCTCTATGACCAGAGGCATGACTATAGATGAGCCCACTTTCAATGGCCAGATGTACGACTATAGAAAACCCCCTATGATCAAAGGCATGGCTATAGAGGAGCCCACACTCCATGACCAGAGGCATGGCCAAAGTTATGACTATAGAGGAGCCCAAACTCTATGACCAGAGGCATGACTATAGAGGAGCTCACTCTCTATGACCAGAGGCATGACTATAGAGCACAATTCTTTCTATAAGCAGAGCCATGAATATAAAGAGCTAACTCTCTATGACCAGAGGCATGCCTATAGAGAAGTCTACCCTCTATGACCAGAGCCATGACTATAGAGGAGCCCACACTCTATGACCAGAGCCATGACTAAAGAGAAGTCCACTCTCTATTGCCAGAGGCATGCCTATAAAGAAGTCTACCCTCTATGACCAGAGCCATGCCTATAAAGAAGTCTACCCTCTATGACCAGAGCCATGACTATAGAGAAGCCCACTCTCTATGACCAGAGGCATGAATATAGAGGATCCCATACTCTATGACCAAGGGGATGACTATGGGGAGCCCACGTTCTATGACCAGAGACATGAATATGGGGAGCCCATTTTCTATGACCAGAGGCATGACTATAGAGGAGCCCACTTTCAAGACCCAGAGGCATGACTACACTCTATGTAGGGCCCACACTCTATGACCAGGGGGGTGACTGTGGGGAGCCCACTTTTTATGACCAGAGACATGAATAACTCCCCATCTTCTTTTCAGCTGATTCACTGCACATGCTCTGTGCTGCTGTCACTTAATAAGTATGGGAATGACTCAAAATATACAGTATGTCATGCTTGAGACAGGGGTACATCCCCAAAACATTGCACCTTTCTGCTAATAAAACACAAGGGTATATCCCTGCTTGCACCTGCCTTTTTTGAGTGCCAGTGAAATTCTTTCTTCTTCAAGATATACAGTTCGCATTGAATATAAATAATATAAATGGATACACAATATAAGGCTAAATAGTTAATTATTCCGATTATTGGTGCATGAAACCAGTGCAACTAGCATCAGAATTTAATAATCAGCCCTGTAGCATCAGCTTATATTACAGGCAAAATTAATTTTCTGCTTGATCATTTGCAACGACCCGTAAGATTTGCTTCTCAACAGCTGCTCAGAGCTCATGAAGCATGTGAGTGCTCTTTCCTATGTTTTTTTGGTTTCTTCCAGGTATTCCAATCTCCTCCCACACTCCAAAATACATACAGGCAGAGGCAAGTCTCAAATACACTGCCAGATTAAGAAACAATGGGTTTAATACTCATTTGTTGTCTCAGGTGTTGAAGTTAATAAACCAACAGTTCTGAATACCTGTGCTTTAGAGGATCAGTTTTTAAGACAGCATATTCTAATTTACTGTCATTTTGATATGAGTGGCTCTTGTTTTTTGGGGTATAAGAAAATTATTTTATTTTTGGGTTGTATGACTAAATTTTCCTGTTTCTTTACCTACAGTTAAAATTAGAGAATGGCCCATGTTAGAATGAGATGGGTTGTGCCAGCAGATGGGTGGAAAGGGTGGACAGGGACTAATGAATTGTGGTTATTGCCTGGAAGCAACCATTTTAATTAGGCAGAACAGAGATATAAATAACTGTGTGGTGCCAAAGGGGATAATTTTTTAGGTTATAACGCTTGACAAAGGGCATTTTTGCTCGAAACATGTAGGGGCCAATTCACTAAGGTTCAAATATCGAGGGTTAATTAACCCTTGATATTCGACTAGGAATTAAAATCCTTCGACTTCGATTATCGAAGTCGAAGGATTTAGCGCAGATAGTTCGATCGAACGATCAAAGGATAATTCCTTCGATCGAACGATAAAATCCTAATTCGAAGGATTTTAATCCAACGATCGAAGGTATATCCTTCGATCAAAAAAAGTTAGCCAAGCCTATGGGGACCTTTTAGATAGCTTTTAGATGGCAAACTAGGGGGTCGAAGTTTTTTTTAAAGAGACAGTACTTCGACTATTGAATGGTCGAATAATCGAACAATTTTTACTTCGAATCCTTCGATTCGAAGTCGTAGTCGTAGTCGAAGGTCGAAGTAGCCCATTCGATGGTCGAAGTAGCCCAAAAAAAACTTCGAAATTCGAAGTTTTTTACCTTCGAATCCTTCACTCGAAGTTAGTGAATCGGCCCCTACGTGTCAATAAAAACTAATTTTTGCAGCAGAGTTCTGCATTTACCTGGTCTGTTCCACTAATTGACTTTGAATTTATTGGTTATAACATGTTGGTGTGTCTGTGCACTCAACATCACTACTAAAGGGTGAAGTGACTAACGCTGGCGACGATTCGCCAGCGTTACCACTTTCAGGCACTTTGCCGATTTATAATGTGCACAGGCGTAACTTCGCTAGTGAAAGAGAAAGACGCTAGTGGTCATTCACACTCTATGGCCAGGCGAATTTTCACTCTGGATGTTGGACGTTACTCCGCAAATTCAATAAGATGCAGATTTTACTGAACGTTACCTCTTTCGCCAGACTTGCCTTCGCCAGCTCAGACCAGGGGAAGTGCATAGATCTTCCTCAATCTTCTGTTACTTACGGGAGAAGAGGAGCTTAACAGGAGATATGATAACTATGTATAAATATATAAGGGGATCATATAATAATCTCTCTAATGCTTTATTTACCAGTAGGTCTTTCCAGCTGACGTGAGGTCACCCATTCCGATTAGAAGAAAAGAGGTTCCGGCTAAATATTGGGAAGGGGTTTGTTACAGTGAGAGCTGTGAAGATGTGGAATTGTCTCCCTGAATCAGTGGTACAGGCTGATACATTAGATAGGTATAAGAAGGGGTTGGATGGTGTTTAGCAAGTGAGGGAATACAGGGATATGGGAGATAGCTCATAGTACAAGTTGATCCAGGGACTGGTCCCATTGCCATTTTGGAGTCAGGAAGGAATTTTTTCCCCCTCTGAGGCAAATTGGAGAGGCTTCAGATGATTTTTTTTTGCCTTGCTCTGGATCAACTGGCAGTTAGGCAGATTAAAAAAAAAACGAAAAATTTGAACTTGATGGACGTGTGTCTTTTTTCAACCTTACTTACTATGTTACTATGTTACATCATATTTTTAGTGGAAAAAATCCCAAAAAACGCTGGCGTCTTTTCCTTTTTTCAGAGTGATAGCCTGCAAAGGTCCTTGAAAATTTTTTTGGGTAACCGGGTTCCCCCCTACATTTTCTAACATATGTAACATAAACTATACAGTGGGCTCATGTGTAGGGCAATATAACAACTCTATTTCCTTTATTAAGGTTCCCTGGACTTGTGTAATGTAATGTATTTGCTGCAACATATACGTCCATTCAACTTTATTATTTTCTGCCGTATGCAAATTAGCCTGAGCGAAGACCTCTAACGAAGTTGCGCTAGGCAGAATTGAACGCTAGTGCATCTTTCGCTTTGATTGCCAAAGTAACGCTAGTGAAAATTCGCCAGAGTTCGGCACCCTGGACGCAACTTCGCATTTTAGTAAATTAGCGATGTCTGAGTGAATTTTCGCCTGGCGAAGTGTTACAATGGATGCGAAGCTGTCGCTGGTGAGTTTTCGCCACTTAGTAAATTTACCCCTATGCTTTTATTTACATCTGGAAAAAGCAATAATGTCCTCTTTTATAAGAGGGTGGGGGGGAGTGTCTATCAGTATAATCTATTGGCTACAATATATATATATATATACTATAATATATACAATATATATGTACTGACTGATTAACCTGAAACCCTTCTGCTGTTTATATAGAGCTAGGTCTTAGGTTTGTATGCAAGTAGAAGTTTGTGTTGGGGTTTTTTTTTCTTTTTTGAAATTCTTTATTTATAAAGATTTTTATGGGGGAGGGGGGGGATTGTGTTGGGGTTTTAAGTCACCCATAATTAGCTCCATATACAGTAGAAGACTGCAGATGGTTTAGTCACAAAACTATATCTTACAGGCACCCCGATTTACTGAGGATTCTGTTACTTGAAGTTCTGTCTATTACATTGTACTAATCTGAATATATCCCCCACCAACCCCCCCCCCCAGTCATTATCAAAGACCTTGGATTAAAGGCAACATCTTTATTTCATACCCTCAGGCAAGAATGAGATACTGACTTGAATTACAGATTTATTGGTGTCTCCCAGGGTTAATATCTAAATAGCTTGTGGCGTGACCGGCTCACATATGGATTCATTTTGGAGACTCAGAAGGGATATCAGTAGGAAGGAGACACTCTCCTTGTGGCAAAGAGTGCATTCATTTAGGAATAATAACATCAGCAATGAACTATAAGGTAAATCTCAGAGCAGTGTTGGGCAACATTACACACATCTGAGTTTATTAGAATCCCCTCTGCCCTTTCAAGTGTTCAGCTGTAGCTAATAGAAATATCTGCTCTGATTGGGCCAATCTGAAGTTCTTACTGGCCTCATCCAATCACATCTGGACTGCTGGTTGGTCATCTATCATTTGGAGAAGCCAGAACCATGGCAGCAGAGCCACTTTAATAAAGTAGGCTTTCATCGTGGGCCCACAGACATATGCCCCCTTCAGTTCTTTAATCTAGAAGAGTTCTCAACCTCTTTAAATTCACAGTCCCTGTTAATTGATGGCCTAACAGCAGAAAACCTGGAAATGGCAAAACTCACCATTTTCTCTGTAAATATAAAGTTTCTTTTCTTTCTCTGCACTGTATCCTTGAGAAATGTCCCCAGGTGGGAGTGAAATGTTGGATTAAGATGCTAAACTATTATATGAAAAAAAATTTATATTCTTCGCTATAAACAGATAATGCTGATCCTTTATATCCATATATCAAATTATTGATCGTGTACCTCTGGCTTTCAATGGTTTGATGGTTTGCGATGTATATATATATATACAGTATAGAATACACAAGAGCCATAAATAACCTTATATATACATATAAACGGTGCTTAGTGATGTCATCAGTTATAATTGGTGCTTAGTGATGTTATTCCCAGCATTTTTTTACCCACAATGCATTGCTTCCCCAGAATTCCGGCATAATTGTAGCCCCAAGGGGAGTTGCACCCACTGCAATTGCTTCAAAATTGGGTGCAAGTTGGCGCTAACATTGGGCGGGAATGGAGACATGGTGTTAAAACAACATTAATGTGATTCTTTTGGCACAAATTTGGAGATTATGGAGCTGTGAGGCTTTAAGAATCCCACCATTGTATTGCTGGATTATTGGAGGAGATCACGTTATAATACACAAAAGCCATGAATATCTTGTAAATGATATCCTTATAAACGGTGAGTTCTGATGTCATCAGTTATAAACGGTGAGTAGTGATGTCATTTCTCTCACATGACTCACTGAATCTTGTGTATTATAATAAATAAATAAAGGATATTAGAACTAACCTCGGAGTTCCATGACCTGTATCAAAAACACTCGGCCTTTGGCCTTGTACTTTTATATGGTCATGAAACTCCTCGATAACTTATAATATCCTTATAATTTACAAGAGGGGGCACTTTATTCACTAAATATCTAATTAAGTTCTTACCTGCCATAGATTGTACAATGAACAGCACTGTATGTCCAGTACCTGAATATAGATTCTTAATTTTTAGGCTGAATAATAAAAAAAAGATTGGGGAAAAGTGTTTACTTACGAGCATACAAGGTGTATGAAGGAAGACGAGTTGTTCTGGAAGGGACTTTCCCTGCTTTCTGGTGAACCTCTAAGGGCTTTTACACACGGGGCGGTTTTTCCTGCGCTCCCCTGCGTTGCGCTTTCTTCTGTTCAGGGAAACTCAGGAGTAGACGCACTCAATTATTGTGAAGGGAGCTGTACTCACACAGACGCATGTATGCGCTAAACGTATGTGAACATGCAACATGCTGCGTCCCACCTGCGTTTGGCACTTACATGCGTCTGTGTGAGTACAGCCCCCTTCACAATAATTGAGTGTGTCTACTCCCTCGCTCCTCTGCGGCTGAACGGAAGAAAGCACAATGCAGGGGAGCGCAGGAAAAACAGCCCCTGTGTAAGATCCCTTACTGTGCCAATTTATCGATCGTTAATGTTCATGTAACTTTCTCCCTACAGTTAAATGCTCTGATGCTTCACCGAATGCCATAGAAGGGTCCCTGTCCTGTTGTTAAATAAATAAATAAAAATTAAACCCAGAAAAATGTTTTTCATTTTGGAGTCAAGTTATATCCTTGTGGGTTAAATTACTGTAAATGTAGTATTAGGGCACTATCAAGGGCTAAAGCAGGGGCGGCTGCAATAAACTCAAGTAGAGGTGTTATAATAAGCAGACCCTGTGACTCCTGGGGGGGGGGTGCAGTATGTAAATTGCCTATTGCGGCACTGACTGATAAGCAGCTATTTTTTATATTTGATATTTATATTTCATAAATAGCTATATTTCTATTTCTTCCAAAAGGGTGCCCATGACTGCTGTAGGGCCCTGTAACTTATACAGTATAATAGAGTCCTGCACTAGTTTGGTCAAGCCAACTCATGCCCAACCTAAACCTGGTAACTCACAACCCAACCCACACCTGCAGAACTGCTGTGCCCCTTCTGTAGTCCAGCGATCTGGTCCTACTCGGATATTATTAAAAATGAATCATTTTCCTTGAAGAGTATTGGGGATTAGTAGCAGACTGGGGTGGTTGAGACTACATCCCGCCACCTCCACCACTTGTACATGTACCTTGTACTTCTCTGCTGTGGCTGGGAACAGGGTGAAGTCACAGTTTAACAACATTTGTTTTTGGGCAGGGAGTGGGTCTGGGTCAATGGGGCTCATCTGAGTTTTACCTGGTGTCTCATTGGCCCAGTCAGACACTGAGGGGAGGGATTAGAGCCTGCATTTTATTGGGGCATTTATAAAGGGTACCAGGGGACCAACTGCACGGCCAGGAAAATAGGGATTTTATGCCCAAAACCCAACTGGGTATTCTGCAGGTATCCGATCCTAGAAAGGACTTTTTTTTATGGACAATCAATATTATTCAACATACAAAAAAAGAAAAGCACTAATACATCTCCGTGCATGCCGGTAATTACTAATAGAAAAGCAAGTTTCCCAATTTTCATTTTGATGCCACTTATATAAAATTGCTTCTCTCGCCTCGTGCCAACTGCGCCGCTCACTGCTGCTCTCAGGGAAATAATAAGTCAATTTAGGATATGAACCACAAACATTAATTGCATTCTAATTAGCAAGGAATTGCTGGTATTTTATGAATGAGTTGACATGTGGTATAAAGTTTAGAAACATGCGCCTCTCCCTCCCGTTCCTGTGCATTTACCCTTCTGTGCCAAGGACGTTTCTCTCTCCATCTAGGGAATCATTTTATTTCTGAAGATTCCAACATTGTGAAAAAAAAAAAAAAAAGAAATCTATGCTGAATACAACTATGTGCAAAACAGACATCTGTAAATGTATTTATGGAACATTTTTGTTTCGTGGCAAGTTTGGATGAATAAAACAGCGTTACCGATTCAGATTTGGGTATTGATTTTCTACAGGTTTCTTGGCAAAGGGAAAAAACTGATTGGTACCCACAGAAGGGGGTTTTTAATTTAACATTCAGAAGCTGTTTTCAAGTCCTAGTTTTACTTTGGAAAGAAGAAACATAGTCAGAAACATGGTACCCCCCCCCCCGCCAGCTATATATACACCTTTATACCCTGCCTTTATAATATGTTTATAGTAATTTTAAAGGAGAACTAAACCCTAAAACAAAAAAATTACTAGAAATGCTAAGTTTTATATACTAAACCTGTAAGAGCCTGAACAAATTGATGTAACTGATTCATGTTCAAAAAAGTTCAAAAGTTAGTTAGTTAATGTGTGAAGAATGTATGTGTAAAAACTGTTGGGAGTGTTATGTAGTTAACTGGCCACCAGGTGGTGCTCACAGGTAAGAAAATGTAATTTGTTCCCCCCCAATATCACTCCAACTTGCAGTACAGCAGTAAAGAGTGATTGAAGTTTATCAGAGCACAAGTCACATGACTTGGGGCAGCTGGGAAATTGACAATATGTCTAGCCCCATGCCAGATTTCAAAATTGAATATAAAAAAATCTGTTTGCTCTTTTGAGAAATGGATTTCAGTGCAGAAATCGGCTGGATCAGCACTATTAACTGATTCATTTTGAAAAAAATTTTTTTCCCATGACAGTATCCCTTTAAGGTCTGTTGATGGGAGGATGCTGCCTTGGAAGGAAGCTCTGTTTTAAAGGAGACCTAAAGAACAAAAAGGTAGATATTAGTATAGCAGCTTTCAGTATAGCAGGCACTAGGTGTCTATCTGGTTACCTTCCCATTGTTCTTTTGTTTGGCTTCTGGGGGGGGGGAAAGGGAGGGGAGGGGGGGATATCACTCCAACTTGCAGTACAGCAGTAAAGAGTGATTGAAGTTTATCAGAGCACAAGTCACATGACTTGGGGCAGCTGGGAAATTGACAATATGTCTAGCCCCATGTCAGATTTCAAAATTGAATATAAAAAAATCTGTTTGCTCTTTTGAGAAATGGATTTCAGTGCAGAAATCTGCTGGATCAGCACTATTAACTGATTCATTTTGAAAAAATTTTTTTTCCCATGACAGTATCCCTTTAAGGTCTGTTGATGGGAGGATGCTGCCTTGGAAGGAAGCTCTGTTTTAAAGGAGACCTAAAGAACAAAAAGGTAGATATTAGTATAGCAGCTTTCAGTATAGCAGGCACTAGGTGTCTGAGTTAGGAAAGTTAGAATGGGTAGTTTATTGCCCCACCTAGGAGTGTAGTGGAAATAGTTTCCAGTGGATACCCCATGAGATAGGGACCCAGAGTGAATGGAAGACACAGGATAGGGTTAATAGGGCTTAAAGCAAGGAAAAGAGCTGTCAGTGGATCCCGGTCGGGATAGTAAAGGGGTGCTGGTCGAGCACCGGATTACTGAGATGGGAGGGCTTGGCGGAATAGTAAAGGGGTGCTAAGGTGCACCGGATTACTGAACCAGGCAGAGGAAAACACCGGAGCTGTAAGTGTTAACCCGCCCTAGCTTCTGGGAAAGGCCCTATGGGATCTTCGCACGGGAGCTGTGATCCCAACTGGAAAATGGAATGATGTTGGATGTATGATTTGTACCGTGAGTATGGCTGTTTGGATAATTGTGCCTAAATAAAAAAAGAACATTATTATTTATGACATTCTGGCTTGAAATCGTTTATGTGAGGGTTTAATAGTTGATAAGTTACCCTTACAAACCCAATGCACTCGCCTAAAGGTTATGCTTCTCTATGACAGTAATGATCCAGCTCTTATGCACAGAAGTTCCCCAGCTCCCACAAAGGGAATTGCCCCACAATGAGTGAATAATTAAGCTGGCTATAGACAGATGAGTTTATGATTTTTAACAGATCTGACCACCTGCAGGGGGCGATTGTTGGTCCCTGGAACAACAACAATCATATTATAAAAGAAGCTCAAGGAGGCCCTTCAGGAGAGGACAATATCAATAGGTCAATGTGGTGCTAGCCCAAAAAGATGTTTGATCCTCATCCAGATGTTGGTCTCGTAAGCCCTCATTTATGGGCGATTAAGCAGCCGAATTATTCTGGAGGCTCCAGGTTGGAATCCATTTTTTAGCGCTTAGGTTGGGATGTGAGACTGCCCCATGCAGAGCCTTCTACGGGAACCTTTGTTCAAACATTTTAATGTACAACAAGCTACAGAAATATAAATATGATTAAAGGTCCATTAAGGAGCTTCCTTGATGCATTTTTGTATTTGGCAGCATAACGATAAATACAATAATGATAAACTGATTACGCCAATACTTGGGCAACTGGATTTGCTTGGCTTGACCATTGTCTAAAGTAAATTCACTTTACCATATAAAATTTAATTCCTGAACCAGCAAGTGTATTTTTTTTTGTTTGTAGTATTGGTGTGTAGGTGCATCTCAGGTCATTTTGCCTGGTCATGTGCTTTCAGAAAGAGCCAGCACTTTAGGATGGAACTGCTTTCTGGCAGGCTGTTGTTTCTCCTACTCAATGTAACTGAATGTGTCTCAGTGGGACCAGGATTTTACTATTGAGTGCTGTTCTTAGATCTACTAGGCAGCTGTTATCTTGTGTTAGGGAGCTGCTATCTGGTTACCTTCCCATTGTTCTGTTGTTAGGCTGCTGGGGGGGAGGGAGGGGGTAATATCACTCCCGTTTTCAGTACAGCAGTAAAGAGTGACTGTTTGTTAGGCTGCTGGGGAAAAGGGAGGGGGTGATATCACTCCAATTTTCAGTACAGCAGTAAAGAGTGACTGAAGTTTATCAGAGCAAAAGTCATTAGACTGGGGGCAGCTGGGAAACTGACAATATGTCTAGCCCCATGTCAGATTTCAAAATTAAATGTATAAAAATCTGTTTGTTCTTTTGAGAAACAGATTTCAGTTCAGAATTCTGCTGAAGCAGCACTATTAACTGATCCGTTTTGGGGAAAAAAATGTTTTTCCCATGACAGTATCCCTTTAAGACAATAGCTGGATAGATGGCATGGAAATGCCATGCTGCCATAGAACTGCCAGGAACTGAAGAGACTTTTGATAGAAAAATGGATCTCCTTTTCCCTAATTGGTGTTCATTTCAGGCTCAAGCTGTTTGTCTGATTAGGATTAGGTTGATTAGGAAAAAAGAAAAAGATACCCTATATGGTTTTGGGTCTCTCTTGAGTAAAATGGAGACTGATGGAACAGCTTTTTTTTTCTTTTGCAAAGGGAGTTATTTTAGTAAATTAGAGTCAGATGTCTCCTTCCTGTTCTATAAAGACATTATTATCCTTGCCAGATCTGATCGAACCAAAATACAGTCACAGAAATGACCAAATCAGGCTTTCCGTGTATCCAAATGGTTGGTCGGCACAAGAGGGGAAATAACCAAATATTTCCTGTACAGCATCATTTTTTAAATATAAAATCTGCATAGGTCTATTGTTATAATTTGGCACAGGGAAATCATATATTTGTTTTTAAGTCTGTTGCTGGAAAAGGACCCACTATGTATGATTTATTAGCCTAAATATTTGTGGCTAACAGGAAAGTCGATTGGATCATATTGGGTGAGGTCCCGGCATGACAGGCAGTGCCATTATACCAATTTGGCATTGAATCTTTTTTTCTAAGGTGATTTTACCTGTATGCCTGGGGTTAATGCAATGCTCAGTTATCTCACATATTATGTATGAATGATATAATGCAATGCTCTTAATCCTTTTTCTGTGGAGACTTTACCCGCATGTCTGGGGTTAATACAGTGCTTTGAACTCTGGCATGCCCTGGGCTACACACTTCTTATTATGGCTAGAGGGAGTGCCAAAAGGGAATGTACATTTCTCATGCCCTGGCATGTGTGGGACATTTTATTGGCCCTACATTCACCGTAGCCCCTAGTGTATTTTTACTGTACTTTTCCTGGTTTCATGCCGGGACGTCTGGCCCTGTAACTTTCTTAGTGATGCTCCAGAGTTATGGAAGCAGTGGGTCTGATCAACACCCAATGAGACTTATTTAATATATTCCGAAAAAAACATAATGGGGCAGATTCACTAACCTGCGAAAAGTCGCCAACAGGCGAAAATTCACTCAGACAATGCTAATTCACTAAAATGAGGAGTTTCGTCATGGGCGCCGAACGATGGCGACTTTTTGCTAGCGTTACTTTGCCAAACGAGCAATTCAAAGTGAAGATGTGCTAGCGTTTATTTCTGCCTATTGCAAATTCACTAGAGGTCTTGCGCTCAGGTTAATTTGCATACCGCGGGAAATTTAAAGTTGAATGGACGTCTTTATGTTACATGTTGCAGCAAGTACATTACATTTCCACTGTTAATTACACATGTCCAGGGAATGAATCAGTTAATAGTGCTGCTCCAGCAAAATTCTGCACTGAAATCCATTTCTCAAAAGAGCAAACAGATTTTTTTATATTCAATTTTGAAATCTGACATGGGGCTAGACATATTGTCAATTTCCCAGCTGCCCCAAGTCATGTGACTTGTGCTCTGATAAACTTCAATCACTCTTTACTGCTGTACTGCAAGTTGGAGTGATCTCACCCCCTCCCTCCCCCCCTCCCAGCAGCCAAGATAACAAGATAACAGCTGCCTGGTAGATCTAAGAACAACACGCAATAGTAAAATACAGGTCCCAGTGAGACTCCTTCAGTTACATTGAGAAGGAAAAACAGCAACCTGCAACCTAAAGTGCAGGCACAAGTCACATGACCAGGGGCAGCTGGGAAATTGACAAAATGTCTAGCCCCATGTCAGATTTCAAAATTGAATATAAAAAAATCTGTTTGCCCTTTTGAGAAATGGATTTCAGTGCAAAAGTCTGCTGGAGTAGTACTATTAACTGGTGCATTATGAAAAAAACATGTTTTCCATGAATGTATCCCTTTAATAAAGACAATACACTTATAGTTAGTAGTTAGTTATAATGCCCTACACATGAGCCCACTGTATAGTTTATGTTCCATATCTTAGAAAATGTATGGCGGAAACCGGTTACCCAAAGAAAAATTTTTAAGGACTTTTGCAGGCTATCACTCTGAAAAAAGGAAAAGACGCCAGCGTTTTTTGAACTTTGATGCTTTTTCCACTAAAGAATATGATGTAATTAAATGTACTCCAGTTCACTTCGCCTGGTCTAAGCTGGTGAAGGCAAGTCTGGAGAAAGAGGTAACGTTCAGTAATATCCGCATTTTAGTGAATTTTTGGAGTAATGTCCATTCTCCAGAGCAAATTGTCGCCTGGCAATAGAGTGCGAATGAGCGTTAGCGTCTGTCTCTTTCGCTAGCAAATTGGCGCCTGTGCCCGTTAAATCGGCAATGTCCATGCGGGTGGTAAGGGCAAGGGCAGACATGGCGTTTTTACATTGCGTTGTTAAAAAAGCTCCATCGGGCGTAAATACGCCACTGAAACCACACACGTTTTTCCCAACATGACTTCTCGTTGTTTACATTCCCCATTATTCCGCTGACTGGAAATAGAAAATAGAAAAGCTATTTAGAAATAGAAAAACTATTTACATGCAAAATAGAGCAGGAATGATCGGCAATACGCAACGTAATTACGTCACCGGCCGTAAAAACGTATATGTGCCATTTATCTCGCGAGAGTTTGGACGCCATATTTAAAATACGCTGCGTATTTACGTAAAAAGTGTGATTTCAAACTTGCAGATCCCATAGAGTCTATTGACTTGGTAGTTTACTGACGTATTGGCGTTTTTGCTAAAAAAACGCCAATACTGGCATCCCGTGGCGGATTTCGGCTTGCAAGCGCCCCCTGTGAGAATTGCCATAGTGGGTTTCCCATTAGTTTCATTGGTAGTGCAGTTTATGCGTATTTACACCTGACCGAGCTTTTTTAAAAACGCATCGTAAAACCGCCACGTCTGGCCTTGCCCTTACGCTGGCGAATTGTCGCCAGCATTTGCCACTTTGCCACTTACAATCTATCATCTGGAATTGTGGAACCTGTGGTTTTCTGTAGCTGGGACATAATTTCTTTAATAGGGAATGCTGATCCATTCCTTTATTATCAACGTTCCCAAGAGGAGCTGCACTGCCCTCATGCTGTACTGTCTGTTTCATAGAAAATAAACCCAATTTATAAACAGGGCCTATGTCAGTTATATAAGCAGATTGCAGGGTGGTGGAGCCAGCTAGTGTTTTAATATCTGTATTGCACACAATCTCTGCTGTCACTTCTATTTATTCTGTGAGCTTTTCCCTCTGGCACTGCTGGAATGTAGGATAAAGTTTCTCAAGTCGTTGCTCCCCATTTTCTTGGGATGGAGAAATTCTAGGGTTACGGAATGTAAAGTAAAATGTCAAAACAGGGATTGCTCTCACTATAACATTTCTCAACATAAATATATAATCCAATTTGTCTCTGTTCCAAATGAAAAACCACAATTGATGGATTCTGAGACGGGCGGTGTAAAGGGATCAGGGCCTGGAAAGCAGGAAAGGTTTGGGTCAACCCTGAGAAGTTCATTCTAATGGAATTCCCATAACCTTGATTTTTTTTATTTGACTGTTCATGGTTTTCTGACGATACACCGCGTGACATTAATAATAGGAAATTATACTGGAAGTTCCTCTAAAGCAGAGACGGGTGTGAGTGTAAAATGTCACTGTTACATATTGTAAATAAATAATAATAGCAATAGATTAAAGGAAATGAAATCCTTCAATGCAAATGAATATACATATTTTTAGCTTTCAAGATATTGGCAATTATTTCACTAGTTATAGAATGGTTTTGAAACAACATCACCATGTGCTGGTCATTCGGGCAGACAGGCTTCATTTGGCTGAAAAAGGATGTTGTCCACTGAAATATCAAATGACTCTTCACTGCTCACTAACTTCATTTTCTGACAAAAACAGCATGATACAAAATGTTCCTATGACCAGTGTTTTTCAAAACACATCAGTTAATAGTACTGCTCCAGCAGAATTCTGCACTGAAATCCATTTTTCAAAAGAGCAAACAGATTTTTTTATATTCAATTTTGAAATCTGACATGGGGCTAGACATATTGTCAGTTTCCCAGCTGCCCCAAGTCATGTGACTTGTGCTCTCTTAAACTTCAGTCACTCTTTACTGCTGTACTGCAAGTTGGAGTGATATCATCCCCTCCCTTTCCCCCCAGCAGCCAAACTAAAGAACAATGGGAAGGTAACCAGATAGCAGCTCCCTGATACAAGATAACAGCTGTCTGGTAGATCTAAGAACAACACTCAATAGTAAAAGCCAAGCCCCACTGAGACTGAATCAGTTACATTGAGAAGGAAAAACAGCAGCCTGCCAGAAAGTAGTTCCATCCTAAAGTGCAGGCACAAGTCACATGACTGGGGCAGCTGGGAAACTGACAATATGTCTAGCCCCATGTCACTTTTTTCAAGCGTTTATTTAATAATTTGTTCAGTAATCATGGTCACCCAGTTGGGTGGAATCCATCTCGTTCCCCTTCTCCCTCTTGCCGGCAAGTAATCGCTCCTTCTGTGCGGTGCAGCGCGACGTGTGTACGCGAGTCAATGATGTCACTGATGTGTTGGGTGACAGAGAGAGGCAGAGAGCTGGGGGGCTGCTTGGTGTGGCTCTCGCTGCTCTCAGACTTGCACAGTTGCACTAAACTGAAGACTTTCTTTCTATTACTGTAAAGTGTGAAGCTTCCTGCTGGCACAGCCACGTACAGATTTGGGGGCCATATGTTTGCTGTTACTGCTGGGCTGGGCGCTGGCACAGGTACATAAATACTTGGGGGCAATATGATGTGATCAGATTTATTTTTGGCTGCTGCTGACACAGGTAAAGGTTGGGGGCAATATGATGGCTGCAGGAGGGCTGTATGATGGATGGCTGTGCCACTACCTTGTGCCTGCCCTGGCAAGGATGCCACTCATTTGTGAAAGAAGCTAAGTCATATAAGACATAAATCCATATGCCTCCTCCTCCCCTGTGTATAATACAGTACCCCAGAATATGATTAAACACCTTAGGGCCACTAACAATAATTTTCAAATGCTAACAAACCCCCAGAACAAATACCAAAGTATGACACACACAGGGAGGGAAGGCAGAACAGAGCAGGAGACAGGGAAAGCTCTCAGTCTAATATGTACTACATACAGTGACACAGTGCTGGGGCCCCATTAGCATTTTGTATAAGGTGTGAACAGGTGAACAATGTGGCAGTTTCAGTCTGGGTCTCAGGTAGAACAGTACAGGCCTTTAGGGGTGTGAACAATAGAGGTGTCACAAGTGTGAACAATACAGGGGGATCACAGGTGTGAACAATGCAGGGGATTAGTCTGAATTTGAGGTTTAGACAATGCAGGGGCCAGTTATTCTCTGTACTGATACCTTTTAAAATTTACATATGGTAAACAGACACAGCAGGCAGATTTTGGTGTGGAGGGCCATATGAGGGGGGGTCGCGGGCCGCCAGTTGGACAGCCCTGATCTATGGAATAGCCACTGTATTTATTCTACCATGTGTTCTAAGGTGTTAAATGTGGAACTGGCACTATATTTATCCAGTCATATTTTTTTGGGGCATTATGTTAAATCGGCACTATATTTATGCTTCCATTTGCTCTGGGGGTATTATATAGGGAATTGCCATCATATTTATCCTGCCATATTCTGTGATATTAAATATAGAATTGGCACTGTATTTATCCTGCCCTGTGTTCTGGGCACATTTAGCTATGGAATCAGCAGAGTATTTATCCTGCCAGTATTCATTCTAGGAGACTAACCATGGAATGGACACTGTATTTATACTACCACGTGACTTGGGGGCATTATATATATATATATATATATATATATATATATATATATATAGAGTTCAAGAGGACCCGCACACCTTGGTTAGTGAACCAAAAATTTCTTTATTTTTCAAACTTGTGCATCCAACGTTTCGACCCACATTAGGGCCTTTATCAAGGACAAAATACAAGTGTGCCGGTGAGAATTTAAACCTGTGTAGCTCCTCCCAGTGTTACAAAGGCACCAATCATAAAGACATATAAATCCACATTGCATATAATCAGCCATAGGTGAAGTAATTGTGCAATATCTTAGCTCACCATGTGATGTCGCTGTTGAGTGAAAAAAAGTGGTTTTTCTTTTTCAGAATAAGTCCATTCAATAAAAAACATCCATCCCTGTGCAACCTGTGAATTTACATACATTACTTTGTTACTCTGTTATCTTGAAGCGACAGATACACTTTGTTACAATGTTAGCGTCAATTATCTGTTTCAATAAAAGTTATACAAACTTACTAAACATTGTGCTGTCATTTCTAAACTACCTTCGTTCATTGAATTATAAAAAGCAATTCAGGACCAACTGCCCGTTTAACCCATTAGGTGCTACACAATTCAATTCGTGTATCCAGTAAGCCTCCCGTTGGAGTAGTACTCTGTCAAAGTCCCCTCCTCTGGCCCTCACAGGGACATGCTCAATTGGCATGCATCTAAAGGCAGCCGGGCTATGTTTGGCCTCAGCCCAATGTTTAGCCACCAGCTGCTGTGTGATATCTTGTTTTCTGCCTTTTTCTTTTTTATCCTTGTCTTCCCTGTCTGGGTTTAATGCCGCCCGTATGCTGGACCTATGCATCCCAATCCGCTCCTTGAGCTGCCTTATTGTTTTTCCACAATAAATGAGGCTACAGGGACACTTTATGATGTACACCACCATTGTGGTGGTGCACGTCATCCTGTGTTTAATGGCATATTTTTTACCTGTGTGCGGGTGTGTGAAACTGGTGCCTAGAATTAAACTGCTGCACATGACACAACCGCTGCATTTGAACACACCAGGGCGCTGTGTAAGGAAGTGCTGTTTCTGGGGCTTCACATACTTATCAATAGGATCTGAGGGACTCAATGTTTCTTTGAGATTTCTACCTCTCCTATTGCTGAATTTAGGATTTTTGGGCAATTTTTTATGTAAGCTCTCATCACTATGCACTAGTGGCCAATGCTTTTTCACGCACTGCTGTACATGGCTTGTCGACGCCCCATACTGGCTCACATAATACATATCATTACCGCCATCCTTGTTATTTCTTGTGCCCATATTCTCAGATAGTACTTCCTCCCGATTCAATGCTAGGGCCCATTCCTTTGTCTCCTGTATCAATTTGGGGGGATACCCTCTTTGCAGAAATTTGCGAGACATAATGACCAAATCATTTTCTCTTTTGCATGGGTCACTATCAATTCTGATCACTCTGAGCATCTGCGATTTGGGCAACGAATTCAGCAAGTGCTTAGGGTGATTACTATGATTTGTTCCAATGGTGAGTGGCACCCCCTTTCTACATACTATTGATAATTATACATTTTCGAGACAGTTGTGCCTTAAGGATCAATTTGGGCATAAAATGGGGGATATAGTACAAGAACTGGGAGCTGGAGCAGAAGGTGCTGTGAGCAGCATGGAACGCGTCCCCAGTAGATTTAAAATCAAAAGCATGTATGACCCTGTCTGTAATAACCCATCCATTAAAACTTTCAACCGCATGCTTAATCTGGACATGACTGCTTGGTATCGGGCTAAACGTAAGTGGCGAGGCAATCTTTCTACAGCGGAGAGAGAGGCCATGCACTCCCTAAAGTGTAATAGGGATATAATTATCCGGAAAGCCGATAAGGGAGGGGCTGTTGTATTGCTTGATTATAGCTACTATAAGGATGAAGTGCTATCGCAGTTGAATGATGAAAGTTGCTATGCCAAATTGACTTTTGATCCTACAGATAAATTCCGGGGTGAGTTGGGAAACATGCTGGACAATGCTGTTAAAAATGGTTGGATTACAACAAGTATGTTTGAATATTTTTTACCCAAATACCCCGTCAGGCCAGTGATTTATACGTTGCCCAAAATTCATAAAAGTTTGTCTAGACCACCAGGGAGACCCATAATATCATCTAATGGGTCCCTTAATGAGGGCATAGCTGAATATGTGGATTCATTGCTTCAACCCTGTATACAACAAATGGGTAGCTATCTCAGGGATACCACTGAATTTTTGAAACTCATACAGAGCATAGATTTACCCCTATCTGATGTAGTGCTGGTGACAATGGATGTGCAAAGCTTCTATACCTGCATCCCCCATGAGGCAGGTATAGGGGCCACACGTGATCTGTTGATTAATAATGCACTGTATAAGGGACCACCGATTGAATTTACGATGTCATTATTGAGATTCATTCTGTACAATAATTACTTTAAATTTGAGGACCAATTTTACATACAGCGGACAGGGACCGCTATGGGCTCGAGGGTGGCTCCAGCGTATGCAAATGCATACATGCACATATATGAAAATGATAAGATTTTGTCACATCCGCTTTTCAGACGATATGGCGCCTTTTATAGGCGCTATATCGATGATGTGTTTTTATATGGTTGGGCCCGGTTGTTGAGCTGGAAGAGTTTGTCGATCAACTTAATGCATTGTCTAGTCCAGTGAAATTCACCTTGAAATATGGTTTGGACTATATAGACTTCCTTGATGTGAAAGTCTATAAGGAAAATGATAAGTTGCATACTTGTATCTATGTGAAACCAACCGATAGAAACACTATAGTGCACTATCATAGTAATCACCCTAAGCACTTGCTGAATTCGTTGCCCAAATCGCAGATGCTCAGAGTGATCAGAATTGATAGTGACCCATGCAAAAGAGAAAATGATTTGGTCATTATGTCTCGCAAATTTCTGCAAAGAGGGTATCCCCCAAATTGATACAGGAGACAAAGGAATGGGCCCTAGCATTGAATCGGGAGGAAGTACTATCTGAGAATATGGGCACAAGAAATAACAAGGATGGCGGTAATGATATGTATTATGTGAGCCAGTATGGGGCGTCGACAAGCCATGTACAGCAGTGCGTGAAAAAGCATTGGCCACTAGTGCATAGTGATGAGAGCTTACATAAAAAATTGCCCAAAAATCCTAAATTCAGCAATAGGAGAGGTAGAAATCTCAAAGAAACATTGAGTCCCTCAGATCCTATTGATAAGTATGTGAAGCCCCAGAAACAGCACTTCCTTACACAGCGCCCTGGTGTGTTCAAATGCAGCGGTTGTGTCATGTGCAGCAGTTTAATTCTAGGCACCAGTTTCACACACCCGCACACAGGTAAAAAATATGCCATTAAACACAGGATGACGTGCACCACCACAATGGTGGTGTACATCATAAAGTGTCCCTGTAGCCTCATTTATTGTGGAAAAAACAATAAGGCAGCTCAAGGAGTGGATTGGGATGCATAGGTCCAGCATACGGGCGGCATTAAACCCAGACAGGGAAGACAAGGATAAAAAAGAAAAAGGCAGAAAACAAGATATCACACAGCAGCTGGTGGCTAAACATTGGGCTGAGGCCAAACATAGCCCGGCTGCCTTTAGATGCATGCCAATTGAGCATGTCCCTGTGAGGGCCAGAGGAGGGGACTTTGACAGAGTACTACTCCAACGGGAGGCTTACTGGATACACGAATTGAATTGTGTAGCACCTAATGGGTTAAACGGGCAGTTGGTCCTGAATTGCTTTTTATAATTCAATGAACGAAGGTAGTTTAGAAATGACAGCACAATGTTTAGTAAGTTTGTATAACTTTTATTGAAACAGATAATTGACGCTAACATTGTAACAAAGTGTATCTGTCGCTTCAAGATAACAGAGTAACAAAGTAATGTATGTAAATTCACAGGTTGCACAGGGATGGATGTTTTTTATTGAATGGACTTATTCTGAAAAAGAAAAACCACTTTTTTCACTCAACAGCGACATCACATGGTGAGCTAAGATATTGCACAATTACTTCACCTATGGCTGATTATATGCAATGTGGATTTATATGTCTTTATGATTGGTGCCTTTGTAACACTGGGAGGAGCTACACAGGTTTAAATTCTCACCGGCACACTTGTATTTTGTCCTTGATAAAGGCCCTAATGTGGGTCGAAACGTTGGATGCACAAGTTTGAAAAATAAAGAAATTTTTGGTTCACTAACCAAGGTATGCGGGTCCTCTTGAACTCTACATAAATACTTTGACCCAGCACCCACGTTCATGGAAGACTGGTTTAGAGTGCAAGCGTCTGATTCAGGTTATATATATATATATATATATATATATATATATATATATATATATATATATATATATATATATATATATATAAAAATAAACCCAATGGGCTTCCAAAAAGCAGGGGCCCTCCACCAATGAGGTGGGTTGAGACACTCGCCTCAGGCGGCAGCGCCCCCTTGTTGCCAGGGGCGGCAAAAATGCCGCTCCTGGTAACTAAGAGCCCAATTTACTTTTTTCAACCCGGAAATTTGCCTCTTCTAGTGCAGAGAGTGCAATTGTGCTCTCTGCACTAGCGACATGGACCGACCCCCTCCAGCACGATGTGGATCGCCCCCCGACCCCCTCTGGCACGACGTGGACCGCCCTCGACTCTCTCCGGTGCTGAAAAGGTGAGTGCCATGGGGAGTGATGGGCACAGGATCGGACAGGATCGCGAAAGCCAATAAGGATTCATTCTATATTAGTTGGGATCAAGTACAAGCTGCTGTTTTATTATTACAGAAAAAAGGAAATCATTTTAAAAAATTTGGATTATTTGGATAAAATTTAGTCTATGGGAGACATTCTGTAAATCAGAACTTTCTGGATAATGGGTTTCCGGATAACGGATTCCATACCTGTACTATACATGCTGCCATGTGACATTATCTATGAAATAGCCACTGTATTTATTCTACCATGTGTTCTAAGGTGTTATATGTGGAAATGGCACTATATTTATCCAGTCATGTGTTTTTGGGCCATTATGTTAAATTGGCACTATATTTATACTAAGTCAACATTTCAAAAGAGAAAAATGTGAGTGTCCCCCAAAATAATGAATCAATTAATTAAAAAATGAAAAATTTATAAGAACATCAGAGCAAGACCTAACGCGTTTTGTGTCTGCTGGGGCACTTACACCTATCGGAATGGGTAAGTGCCCCAGCAGGCACGAAACGCGTTAGGTCTTGCTCTGATGTCCTAATAAATTTTTCATTTTTTAATTGATTGATTCATTATTTTGGGGGACACTCACATTTTTCTCTTTTGAAATGTTGACTTGGACTTACACCCTAGGACTGGGCTGAATTGTGAGTATATTCCCCATGATTAACTTTATTTATTTTTGATTTTGAATTACTGATTAGTTTTGTAGTAGTACCTACCGGTATATAGATTTTTTGGCACCTACAAAAACCATATTATTATTAACTATATTTATACTGCCATTTGCTCTGGGGGTATTATATAGGGAATTGCCATCATATCTATCCTGTCATATTCTGGGATATGCAGGGTCGGACTGGTGCATTTGAGGCCCACTGGGTTCCGAACAGCACGAATGCACAAAAGCCGACGCACCACACGCATCCATTTTAGTTTATGTTTTCTTTATTTGTTTTAATTACGGCCGATCAGGGAGCAGGTCTGGGCCCAAAAGAGCAGGGGCCCACTGGGTTTTTTCCCAGTGTCCCGCCAGCCCAGTCCGGGGCATTATCTATGAAATCATAACTGTGTTTAGCCTTGAGCCCTGAGATTTACTATACTAAAAAATCCCTTCATCCTGCCACCCAATCAGCACATACACATTTAATGCATTGATTTTCAAGGGAGCAGTTAGAGGTCCAGTACTTAGTTATGCACCTATTGAATTGCAACACTGCTCTCCTCCTATGCCCCAATGAGCAAAATAACTGTTTTATAGAGCGATATAGCTTTAAAAACCTTCTGTTTCCAAAAAAAAAAAATGCCTCCCTGTCTGCCTCTCCGCATAATATACTGTAACTCCTACAACTGCAGTAGTAAATGGAAAGGGAGATTAGGGCTGGGTAGGTTATTAACGGCAAAGTGACACGTAACTAATAAATCTGAAATTTGTCGCTGTCACTTTAACCCCTCCCTGCAGCACAGTAAGCCTCAAGGAGAGCTGTTGTTCCAGCACCAGGAAGTAGCAGTACAGAATATCTAATAAAAATAACATTATTGGTTTAGGTTCCCTTTAGTGTCATGGTTACGTGATAGCACCTACAATCCCAATACCCAGGTAATAAAGTCCTGTTTATTTAACAGCATTTTTCTCAGTGTCACTTCCCCATCAGATCAGTCGGTTTCAAAATAACAAATTAGATTGGTCTCAAGGTGGAATTTCTCGTGCAAAAGCCCCATCAGTAAAAATTTCCTGCCCTGCGCTACAAATGTATCTGACTAGGTACATAGCTATTTACAGAGTGTAACTGTCAGGATTTCCCTAAAGACATTATAAATGTCAGCTGCCTGCAAACAATGAGCTACCTGCACGTCTAGTTCTCCCAATGCAATGGCCTCATCAGGGACACAAACATTCCATAAAACTATTGTTTCCCCTACTGTAAAAGATAAGGATATTAGAAGTCACTGAGGGGTTCTGTGACCATATAAAGGCACAAGGCTGCAGGCTGAGTTATACAGGGAACTCTGAGTATCACTCATGTATTATAAGGGATAATGTACCCCCTACTGTAAATGATAAGGATATTAGAAGTCACTGAAGGGTTCTGTGACCATATAAAGGCACAAGGCTGCAGGCTGAGTTATACAGGGAGCTCTGCGTATAACTCATGTATTATAAGGGAAAATGTACCCCCTACTGCAAATGATAAGGATATTAGAAGTCACTGAAGGGTTCTGTGACCATATAAAGGCACAAGGCTGCAGGCTGAGTTATACAGGGAGCTCTGCGTATCACTCATGTATTATAAGGGAAAATGTACCCCCTACTGTAAATGATAAGGATATTAGAAGTCACCGAGGGATTGTTCTGTGACCATATAAAGGCACAAGGCTGCAGGCTGAGTTATACAGGGTAGAAACAAGAATTTCACTTGCACTCAAAGGCTGATAAACGCAGGGATATACCCTTACACTTTATTGTCAGAAAGGTGCAACGTTTCGGGGATGTCCCCTTTGGGGACATCCCCGAAACGTTGTACCTTTCTGACAATAAAGGGACATCCCCAAAACGTAACAACTTTCTGACAATAAAGTGTAAGGGTATATCCCTGCGTTTATCAGCCTTTGAGTGTAAGTGAAATTCTTGTTTCTACGTTGGATTTGGAGGGTGCCGATCCCTCCTTCATTGTGCACCAGGCGCTCAGGATCGAAGGACGGTTCTCCTCTTCTAGTATGAGTTATACAGGGAACATATCACTTAAGTATTATATGGGGTAATTGTACCCCCTACTGTAAGGATATCAGAAGTTCTGTGACTATATAAAAGCACTAGGCATTTCCTAATTAGAATACACAATTTTATTATTTTGGAAGTGAAAACAAAAACCTATAGCACCATTTGAACAGGCTATTTTTTTTAATACATGACTAAAATAGCTCATCCCTATTGGATGGAATCTGACCTCATTCTGTATGACACCCTATGAATTCTTCATCCACAATGGATTCAGAAGGGAGAGTCTGAATGGAAAGATACTGTGGTTGCCAGTGACATGCCTAGGAATATCCTAAATATTTGCAATGCTAAGCTAAAATTAATGGTTGACTTCAAACCTCTTCCTCCATCAGTCATCTATAATGATTGTCAAGGGAGCAAATACTCTGTTATTTTAAATTTTTTACCCCTATATGTAATAAAAGGCACTGAGTTTGCCCAGGAGCAGTAACACATGGCAACCAATTAGATGTTTACTTTTAAACAGGTGACTATTAAATACTGGCTTCTTATTGGTTACTGCTCCTGGGCAAACTTAGTGCCCTTTATTACATAACCCCCATAGTGCCTAAAACGTTTTAGTGTGTTTAGGACTATTTTCTCTTTATTATTGCTGATACTAATATAAGTGAGAACTGACATACTTATATACTGATGTTTGGCTTTACTGAACAATAACGCGGAATCTTTCTTTCCAGTATAGAGCGATACTTACAGAAGGTGCTGGGGAGAATGGATGGAAAAAACTCTGCACCCTCGATTTACTTAACCTAAAAAAAAAGCCATACACAGTTACAGTTATTTAGCACCCCCAGTGATGGGAGAATGTGTGCCGCTTTGCTGAAAAATTTGTTACTTTACCGCAAAATTCATGAAACAGCGAAAAACAGCATTGAAGTTAGTGGGCTCAGCAATTTTGTTTTTGATGTGGCGGATTTTTTGTCAGTGAATTTTTGCTGCAGTTCCGCAAATTTCTCTGGCGGCGAAATGTGGAAATTCATTGCGAATTCGTCTCTGGCGAATTTATTCACCCATCACTATTTATATAGTGAATAAAGTACCCCCTCTTGTAAAAAGTCATGTGACAGAAATGACATCAGAACTCACCGTTTATAACTAATGACATCAGAACTCACCGTTTATAAGGATATAATTTACAGGATATTCATGGCTTTTGTGTATTATAAGAAGATAAAGAAACTCCCCAATGCTGTTTATGACCCTCTAGGCTTATACCTTGTATCCATACAAGATTCTATGAGGCCAGGGTCAGACTGGGCAGACGGGAGACCGGGAAAAAACCAGGTGGGCCCAGGCTCTTTTGACCCGCTCCCTTCAACTCCCTTTCTTTGGAAAGAGGTACAAGTGTTCTCGCTGGGAGTGGGAGGGGGAAAGGACAGAGAGGACTCGAGAACTTTGTGGCTGGGGGGCCCAGGAGATGGTGTGGGGGGCCCAGGGGATGGTGTAGGGGGGCCCTGAGGCTACAGGCCCAGTGGGCCCCAAGTGAGATGCTGTACGAGGCTTTGCAGCAGCCATCTGACCTTGAGCTCTATTGCTAAGCCTATTACCAACAAATAATTCTAAAAGTTACTGGTGGGTATGGCTGAAAGCCACAGGATTCATGCGGCAGGCAAGTTTGAGCAGATCAGCCACTGGCCACTAGCAGATCGCCAGTCAACTTCCAACAGGGCCTATCCATGCCTGTGATGCCACCACTCATACCTTGCCCCCTCCTGTAAAATAACCACCCATACTGCACCCAGCTCAGATACCATCAAATGTGGGTTGGGGTTTGGGGGGGTTAGGTCAGTGAAAATAAATTGAAATGATAAACCTCTGCACCTCTGTATATACATTGCCCTCCCAGCTGGAATGCAGTTCTACTCACCCAAACGTTGCCGGACAATAAGTTCCAGAATGCAGGATCCAAGACCAGGGATCCACTTACAACTGTAGAAAGATCCGCTCTCACAGGTCTTATAGAGAAAAATAAATAATTTGATTTTGTCTGTGACAATGATTATATGAGTTTTGTTATAGCTGATGTTTCCCGCCAGTGAGTGAATACAAGGCATGACGTCTGTGAATCATTTGGCACTTTGAGAAAGTCCTTGGGGAGGCCGAAACGTCAGTCCTGTGTAACTAATAAATTATTTATTTTTCCCTATAAGACCTGTGAGTACAGATCTTTCTACAGCTGTTGGAGATATTTTGTTCTTTTTTTCGAGAGTGCTGGCATCCTTTGGAGATATATACACCCTAAAACCTTACTCAACTTCTCCTCACTCAACCTCTATTCTCCTAGTCTCTTTTTTTACATACTATAATCTATTATTCCATCTATTTAGCCTCTTTGTTCTCATAGAAATAGGGAATGACCATGAAATAGGGCAAATTTTTAGCAGCACGAGGGACCACTGACACCTGGGCCCACCTGGTTTTTTCCTGGTTTCCCGGTGGGCCAGTCGGACACTGTATATATATATATATATATATATATATATATATAATACATAAAAGCTATGAATATCTTTAATAAATTATATCCTTATAAACGGTGACTTCTGATGTCATCAGTTATAAACGGTGAGTTCTGATGTCATTTCTGTCACATGACTCACTGAAACTTGTGTATTATAATAAATAAAGTACCCCCAGTTGCAAAATATGAGGATATTACAAGTTACCTCGGAGTTCCATGACCTGTATAAAAACACTCGGCCTTCGGCCTCGTGTTTTTATATGGTCATGAAACTCCTCGGTCACTTATAATATCCTTATATTTTACAAGAGGGGGTACTTTATTCACTATGTATTATATTTACTTGTTGATTGGGAACCCCTTCAGCTACAGGGTCCTCTATCTATATAGTAATGCCCCTGAACATAACTAGCACAACTTAAACTTTAACACAGAGCAGTCATTGGGTTGTTTAGAGAGGAGATTCTGCCAATGTCACTGCACACAGAATATTTCTCGGGGACGATGTATGAGGTTTGGAATATATTGAACTTGAATCTATAACTGTTATTCTTCCTAGACGAGCCCAGAATGGAGAAGCTGGGGATTTCCGTAAGTACCCAGAACACCTGACACACAATGTGACTGTTAAAGGGAGGTCATTGTTCAGCTAATAAAATGCTTACACATTCTGAGCTGACTCTGCGGCCAGGGGTAATGAACCTTAATAATAAAACCCAGAGGAAGTGAGAGGCGTCAGTTACAATTCCCCTTTCTCTATTATTGAGGTTCTTATTGTGGTTTGACACGTCACATATGTAACTGTAGCATCAAACTCACACAAACCCAGATCCATTCTCATTTTGTCTTCTGCAGATTGAAGCGATATTTATGGCTCTGACCGGCAGGTAAAACACAGCATAAGGGAACCCCCAGAAATATTCTAGTGCAAACCAGAAACAGTGGTAAAAACATAACGGACAACAAATGTCTGAAAAGATCCCAGAGCGGTTAGATTGTATAGAAACTGCCAGCACCAGTGTAGAAACCAATAGCAACCAATCAGCAATTAGCTTTTATTGACCTAATGCAGTTAGAATACTAAAAATCCACATTTAAAGGGGACATAGAAACTATCACACTCCGTAGTTCTGCCAAATAGCCAGGTCAACCTTAAAAAGAAAGTAAGGGGACATAAACTGTTACTAAACTGACTGTTAAAAAAAATACAAATGCAAGAAGATTCTCAAATGGGAAACTAGCCCTATGTCAGCCATACTGCTGAACTTTTTAATATTACACTGCAGGTGTTCAGACCTAACAAAATGTCTTTGGCAATGATGGGCGAATTTGTCCCGTTCCGCTATGCCGGAAAATTAGCGAAACGCATTGAAGTCAATGGGCGTCAAAATTATTTTGACGCGCAAAATTTTTACACGAGCGACAAATTTTATACGCACGACTATTTTGTCCAAATGCATTAAAGTCAATGGGCGTCCAAATAATTTTGACGCACAACAATTTTTATGCGCAACTATTTTTTTTTTTGTTGCTGTGAATTTTTGCCCCAGTTTTGCAAAAAACACCGCAAATCCATGCCTGCCAAATAAATTCGACCATCACTATTCTTTGGCAATGCTCATGTAAAAACAAGAGAATAAGTCAAGTGTTTGAATGAAGGATTCTCATTGGGTCACTGACCTTGGAATTATTGGAAAGAACATTATTATGTACATCTACTTTAAGGTGCTTGTTGGAATCAAATTTGGGAATTTCAGTACAGGAGCAGGAGCACTGATATAGAGGGTTTATGTCCCCTTTAAAGCCTTTTTTTTTTTTAATGTGCCATATTAGAGAAACTGGAGGTTGAGGCTTTAGAAGAGGCCTCCTGCACTGCTATTAGTTTACTGTTCTGGGCTGTAGAGGGCAGAATCAGCATCTTTTAGTGCAGCGCGTTGTTCTGGCAGACAGGGTCGGACTGGGCTGGTGGGGCACTGGGAAAAAAATCTGTGGCTTCCAATATGGTCCCCCTGTGCAGGGGGGTGGGGCCTTGAGGCATCACCCCGGTGGGCCCCGGCTTCCAAGTCCAACGCTGCTGGCAGAAGCCCCTTGGTCTCCCTTGGTCTATATTATATGATGCCTCAAGATGCAGGAGTATGCTAGCTGGAGGTAGCAGTCCTCCAACTTTGGTGGAGAAACCATGGCAGGTCAATAAATGAGATTCTGCTCACTAATTATATACTCATCTCCCTGTTCTTTAGTGATGGGCGAATTTGCGTTGTTTTGCTTCGCCGGAAAATTTGCGAAATTTGCGAAACGGCAAAAAATTTGCGAAACTGTGCTGGCATCTAGTTTTTTATGCCGGGCAAAAAAAAACTGACGACAGTGTCCATTTTTTTTGATGCCGGGTATTTTTCGCCAGTGAATTTTCGCGCCCGTGTTGCGAATTTATTCGCCGGCGGCGAATCACGCAAAATTTACGCAAATTCGCGCCTGGCGAAATAAATTCGCCCATCACTACTATTCTTCCTTTGGGCCCAGTCGCACAACTACAGAGGAGGTAGACCCTATGGTTGCAGGGGGTCCAGGAGTATAGAGGGGCCAGTAAGATCCTAAATAATGAGTAACTTCAATATATTTTTGGTAGAATAGGTCAACTTACATTAATGTGTTGGGCTCCGACATTGAATTTTCTGTGGGGCCCCGTCACCACTTGGAAATGTTAACCACATGCCATTATCATTATCGTGCAAATAAAACCCTTCGTTCCTCCACCATATTAGCGTTGTGACCTGTATGACACATTCATAAACAGTAGTCCCTAGTGGAAAATCTTTTGACTTGATATTTTTATTTTCTGTTCATGTTTTCCCCTTTTATTGGTCTACAGTCATTATTTAATTGAATTCGTCTCAAGAAGATGATGTTGGCTGCAGACACATGAAGTGACTTGGCAAAATACGAGTTATTAAAGTCCATAAAAGAGCCTTTAGTCACCGGTGGTCATTTCCCTGTATAAGTTTCTATGTGTCAGCCTGACCACAAGTTTGGGGTTTGGAAATAACAGAAGAAGAACTGAGCTGTAAATATCCCGATTCCTTTGTGCAGGTGTATAACTGGTTAAAGGAGAAGGAAAGGCTTGCAGCACTTGGGGGTGCCAAATGTTAGACACCCCAAGTGATTGTATTGACTTACCTGAAACCCCTGGGCTGGTGCTCCTATCAGCAGTAAAATGCACGGGCCCGGGGTTATACCAGTGAGCACCATGGAGCGATCCTCTTTCGTCTTCTTCTGTCATAAAATTTCCCCAGGCAGATGCATGCGCAGTTGAATGAAATAGAAGACTTTTTAGTTAAAGTTCGGCTTTTCGCTCTACTGCGCATGCACAGCCGCATAAAGAAGGAGGAAGATGGAAGAAGATCACTCCATGGTGCTCACTGGTATAACCCAGGGCCGGTGCAGTTTTCTGCTGATAGGAGCACCGGCCCGGGGTTTCAGGTAAGCCAATACAATCACTTGGGGGTGCCTAACATTTGGTACCCCCCAAGTGCACAAAGCCTTTCCTTCTCCTTTAAAGAACACCTACATCTAGAAATAGCATACCTACAGCCTATGGGGCAAATTCCCTAAGTGGCGCAAATTCGTCGACCACTTTGCCCACGTCGCAACACTTCGCCAGACATAAATTCGCCAGGACAACGCTAATTCCCTAAAATGCGAAGTTGCGTCCAGGGCACAAAATGCTGGTGAAGTTGCACTAGCGTTACTTTGGCAAGCAAAGGGAAGTTGCGCTAGTGTTGGCTAATTTGCATACTGCGGGAAGTGAAAGTTGAATGGACTTATATGTTGCAGCAAATACATTACATTACACAAGCCCAGGGAACCTTAATAAGATAAAATAGAGTTGTTATAATGCTACACATGAGCCCAGTGTATAGTTTATGTGCCATAAATTAGAAAATTATTTTCCAGACTATCTGGCCCGGTGGGCCAGTCCGACACTGGGTATGACGATTTGTGCCCTCTGACCAGCCTACTTAATCCTATTGCTGGCTAAGTATAATGTCCCTGGAAGTTTCATCTACCTAGCATCAATCATCAAAAGTTTTTATGTTAGACTCACAGTCTTTCTAAGTATGGGGACCCAGGATTGAATATACATGACACTTAATTAATTAGTGTCCTGATACATTAGATAGGTATAAGAAGGGGTTGGATGGTGTTTAGCAAGTGAGGGAATACAGGGTTATGGAAGCTCATAGTACAAAAAAAAAACAAAAAAACCCAAAAGACTGGTTTTGCTTCCAATAAGGATTAATTATATCTTAGTTTGGGTCAAGTACAAGCTACTGTTTTATTATTACAGAGAAAAAGGAAATCATTTTTAGAAATTTGGATAAAATGGAGTCTATGGGAGACGTGCGTTCTGTAATTCGGAGCTTTGTGGATAACGGATTTCCGGCTAACAGACCCCGTACCTGTACTGAAATATAAAGGGAGAGCTGTTATTTTTACCTTTATTTGCAAAGGGAATGAAAAACTTTCCATTGCTTCACCCTATGATGTCTCCAATGAGAATCTTGTCTGTAATGTATATAGCCTAGTTGGCGGCATTAATCACATTTTATCACTGCCTCCAAAGAGGAAACACGCCTTGCAGTTTGAGGAACATTGCCCTAGGACATCATTGTAATTCTCAACTTTTCTAATCTAATGACTGTTGAAGGCGTTTAGCAAGTGAACATGAAGCTCCAGACCTATCTGCATGCACAACTATTATTAAACTGCTTCAGTTTTAAGTGGAAAGAGAAATATTACTGGGGCTGTATTTTGAGCCCTTTTCAAGTCTTTTGTAGCTGCCAGAAAGAAGTCTACAAGAAGCACCCAGGCTGCTCAGTGACATTGTGACGCCTTTATTAGTGTACTCCATCATGTTGTATTCATATATTAAACTAGCTGTGAAGGGGATATATGTCACTCTGGGACCATTGCACCATAGAAACAGCATACGATTTGGGCAGTGTCAGGCTGGAGTGTTTGGCTCCCAACCACCAATGCCCCACCATGTACCTTGTGCCCACTGCAATCTCATCTCCCCAGGCCTAGAAAGGAAGTGGGCCTAAGGCCCACCAGGATTTATCCCGGTAGTGATGTGCGGGCCAGCCTGATACCCAAGGGACCCGCGGGTCGGGCGGGTTCCGGCCGTCCTCGCACCACCCTTCCAACTTCACTTTTATAGACGCACGCCTCTCGCCCCACTCCTTTTGTGTGGGTTGGCAGGGTCTATAAAAGGAACCCGGAAGTCGGGCTCGGGAGTGGGAGTTGGGCTGGTGTGGGTTAGGAAAAGCCTGACCTGCACATCACTATATCCCGGTGTCCCACCAACCCAGTCTAACCTTGCATTAGTGCTTCCTGCACCTACATGTTTTCAGCTAATAGACATGTTTATGGTAAAATATGGGCAGGTGAAATAGCATTTGCATACTTCCTGCAGCATGCGGCATCCTTGCAACAGAATCTTGACAAACTGGCAATCTGGGCAGCTAAGTGGCAAAGGATTCAATGTTGATAAATGTAAAGTCATGCACCTGGGATGTAAAAATATCCACTTATACCCTTAATGGGACTGCACTAGGCAAATCCATAATGGAAAAGGACCTTGGAGTCCTTGGAGATAATAAACTTTGCTGTAGCAAGCAATGCCAGTCAGCAGCATCAAGGGCAAATAAGGTCTTGAGCTGTATTAAAAGGGGCAAAGATTCACAGGAGGAGGGGGGGGATTCTTCCACTGTATAGAGCACTGGTAAGGCCCCATCTAGAATATGCCGTACAGTTTTGGTCTCCATCACTCAAACAGGACATTATTGTATTAGAGAGGGTACAGAGGAGGGCAACTAAGCTGGTAAAAGGTATGGAAAATCTTAGCTATGAGGAAAGACTGGCCAAATTGGGGATGTTCATGCTGGAGAAGAGGCGCTTAATGGGTGATATGATAACTATGTATAAATATATAAGGGGATCATATAATAATCTCTCTAATGCTTTATTTACCAGTAGGACTTTGGAGCTGACACAGGGTCACCCATTCCAATTAGAAGAAAAGAGGTTCCACCTAAATATTGGGAAGGGGTTTGTTACAGTGAGAGCTGTGAAGATGTGGAATTCTCTCCCTGAATCAGTAGTACAGGCTGATACATTAGATAGGTATAAGAAGGGGTTGGAGGGTGTTTAGCGAGTGAGGGAATACAGGGATATGGGAGATAGCTCATAGTACAAGTTGATTGCCATTTTGGAGTCAGGAAGGATTTTTCCCCCCTCTGAGGCAAATTGGAGAGGCTTTAAATGTTTTTTTTTGCCTTCCTCTGGATCAACTAGAAGTTAGGCAGGTTATATATAGACTTAAAGAGGTTGGACTTGATGGACGTGTGTCTTTTTTCAACCTAACTTACTATGTAACTTACTATGTGTTTTACTAAGTTCTTTACTAAGCCATTGCACTGGCTACAAGTCTATTGTTGGGAATGAGTTGCTATCCATAAAGCAAGGGAGACCTGCCATAGAGCAGAATAGGGCTTCCCATGGGGATGCATTTTAGCAATTGGGGGGCATGTAAATATACTCCCATGTCCTGGGTACAATTATGTGCAGAAGCAAATGCTGCATTAGGGGGAAAAACATGGCAAATTACACCCATATTTTCACTTGCCGACCTACTGAAGTAAGGCCTTGTGGTGTTGGTAGGGTATGAAAAACCAAGAGCTCCATGCAAGTATATTTGAGTTGCAATAATTATGAACCAGGCAGGCGGAATAAGAAATGTAAGAACCCCATATATCTGTTGCATGAGTATTTAACTAACAGCGATAACAGGCACAGCAATTGGATCACAGACCTTACAGGCACATTGCAGTTTAATGACAGTTAAATTGGAATAATGGAACTGCTTCAGCACATAAAGGGGAAGTGCTATAAGGAAGGTGCGGTCCTGAGAGTTACAAGAGTGCACTGGTGTCATAACTTAGGGACGGGAGCAATGTCTTTTTGGTTGGGGAGATTTGGGATTTTTAGGGGAATTTATGAAAAATTATTAGTGTATATACTCCTTAGCTCTCAGACTAGGGTTGGCACCTGTTCGGTTTTGTCCCGAATAGTCCAGTTTTCTGAAGGTCTGTCAAAACTGCCTGCCTGGTTTTCCAAATTTAAAAAAAAACAAGCAGAACTCTTTGAGATTGACTCGGTCATTGGCCAGTCTCCACATCACAGCCCTGCCCCTGTGATGTAACCAGCCTTCCCTGTGATGTCAATGTCCCACCCAGGGCCACCATTAGAAATCACGGGGCCCTGTACAACAACATTTTCGGGGCCCCCTGTCCCCACCCACCCCAGCCCCCAAGCCCCACCCCAGATCCCACCCACACCACAGTTAAAAGACCACACTAAAATGGTAAACTCCCCCACACATATGTTATAAAAGGCCATTGATGGTTAGGGCCCCCTCAATAAGTTAAAAAAAACTGTCGCACCAGGGCCCCCCATAAAAGTTTTTTTAAAAATTGGTGGTCAAGGTAAAAAAATAATTGGTCACCCGGGCTCCCAAGTTCGGCTTCTTTTGTGTTTTTGGATCTTTTTTGCGGCTTCGGGACTTCAATTGTGACTCCTTTCGTGACTTTGGATCTTTTTGCGGCTTCAGGACTTCAATCTCGTCCCCTTTCGTGACTTTGGATCTTTTCGCGGCTTCAGGACTTCAATCTCGGCTCCTTTCATGACTTCAGGTCTTTTTCCAGTTTCAGGACTTCAACTTCGGCTCTTTTCGTGGGTTTGGGTCTTTTCGCAGCTTCAGGACTTCAACTTGGGCTATTTTCGTAACTTCAGGTCTTTTCGTGGCTTTGGGACTTCAAGTTTGGCTCCTGACGTGACTTCAGGTCTTTTCACAGCTTCGGGACTTCAACTTTGACTATTTTTCTGACTTAGGGTCTTTTCACAGCTTCGGGACTTCATGTTCGGCTCCTTTTGTGACTTCTGGTCTTTTCACAGTTTCAGGACTTCGGCTGTTCAGTACTTCGGCTTTTCGGCTCTTTTGGGACTTCGGAAGAGGCAGTGCTGCTTCGGCACTGTCAAAGGGGGCCAGGCTATTTCCAAAAGTGCAGCACAGCCCCCCTTTATGCCCGAGGTCTGGTACAGGAGTACCCCCTGCGTAACCCTGATGGTGACCGTGGTCCCTCCCCCCTGCCCAGAGTTAGCGGTGGGTAAAGATGGCAACCCTTTCTGTCTCAGACATCCCAAAATTGACTACAAATCCCAGCATAGCTGGGGCTATAGTCCAGAAAAATCAGGGTTATATTCTTAAAGCAATATTGTTCAATAAAACATTTCCCTGGCTCTCCAGGGCCCATGGTTGCTTTAAAATGCAAACTAATCCTCCAATGAAAATCTCAGTTTGGCTCTAGGTTCTTTGTTCCTGCATTTGGAGTTGGAAGCAATAAGCCCAGTTTCCCAGCAAGTCTGTCCTTCCTCCCCATGTTTGATCCCTGTGCAATATAACATATAACAATATAACATAAGAGCAAGATGGCTAAAAATGCTGGGGTGCAGTATTCTCACCGGTCAATTTTATTGGTCAGTAGAATTCTCATTGGTAATTGGCTTTTCATGTGTAATATAGGGCTAGGGGGCGCAGTGGGACAACTTTATGGTTGGGTTTAGTGCCCCTTTAACCAATGATATGGCTAAATGTTGGGAGTTGTAGAACAGGTAAGGCGACAAAATGCAAAAAGAAATAAGATTCTTGATTGTAACGAGAGATTGTGAATTAAATGCTAACCTTGGAGACAAATGCCCAATGATGGTCCATGGAACTTCCTAGCGGCTCATAATCATTTCTTTTTTAAGCTGAAAGTTCCTCCATTGTTTTATCTATAATCCTCTAATAAAACAAATCTTCCCTTCACATAAATTCTTGTGGTTCAGTTGTGCTTAAAGGTCATGTCAGCTTTATCTTAGTATGAATCATGTACATAAATCATTTAAAGGGGAAGTCAAAAGGGGTTTTATTATTTTGTAGAATTTCCTGCTAGATTCGATTGTCTGAATCCAGTGTATTATAATGGCACCAACATGGCACAATGGTCTCGGTATGTAAGATAAGAGCAAGATTTCTGAAACATGAGCTGAGAGTTTTATAACAGAATAGATGGCAATCCTATTTAGATGTTGGAGTTTTCTAATGTCACAAACCGAAATTCCGAATTTATCTCTCGAGATGGCTGACGGAGAGTTGGAAGATGTGGGGGCACATTTACTTAGGGTCGAATATCGAGGGTTAATTAACCCTCAATATTCGATCGTCGAAGTAAAATCCTTCGACTTCGAATATCGAAGTCAAAGGATTTACCGCATTTAGTACGATCGAACGATCAAAGGAAAAATCCTTTGATTGAACGATTCCGGATAATCCATCCATCGAACGATTTTCCTTCGATCAAAAAAAGCTAGGAAAGCCTATGGGGACCTTCCCCATAGGCTAACATTGATACTCGGTAGGTTTTAGGTGGCGAAGTAGGTGGTCGAAGTTTTTTTTAAAGAGACAGTACTTCGACTATCGAATGGTCGAATAGTCGAACGATTTTTAGTTCAAATCGTTTGATTCAAAGTCGTAGTCGAAGGTCGAAGTAGCCAATTCGATGGTCGAAGTAGCCAAAAAAATACTTCGAAATTCGAAGTATTTTTTTATTCTATTCCTTCACTCGAGCTAAGTAAATGTGCCCCTTAATAATTCTTATACGATCTTTCTTTTATTTCAAAAGTGGTGCTTGCATCCCCTTTTACTCCTTGCATGGAAGCCACGCTGCGTGGTTTTTAAACATTCATATACAGGTATGGGATCCATTATCCGGAAATCCGTTAACCAGAAAGCTCAGAATTACAGGAAGGCCGTCTCCCATAGACTCCATTCTAATTTTTTTACATTTATTTTAATTATTCCAAACTTAGATATAATTAATCCTTATTGAAAGCAGCCTATTGGGTTTATTTAATATTTACATGATTTTCTAGTAGACTCAAGGTATGGAGATCCAAATTACGGAAAGATCCATTATCCAGAAAACCCCAGGTCCCGAGCATTCTGGATAACAAGTCCCATACCTGAATAAATATATAAACCACAGACTATTCAGAATATTTGGTAAGAATTCCTGCTTGTTTTGGAGATGGGCCAGCTGGCTCTGTATCATCTAGGCCTGAACACCTACACGTGTTACAGAGGGGGAAATTATAATTGGTAGCATCATGCACACACAAGCAAAGAAAAAGGAATTAGAAAAAGCAATGCAACTTTCAGGGCAAAACAACAAAACTTGAATTGAAACGCAACAGCTTCCTCATTGATTGAGCTCACTGATATGTACAGAAAACTTCCCTTATTTGTCCTGTGATCGAATGAAAAAGCAAAATACCACTATGATGTCACTAACCCCCCTAGCACTATATAACCATGAACCCTCAGCCCTGCTCTGCACATTCTAAACCAGTTCTGTCCGACAGTCACACACTTGGGAATATCGACATCTGCTTACTGACCTCGCAGGAGGTAAGGCTTGATTATTACACACACCGCACACTAATTCCATTAAATTCTACTTTAAGGGGAAACATTTTAATATCTTTTGATACCTACTCATGGGTGGATTTTAATGACTTGCAGAGACTAAACCTCCCTCTACCAACATCTGTAAACTTTCCTACAACAAATAGGATAGAGGTATTACTGTATATATAAGGTTGGCACTATTTATATTATGTCATGTGTCCTGCCATTACACATGGAACTGGCACTATATTTACCCAGTAATGTGTTCTGGGGGTATTATACATGGAATTGGCACTGTATTTATCCTGCCATGTGTTCTGGGGTATTATACATGGAATTGGCACTGTATTTATCCAGCCATGTGTTCTGGGGGTATTATACATGGAATTGGCACTGTATTTATCCTGCCATGTGTTCTGGGGGTATTATACATGGAATTGGCACTGTATTTATCCAGCCAAGTGTTCTGGGGGTATTATACATGGAATTGGCACTGTATTTATCTTGCCATGTGTTCTGGGGGTTTTATACATGGAACTGTATTCGTCCTGCCGAGTGTTCTGGGTGTTTTATAAATGGAATTGACACTGTATTTATCCTGCCATGTGTTCTGGGTAATTTACATGGCATTGGCACTGTATTTATCCTGTTGTGTGTTGTGTGTTTTTTTACATACATGGAACTGGTACTGTATAGTGCCATATATTTTGGAGTATTATACATGGGATTGACACGGTAGTATTCATCCTGCCATGTGTTTATTTTATTTACATGGCATGGGCACTGTATTTATCCTGTTGTGTGTACTGGGTTTTTTTCACACAATCAGTACTGTATTTATATTGTCTGTTCTAGGGGTATTATATATGAAACTGCCAGTAAAATTATCCAGCAATGTGTTCTGTGATGTATTTTCCAGTTGGCACATTTCCTAACTAACATATGAGGGTATTATAAATTGAATCTGACACTGTATTTACCTTGTTTTGCATTTCTTACATGGATCTGGTGCTACATTTATCTTGCAAGGTGCTCTAGAATATATATATTACCACAGACACAGTGTGCAAAGTGCACTTCCAAATGCAGTTGTCACGGTGCCCTCAGTATTCCGACAGCTGCCTGTATCAGTAGACACCAAAGCTCTCAATTCGAAACAGAAGACAGGCAGTGGCACTAAAGACTATTGAACTATACGGAAGTGAAAAGAGCTCATTCTGATGCAAGAACCTTAATGAATGAGATTTTCTGTGCAACTGGCTGCTGGAAAGTTAATGGTCTTTAATTGGTCCCAGAAATAGCTTTTTGCCTATGTCCCTACTCCAAATAATACTTTAATAATACTTTATAAAAAGTGGGTGTAACAATCAACCTGCCATAGTTCCAGGGGTACCCAGGGCACAAATAAACACTCACCCCAAATCTCCCATAACTGACCTTCAGACTGGGCCCCCTTAGCTCATAACAAGGTTACAGATTTATAGAAACATTGGGGTGTCACCCTGCTATAGTTCCAGGGGTACCCAGGGCACAAATAAGCACTCAACACCAAATCTCCCCCTAACTGACCATCAGGCTGGGCCCCCTTAGCTCATAACAAGGTTACAGATATATAGAAACATTGGGGTAACAGTCACCCTGCTATAGTTCCAGTGGTACCCAGGGTACAAATAAACACTCACCCCAAATCTCCCCCTAACTGGCCTTCAGACTGGGCCCCCTTAGCTCATAACAAGGTTACAGATATATAGAAACATTGGGGTAACAGTCACCCTGCTATAGTTCCAGGGGTACCCAGGGCACAAATAATCACTCACCCCAAATCTCCCCCTAACTGGCCTTCAGACTGGGCCCCCTTAGCTCATAACAAGGTTACAGATATATAGAAACATTGGAGTAACAGTCACCCTGCTATAGTTCCAGGGGTACCCAGGGCACAAATAATCACTCACCCCAAATCTCCCCCTAACTGGCCTTCAGACTGGGCCCCCTTAGCTTATAACAAGGTTACAGATATATAGAAACATTGGGGTAATAGTCACCCTGCTATAATGTCAGGTGCTACACACTGCTACAGTATAAGCATCACCTTTTCAGGCTTGGGTAGAAAATGTGCAGTACAGAACTTTCCTGAGATTTGGGGATCTCTGATTATTAGCCAATGGTTGTGAATATTACAGGGTGGAGCTGGTGATGCTGTGTGTTACCAATTAGAACAGTGATGCAAGAGGAATAGGAAAGAATAAGAGAATGGCAGGATGTAACAGGGAGTTTCTGTGGCACCGTGTGGGTAGGGAGGGTAGGCAGGGATCTTCATACCGGGAGCAATTTTTGTGTTGCGTTGTGCTTGAGTTGTGTCATAGTGACATGATTTGGATGTGGTTGCAAGAATAACACAGAAGGGTGTGGTGCAGGAAGAATCACACAGAAGCTGTGATAGGGGTTCCAACGATTATGCCCAGGGATGTATAAATGCAGTAGTGAACATTGTGGGTGTAGTCCTGCTACAGTATTTGCACTTTACATGGCACAAGGCTGGCACTGTGTGAAGGCATTCTGCTTTCTACATTTCTTTCGGCACTAGGTGCAGGGGGCTGACGCTGGAGTGCTTTTAAAATGACCACTAGGGGCACCCCAAATTACATACCTTCCAACTGTCCCATTTTGCACAGGACAGTCCCGATTTTGACAGCTCGACCTGCAGTCCCGGCTTGTTACTGAAATGCCCCAACTTTCTCTTTGATCTCCTGCACTGAACAGCCAGAAAAAGATACATTGTTTCTAACTTAATTGGCTTTTGGCAGAGAGCCCAGAACAGCCACCAGGTGCACTTGGATACTTTTATAACAATTTAAGATAAGCCAATAAGTTATTGTAACAATTTAAGATAAGCAGGTCTCTTGGGGAAACTGTGACTTGCAGCAAAACTGTTATAACACATAAAAACCACAGAAATATGTTCAAACTTTCATAAACTGCCAAATTTTGTCAAATGGACATAATTAGGGGGTGTGGTCAAAATTTGCCATGCTACACGTGGCAAATCTTTATCTTCTAATTGTCTCTTAAAACATTTTTGGAGGTATGCATATTGCTTGTACTTGTGTCATAGTAAATGATCCCTACTGTCTATTTCCATGAATGTATGGCAATAAAGAGCCTCCCTCATTTTCATTGGTGTAACTACACCTGCCAACCCAAAATATGCAAAAATCACAAAAAAAAATTGATTTTTTTAATATAAAATCTGACTTTAAAAAATCACAAATTTTTCGGAACTTATTAAAGATGGAAAAGTCAGAAAATCCGGCATCTCAGACTTGTCGAAGTTGTTTATAAATTAATGGGAGAAGTCCTAATGATTTGGGTTTTGTGCAATACCCGAAAAAAAACGAAAAAACCCTGAAAAACTGAAAAAAAAACGTGAAAATCAGATTTTTTAGGATTTTTTACAGCAAAGAAAATTTTCAGGAAATTGTATTAATAAATAAGCTGAAAAAAACCGTGCCAATTTGGTTGGAGTTTTTTTCAGAAATAAATTCGGACTTTGATTAATAACCCCCTTAGTAACCCATAGCAACCAATCAGACAAATGTGGGGCTGGGGTATGTTTTTATTCGGGGAACTACAAACCACATCCAATTCATATCACTATGACACAACTCAAGCACAACCCAACGCAACCGGTAACAGCTAGAAAGAGGTGTTGGACTGGACTACAACTCCCAGCATTCTCCAAAAAACTGATTAAAGCAGTTAAAAAAAAAAAAAATCTTAAAGAGTTAAACTGTAGTTCAGTAGCTTTACAGGTGGATTATAGAACTTTGTTTCAAATGCTCTTTAGCAGAAATGTCCATAATTCCCCATAAAAGCAAAGCTAAAGCAGCTTGTGCCATGACAAAGCAGAAGCATTTGGGTTAATAAGAAGTTGTGCAGCCGCAGGTATTATTATCAGCTTGCACTTCCCATAACCACAATATGCAGGTTACAAAAAAAAAAATTCCGCTTCACAATCCTGTTACTTCCTGAGTCAACTGCTCCCCGTGGGGATTGAACTGCCGCACAGACACACAGACTGATCACAGAGGAGAAACACTAATGTGAAGAGAGCAGGTAAGGGAGTCAGTCATTTGAGTTTGAGAACTAAGGGAGTGTTAGCCCTGCAGCTGTTCTACAGATGTACACTGGGAGTGCCCCAAGCCAGCAGATTATTTAAAAAATATTTCTTGTAATATTGCGTATTTTACTAGTATTTTACTATATTGTCTTCAGTTCCATGGTTATTTTATATTACACATACATAATCCTACTATAAATACACAGAGCTACTATATAATACAGACCTATGCATAAAAATTACTACTGAACATATACAGTATACAACTACAATACATACACATACAGTATACAGCTACATTGATTAAAATTAAATTACATTGGTTTTTTTTTTTTTGTAGTCCCACCTATATATTATGCATAATACATTTCCCTCATTTTACATTTTCCTGGATTTTATACCATTTTGTTCTGGTTCCCTGAAAAGTCTACTTGAAAATAATTTAGACATTAATTTAACCCAATAGGCTGGTTTTGCTTCCAATAAGGATTCATTATATCTTAGTTGGAATCAAGTACAAGTTACTGTTTTATTATTACAGAGAAAAAGGAAATACTGTTTAAAAATTTGGATTATAATGATAAAATGGAGTTTATGGGAGCCAGCCATCTGTAATTCGGAGCTTTCAGGATAACGGGTTTCCGGAAAATGGATCCCATACCTGTACTACAGTGTTTGCTTTTCTACACCATAAGGACTTGAGGAAGATGACTTGGTCAGAATAGTTTACATAATTAGAGTACAGGGACCAAGTGAGTGCGGATTTTAAAGGGACGGGTTCATTCCTTCTCTGCTTTGATTTCCCCTTCAAAATAATTGGCGCCTCATATAGAGTGGCAGAGACAAGGGGAAGGTGTTGTTATAGTTACTACTTGCTCTGATTTCATATTCCCTACAAATATGGGGATTAGTAGCACTAGAAAGGTGCCTAATACATAGGGAACAGAGGCAAGGGGAAAATGTTGGAAGGGTTACTGCCTGCTCACATTTCCCTAAAGAAATAGGGATTGCTGATAGGTGCCTAATATTATAATATATATGGATCAGAGACATGGGGAAGTGTTGGAGGGGTAACTGCCTGCTCTATTCTCATTTCCCTACAGAAATGGCTGCAAGATAACCAATAGCAGATCAACACTTGTATGTCATGGATGGGCAGTGGATTTAGTGGTATTTGTAGTCACATGAACATCCAGAAGTGATGGGAACCAGGGCTGAATGCCAAAGGGTAAAACCCCATGAGCACTTTTAATCAGATGTGGGTCCGATTATATCGGATCCAATATACAGCACCACGCAACAGCACAAGATTTTCTAGGATGCTTCAAAATCTGATCCCCCTAGGTATAATGGAAAATTTTACATGTAAAGTACGCATCAGGTTTTTCTGTTAGTCTAGGGTTACCACCTGTCCGGTTTTGATCCGGACAGCCCGGTATTTTGAAGGATTGCCCAGGTCAAAGCTTCTTGCCCGGTTTTCCAAATAAGGAAAATCGGGCAGGATTCTCCATGATTGACACGCAGATCAGCCAATTGGCAATTGCAACGTCATAGCCCTGCCCTCTGATGTCACAGCACCGCCCGCTCTATGTCACTGCGCCGCCCCCTGCCTGGTCTCCACCGGTTGAAAAGGGGCAACCCTATGTTAGTCCCATTATATTTTGACCCGTGCAACTAAATCCGACTTGTCGGATGGTTTTGCCGATCCAAACCATCTGGCAAAAGTGCTTGTAGTGTTTAGTCCTAATAGAGTACAGAGGATTTCGGGGTGGGCTCAGGCCCTACTGGGCCCAGTTTGGGACAATTCCCATCAGCCCTTACCTTATCCTTATTTCCACCATAAGCTTATTTATTCACTGTACAATTTGGCACTGGCTCCGTCTAATTATTGTGAAATTGGGTCCTAGATGTCAGGCTCTCTGGTGGGGGAGGCCCAGTCTGACATTAAATACAGAAGAATTTTGGGGTGCATGATGGCATGGCACCAAGTGATTGAAATCATACCCAACACCGTCCTGCATATTTGCTACCTTTCCTAAATCTGTTGGCACAAACTGGTCAGTAAGTTGCACAATGGGACTTGATGTTCAGTGGGTAGGGCTTGTAGAGACACAAGGATGGCTGGAGAAGCTCTAGGAATGGCTCAAAATGTCGCTGGGCAGCTATGCCATTTTTTCCTGGCAACTTATGCCATCCTGAATCACATTTACTGTAAGGACTTCCCGGAATTTATTACAATTATGCCAATTAAGTTTGATGGCTCACCTTGTGTCACAATAACAACAGTGTCCCATTGAGTCTATACTGGAACTACTAGTAATACCGGTTGTAGGGTCAGTGATGGGGGAATTTCTCCCGTTTCGCTTTGCCGAAAAATTTGCAAATTTTCTGCAAGATTTGCAAAATGGCGAAACATTTTCAACCTTGAAAATTGACGCCCATGTCAATTTTGACGGCGTCCAAATAGTGTTGACATGTGACAGTTTTCACATGAGCATCTTTTCTGATGCATGTGCAAAATTTTTTGAAAGCTGAGCTTCGCAAATTTATTATCTGGCGGCGAAACACGGAAATTCACCAGGCGAATTTGCGCCTGGCGAATTTATTTGCCCATCACTACTCCCCACTCACTTCCTGATATCAGTTAGAGGCTAGAGGTATCCAACTGCAACCCTCTGCTAGCCAACAAAACTGAACATTTATTATAAATTTGAGTCCCTCCCATGTCTTTGTCCCTTTGAAGTCATTACATTTGTTCTTGGGAATGGCCATTGGTTTTCCCCATGTAAATTTTACATTCTTTAACTTCATTACTGGTTATTTACCTCTATAACCACCGGGGGAATTTTCCTACTCACCTGCCACCTAAGAGGACTAAAACCTTTTGTAACGCTGTTGCTCAGCAGTGGCTCACTCAGATATTTTTTGGACTATAACGGCAAGGCAATGTACTTGTGTGTGTTTTTATACAGCAAGAGTGCTCAGGGGGAAACTATAGAGAGGTGTGGACCCTTCCACCCACATCCATTCTCCATTACAATCCCTTGTGAATGTAAATATGGGTGGGAACAATGGCTCATAGTTGGATGTGGAAGGACTGGGTCCCCTTCTTTCTTCAGACACTCTAGTTACCCCAATGCATGTATGTTTGAGCCTAATCTCATCTATAGCTGTCCTTACTGAGAATTAGTGCCTTCTATGAGACCAGCTCTCACAGCAAGGTCACAGGCAGGCCCCGGATTTTTGAAAAGGCCACCAACCAGGGCGGCATGATTTTAAGGGGGAAGTATGAAGTTCAACCACACCCGCATTTGTTCAGAAGCTCTGGGACTGATCATGAGATACAATCGTTTTTTAAATTTTCCACGTGCCAATTCCCAGTGCTCCCGACCTGATGAAGAAAATTTGTGCTTGTGCAGAGGATTTCTGGTGGGCTCAGGCCCTACTAGGCCCAGTTTGGGATAATTCCCATCAGCCCTTACCTTATCCTTATTTCCACCATAAGCTTATTTATTCACTATACAATTTGGCACTGGCTCCGTCTAATTATTGTGAAATTGGGTCCTAGATGTCAGACTCTCTATTGGGGGAGGCCCACTCCGACACTAATGGAAACAGAGGAATTTTGGGGTGCACGATGGCATGGCACCAAGTGAGTGAAATCATACCCAACACCATCCTGCATATTTGTTACCTTCACTAAATCTGTTGACACAAACTGGTCAGCAAGTTGCAGAATGGGACTTGATGTTCAGTGGGTAGGGCTTGTGGAGATACAAGGATGGCTGGAGAAGCTCTAGGAATGGCTCAACTTGTGCACAAATGAAGGGGAGGAGAAAGGGGTGACGAACTGCAGCAGGCCTAGGGGCGCCCGCTATGTAAATCCGGCCCTGCTGCCACGCAGCCACAGAATTTTTATAGACCCCAAGTGCCGGGGCTTCTCTTCACTTCCTCATATGCTAATGTACCAAGCATTGGCCAACATAAGCTGATGACAGTTTGCCCCATTCCTTAACCAACCAATATTCATAATACATAGGGATCAGCGGGCCACAATATACTGGATGTAATAGTATCGGTTTGTATATTAATTGTACGAGTGTGGCCAGCTTTACTCCTCCGTACATAAATACAATAAGTACTAATAATAAGAGCAGACACTTTATAGGCTTCTTAAGGTCAGAATTTGACTTGCGGGAGTCTATGACAAGAGAAAGCAGGTAAGAGAGACCTCGCCAATGTATTTACAGGCTAGGCAAGACCAATCCCCCAAGAGGATCCTTAAAGGGGAACTATTGCGAAAATTAAAATTTTATATAAGCTTCATCATACTGAAATAAGAAACTTCCTAAATACAACCAATTAAATATTCTGCATTGTTTCTGAAATAATCAAGTTTATGTTCACTATTCCTCTCTCAGCATCTGTTTCTCTTCATTCTGTCTTCATGCAGCAGTTGGGTGTCAGATGAATGATCCAATATATCTTATAGGAGGGCTTCTTTTCCTAGCAGATGTATTAGAGCTCTCTCAAATAACTGATTCCAGTACAAACAAAATCTAACAAAATAACTGTCTTTTGCATAAATTCTGCATGTTGAGAGACATGATGTCTGGTGAGTTTAATAGAGTGAGCTCTAATACATCTTCTAGGCAAAAGGAGCCCCCCTATAAGATATATTGGATCTAACTGTCAATTATTATCTGACACCCAACTCCTGCATGAAGACAGAATAAAGAAAAACAGATGCTGAGAGAGGGATAGTGAAGACGAACTTGATTATTTCAGAAACAGTACAGAATTTTTAATTGACTGTAGTTAGGAAGTTTCTTATTTCAGTATGATAAAGCTTTAAATTTGAATTTTCGCAATAGTTCCCCTTGCTAAAATGTGATAACGGCCCCCTACTTCTAGATCTTTGCATTTACAGTGTATTTATCACACATTGTGTTTCAATATCTTGCTGACAGATGGCATACCTGAAACCTGCTGTCCTTCTCTTGATGTTGTGTGTCAATACAATACAGGGGTTCTGGGACCTGAGCATCTTGAAAAACAGTAAGTGCCTCATTGGATTAACAAATGATGTAATATACTGTATCAATTCATTTACCCATTCTGAAATGTATAACAGGTTAAAACACAAAAGACCTACTATATATATATATATATATATATATATATATATATATATACTCAGTGTCCAGTGTATGCACTCTTACCGGATTATAGGTAATACTTGGTGCAAGGGTCAAAATTACTTTCATACATTATAGAAGGGCCCGCACCCCATTGTCAGCTATGCTTTATTTAATTCATAGCCATAATTTTGTCCACCGTTAGGGCCTTTCTCATATTTTGCAACTGGAGGTACTTTATTTATTATAATACACAAGTTTCAGTGAGTCATGTGACAGAAATGACATCAGAACTCACCGTTTATAACTGATGACATCAGAACTCACCGTTTATAAGGATATCATTTACAAGATATGCATAGCGTTTGTGTAAAATGGTGAGTTCTGATGTCATCAGTTGTAAACGGTGAGTTCACATGACTCACTGAAACTTGTGTATTATAATAAATAAAGTACCACCAGTTGCAAAATATGAGGATATTAGAAGTCACCTTGGAGTTCCATGACCTGTATAAAAATATATACATATATATATATGGTCATGAAACTCCTCGGTAACTTATAGGGGCAGATTTATCAAGGGTCGAATTTCGAAGTAGAAAAAGCTTCGAAATTCGACCATCGAATTGGAATACTTCGACTTCGAATATCGAAGTCAATGTTTTTTTACATCGAATTTGGCCATTTGCGGTCTAAGTAAATTTGTTCAATCGAATGATGAAATCCTTTGAATCGAACGATTCTTAGAAAAATGCTCTAGAAGGTCCCCATAGGCTAACATAGCACTTCGGCAGGTTTAATTTGGCGAAGTATTGAAGTCAAAGTTTTTTAAAGAGACAGTACTTCGATTATCAACTGGTCGAATATTCAAAGTCGTGGTATCCTATTCGATGGTCGAAGTATCCAAAAAAATTACTTTGAATTTCGAATTTTTCAATTTTCGATTTATTATTGTGCTCTTACACAATGCGATGCACTATTTCTGCCCCATAACGACTATCATATCCCTACTCCCAGCCTATATAGTTGACATCACAGAGAAAGCAGAAGGGGAGGTTGTTTCATTTGAATGCCCTGTGGCAGAAAAGACCAAAGTCTATTGGTTACTAAAAGGTTACAAACGACCTGGCAGAATCTTGAAAACCCACGTGATGGAGAACGAAGACGCTGGGAATTTCACATGCCATCATCTAAATGGGGAGCTGGTTGATTATAAAACAGTGCTGCTGAAACATTGGAACCGGAAACACCTGCCAGGTAACGTCTGGGCCCTTTCCATGCTTCATACATACACTTACCTGTGAGTTATAGTTTTTGAATTATGTGTCTTATGCCCATTTCCGGCTTCCAAATGGGTGTCATCTTTCAGTCACACATGTAAACCATTGCTAGGGTAAACTGGACCCTAGCAACCACATAGCATACAGCTAAATAATTGAAAGATAACCCCAAAAAATTGCAATTTCTTACAGAGGAGCAGCCGATTTACTGTGAGGCAAAGAACTACAGCGGCCACTTTAAATGCTTTTGGAGCAGGGAAAGGGATGAAGCACAATATATTTTTGAAGCCCATCGAGGGTAAGTCTGAAACACAAAGTAAAATGTAAATCCTTTGTTTCTGCCAAAAGCTCACTACATGGTTATTATGGGGGTTCCAAGGGCCAGGTGTGTTTTATGACCCCAGCCTATTGTGTTTTACTTACATCTTCAATGTAGTGTTGTTCAGTCATAAGGACAACAACTCTGATTATACTCCTATAATATATTCTTAAAGGAAAACGAAACCCTAAAAATGAATATGGCTAAAAATGGCATATTTTATATAGTGAACTTATTGCACCGGCCTAAAGTTTGAGCTTGTCAATAGCAGCAATGATCCAGGACTTCAAACTTGTCACAGGGGGTCACCATCTTGGAAAGTGTCTGTGACACTCACATGCTCAGTGGGCTCTGATTGGCTGTTGAGAAGCTAAGCTTAGGGCTCGTCACTAATTATCCAGCAGAAAATGAGCTTCCCCTGTAATATAAGCTGATGCAACAGGTTTGCTGATTATTAAATTCTGATGCTAATTGCACTGGTTTCTGTGCTGCCATGTAGTAATTATCTGTATTAATTACTAATCAGCCTTATATTTAGTGATGGTCGAATTTATTTGTTAGAAGCGGATTCGCGGTGAACTTCCTTGTTTCGTGGGTGGCGAATAAATTGCAAAAATTCACCAGCGTCAAAGTTTTTTACGACGGTGACAATTCCGACGCCGGGGACACGTAAATGGACACACATTCACTTTAATGTACGTCCAATGTCGCTGGCGTCAACATTTCGCAAATTTTTGCACCTGCAGGAAATTTGAGAATTTCAAGGCGAAGCGAAACAGGAACAAATTCGCCCATTACTATTTATAATGTGACATTTCTATTCTATGTATACTGTATATTGTGAGTGGGTCCCTAAGCTCAGTAAGTAACAGCAGCACAGAGCATGTGCAGTGAATCAGCAGAAAAGAAGATGGGGAGCTACTGGGGCATCTTTGGAGACACAGATCTTTACTGCTAAAGGGCTGTGGTTGCCTTGGGCTGGTACAGAAGCCCAAAACATAATGTACAACATTTCTAGCTACTTCTTTAGTTTAACTTTCCTTTTCCTTTATGGGGAAAACATGCTGGGAAATGTGTATGTATATATATATATATATATATATATATATATATATATATATATATATATATATCATAAATACTGTTTAACCCGCATCCTATCAAAGTCATATCCTTCTGCCTCCAGCAATCACATCATCTCTTGCGAGAAGCCAATCAAGAATAACAGCAAATATGAGGTGAACTGCCATGACAATGAATTCTGCCAATATGGGGAAGAGAATGACAATATCACCATTCACCTGCACGTATTTGTTGGGAAACAATACGAGAATCACAGCCTGTCCTTTATGCTGCGATACATCAGTAAGTGCATCCCACGGGCCACTGCAGTGACATGGTCTTTTGCTGCACCAATTAGAATTAGAGATGCATCGAATCCACTATTTGGGATTCGGCCGAATCCCCGAATCCTTGGTGAAAGATTCGGCAGAATACCAAATGAATCTGAATCCTAATTTGCATATGCAAATTAGGATCAGGAAAGGAAAAAGTAGGAAAAAAAATCTTCCTTTGTGACAAAAAGTCACATGATTGATCTACCCAACCCTAAATTTACATATGCAAATTAGGATTCGGTTCGGCCAGGCACAAGGATTCGGAATCTTGCTGAAAAAGGCAGAATCCTGGCCGAATCCCGAACCAAATTCAGGATTCGGTGCATCCCTAATTAGAATGCACACATTTAATGTAAAATGTCAGATACCCACTTACTGTACTTGTCTTTATAGTGACGGTTGTAGAGGTCCTAAAGGAGCAGTTCAGTGTAAAAATAAAATATGTTTTATAGAAGCATTTTTTTATTTTGCACAGCCTATCTCTTTACCTATTTTTTATTCTTATATTGAACAATTCCTTTAAAGGTCAGAATGACTAAAGGCCCCCACACACGGGCCGATTAAAGTTTCTGACAGACAGAGTCGGCAGCTTATTGGCCCGTGTGTGGGGCCATCCGACAGGCGTCCCTGATCCATATCTGTCCGAAAGTTGCGCAGATGCTGATCAGGCAGGGTAAAAAATCCCGTCTGTTTGTTTATACGTTCCTGTAATCAGACGCCGTATGGCCTCCGTTCTGATCCGATCGTTGGGCCCTAGGACCCACAATCAGATCAGCCCAATATCGCCCACCTCAATGTGGGCACATCGGGGAGAGATCTGCTCGTTTTGCCAAAATATAAATTTCAATTGCTTACAAGCCTGGATTTGTGGTCAGGCAGATTATTTGGGGGGCATGCTGCCCAGCCGCTCTATGGGCAATGTATGGCGCTTTTGTGCGCCTGTGGGGCCGTAAATCCGGCACTGTCAGCATTTACTTTGCTTGAGGTTAATCACCATAAGCCGAGCTCCTTTCTCGGGGCGCCATCTACTCCCAGATCTTGCCGCGCTGTCAGGCAAATTTGCATGGAGATCAGCGGTTTTAATCTTGAATTGTTCCTGTTTTGGGATAGAGAATGCAGGAAATGCAGGAAATTAGCACGCGCTTCCCTCAGAGAGGGACCTTCCTCCCTAAAAACAACCTCTTTGCCGATGCGCACACAGATATCCTTAGGCACAGAGCTGGGGGTATTTCTGAGCTTGGGTTACATATCCACCGGCTGATAGTGTCTCTGGGGAGGGAAAGGAAAATGGCACTTTGCACTTGGGCCATGATTACAATGATGCAAATGGCATCATTGGGAAGATGAGGGGACGGAACGGCGCCTGGCAGGGGGAATGGGACGGGACAGTGCCTGGAACAGGAGGGGACAGCGGAGGGGAACAAACCTGAAGGGGAGGGGACAACAGAGGGGGATGGAACCTACGGGGTTCCAGTTTGTAAATCCGGACCTGATTGCTTAAAAGACCTTTGTGGTAAAGCTAAATTGCAAACTGTTTGGGTCAAAAATATATTTTTTTTCTGCAGTAGCAACGCAAATTTAAAGTGTCCCTTAAAAGGGACCCGTCACCCAAAAAAATGATTCATAACCCTATTTTATCACATCAGTCAAGCAAAATTAACTTTAATTACTATATATTACTATATATTACTATATAAATTATTTGAATCTTGTTTCCTTCAGGCAGGAGCCATTTTGTGGACACTGTTATTAAGACAAGCCTTGTATCATCTCAGAATCTTGTTTGTGCACCAGAATGGGGGACCTGATGTCCATCCCCATGTCCTGGCTACACAATTAGATGGCGAAGAGAACGGGGGAATGTGGGAGAGCAGCGATTTCTAGGAAGTGCTGAATGGAAAGTGAAAGTAATTGCCTGCCCCGCCTCTATGCCCATGGCATAGAGGAGGGGCAGACAATATTTGATTGACAGCCGAGATGTTTAAATGAGCTTACAACAGCTATGAATGCTTTAATAAAAAATAGAAATTGGATTTCATGTTTAATTTGAAAAGGACTTTCATTATACAGCTTTTTGTGTCTGGGTGACAGGTCCACTTTAAATAAAAGAGACATGCGCCGTTTTTTATAGCTGTCCATTGATGCCTACCTTTTCATTTCCATCTGTAGCCAAGCCTGACCCACCAGCCGAGCTCAGCAAATCTGGTGATTCTCTGAAGTGGAAGTACCCAAAGACATGGTGTAGCGAGCACTCGTTTTTCCCTCTAATATTTAATCTCAACATAACAAAGCAAAACGAAAGTCCTCGGGTAAGTAAAAATAAAAAAATGAGAGAATGCTGACATTCAAATAAAGCATATTAATAATTCTCACTCACAAAAACATCACTTACTAAATTCTGAACAATTCATTGTGTTACCTGGTTAAGTTCTTCCTGAAACACTGTCTTCTTTCATTGTATCCTTCGCTTGAACATAAACAATAAGGCAGGGGGTAACTAGCAATACATCAGCCACTTTGGGAAGCTGAAAGATGGACTGACCCCTATTTAGGGGAGGTCACAGCAGCAGAATAGTCTCCTGTCTGCATTGTAATAACACTGGTCAAGAAAGCCTCCGTTTTCTGATGCAAAAGATAACTTCTAACCTGTATAACTCAACCTGCAGCCTTGTGCCTTTATACGGACACACAATCCCTTTAATATCCTTATAATACACAAAAGCCACGGATGTCCTGTAAATGATATCCTTATAAAGGGTGACTAGTAACTTCATCAGTTATAAACAGTGAGTAGTGATGTCATTTTTGTCAAATGGCTCACCAAAACTAGTGTATTATAATAAATAATGTACCCCTTGTTGGAAAATATGAGGATAAAGTAATGTAGGAGTTTCATTACCTGTATAAAAGCACTTGGCCTTCAGGCATTCGTGCTTTTATATGGAACTCCTCGTGATTTATATATATTTTACAATAGGGGGTACTTTATTCAATATATAATTTACAGTAGGGGGTACAGTATCCCTTATAATACATGAGTGATACTCAGAGTTCCCTGTATAACTCAGCCTGCAGCCTTGTGCCTTTATATGGTCACAGTACAACCCCTCAGTGACTTCTAATATCCTTATCATTTACAGTAGGGGGTACATTATCCCTTATAATACATGAGTGATACTCAGAGTTCCCTGTATAACTCAGCCTGCAGCCTTGTGCCTTTATATGGTCACAGAACCCCTCAGTGACTTCTAATATCCTTATCATTTATAATAGGGGGTACATTATTCAATATATACAAGTGTGTTCAGCATGAAGTTACATTTATTGTTACATTCCTCTTCCTCGTTAAGAAAGTACCAGCTTGCAACATATAGGAGAAATAACAAAAAGACAACTTGGTGTGTTGCAATGTGGTCAAACAGCCTCCCTACTGCATTCCTCTACTGAATTCATTCATAATTAAGAGGGAATTCCACAGTGCAGGGATGTCAGCATCTGCACTGCAGCTGTTTTTCACTATAGCAATTTCCCAGAATCCTCAGATAGATAATCCCTGATAATTCTATTCAGGTATGGGATACGTTCAGTGCCGTAACTAGAGGGGGGCCCTAGTGCGTGACGCGCAGCCGGGCCCCGCCCCCCTCCATACACGACGGCTTTCACTGGTGAGCGGGCTGCCGGGGGGCCCTGAGGGGGTGCGGGCCCTGGTCCGCTCTCACCCCCTGCTCCCCCAGTAATTCCGCCACTGGATACGTTATCTGGAAACCCATTATCCAGAAAGCTCGGCATTATGGAAAGGCAGTCTCCCATAGACTTCATTTTATCCAAATACTCCAAATTTTTAAAAATGAGTTCCTTTCTCTCTGTAATAATAAAACGCTCACTTGTACTTTATCCCAACTAAGATATAATTAATCCTTATTGGAAGCAAAACCAGCCTATTGGGTTTTTTAATGTTTACATGATTTTCTAATAGATTAAGGTATGAAGATCCAAATTACAAAAACTATCCATTATCCGGAAAACCCCAGGTCCCGAGCATTCTGGATAATGGGCCCCATACCCGTAAATGCAACTGAGAAGGGGGCCACACATGCACAAGTATATTACATAGTAACATTAACAAGAGATAACTTTTCAGAAATCCAGCAGGGATAGAGAAGACTTTGCTTGTCTACAATATAAAATTTCATTCCTGAACCAGCAAGTGTATTTAGTTGTAATATTGGTGTGTAGGTGCATCTCAGGTTATTTTGCCTGGTCATGTGCTTTCAGAAAGAGCCAGCACTTTAGGATGGAACTGCTTTCTGGCAGGCTGTTGTTTCTCCTACTCAATGTAACTGAATGTGTCTCAGTGGGACTTGGATTTTACTATTGAGTGTTGTTTTTAGATCTACCAGGCAGCTGTTATCTTGTGTTAGGGAGCTGCTATCTGGTTACCTTCCCATTGTTCTGTTGTTAGGCTGCTGGGGGGGAAAGGGAGGGGGGTGATATCACTCCAACTTGAAGAACAGCAGTAAAGAGTGACTGAAGTTTATCAGAGTCACATAGTTACATAGTTACATAGTTAAATTGGGTTGAAAAAAGACAAAGTCCATCAAGTTCAACCCCTCCAAATGAAAACCCAGCATCCATACACACACCCCTCCCTACTTTTAATTAAAATTCTATATACCCATACCTATACTAACTATAGAGTTTAGTATCACAATAGCCTTTGATATTATGTCTGTCCAAAAAATCATCCAAGTCCCTCTTATAGTCATTAACTGAATCAGCATCACAACATCACCCGGCAGTGCATTCCCCAACCTCACTGTCCTGACTGTGATGAACCCCCTACGTTGCTTCAAATGAAAGTTCTTTTCTTCTAGTCTAAAGGGGAGGCCTCTGGTACGGTGATCCACTTTATGGGTAAAAAGGTCCCCTGCTATTTGTCTATAATGTCCTCTAATGTACTTGTAAAGTCTAATCATGTCCCCTCGCAAGCGCCTTTTTTCCAGAGAAAACAACCCCAACCTTGACAGTCTACCCTCATAATTTAAGTCTTCCCTCCCTCTAACCAATTTAGTTGCACTTAGTCTCTGCAGTCTCTCCAGCTCATTTATATCCCTCTTAAGGACTGGAGTCCAAAACTGCACTGCATACTCCAGATGAGGCCTTACCAGGGACCTATAAAGAGGCATAATTATGTTTTCATCCCTTGAGTTAATGCCCTTTTTTATGCAAGACAGAACTTTATTTGCTTTAGTAGCCACAGAATGACACTGCCCAGAATTAGACAACGTGTTATCTATAAAGACCCCTAGATCCTTCTCATTTAAGGAAACTCCCAACACACTGCCATTTAGTGTATAACTTGCATTTATATTATTTTTGCCAAAGTGTATAACCTGCATTTATCAACATTGAACCTCATTTTCCAGTTTGCTGCCCAGTTTCCCAGTTTAGACAAATCACTGTGCAAAGTGGCAGCATCCTGCATGGAACCTATAGTTCTGCACAATTTAGGATCATCTGCAAAAATAGAAACAGTACTTTCAATGGCCACCTCCAGGTCATTAATAAACAAGTTGAAAAGCAAGGGACCTAGTACAGAGCCCTGCGGTACTCCACTAACAACACTGGTCCAATTAGAAAATGTTCCATTTACCACCACTCTTTGTAGTCTATCTTTTAGCCAGTTCTCTATCCAGGTACAAATACTATGTTCCAGGCCAACATTCCTTAATTTAACCAGTAACCTTTTGTGTGGCACTGTATCAAATGCTTTAGCAAAGTCTAAGTAAATCACATCCACTGCCATCCCAGAATCGAGGTCTCTACTTACATTCTCGTAAAAAGAAATTAAGTTAGTCTGGCAAGATCTATTACGCATAAAACCATGCTGGCACAAACTCATAGTATTATGATTTGCTATGAAGTCCAGTATCTTATCCTTTATTAACCCTTCGAAAAGCTTTCCTAATACTGACGTCAGACTAACTGGCCTATAGTTTTGAGGCTGAGAACGGGATCCTTTTTTGAATAGAGGCACCACATTAGCAATGAATGCGTTTTAAAAAAAAAATTCCCAGTATCAGTTTAACCATTATGAGAGCTCTATTTCTTCCAAGGCTGCTCTCTTTCCCACATTCAGTCAGTTGGTGGAGACTGGACCTGACTAGGGATGGGAGAATTTGACCCGTTTCATTTCGGCATAATTTGCCTTTGGCGAAATGTCGCCTATGCCCATTAAAGTCTATGGGCGTCAAAAAAATGTTGTTGCGCGCCGAAATTTTTTTAGACCCACGTCTTTTTTTTTTAAGCACAACGCCATACAAGTCTATGGGCGTCATTTTCGCGGCGAAACAAGGCGAAAAAATACTCCCATCACTAGACCTGACTGAGAAGCCAGTGATGGACAGTGAAAACGTTTTAGCTTTTAGAGGAAAAATGTTTGCTTTGCCAAGTTGCCTTATGCTACTTCCTACCATCCCAGCCCATAGAGATAATGATAATGGAATACCTGATGAGCCAGACCCTGACCCATAAATGACCAAAAGGAAGAGCAGCAGGAAACCTATATCAGAGATGTATACCTGGGTAGTGATGGGCGAATTTGTCTGGGTAGTGGCGCGGTGAATTTGCCTGTTTCGTCACTGGCGAATAAATCGCGAATTTGCTGCAAAAATTCGGTGGCGAAAATTCCAGTTCTGGCTCCAGCGTCAAAGTTTTTTCGGCGCCGGCAACGGCTTTGACGCGGGCGCCCATTTTGACGCCGAATTCGCCCATCACTATACCTGGGTAAATAATGGCAGTGCGACTAGATATGGCTATTAGAATTATAAAACAGCTCTATTTCCACCCCCAAATGGACCAATCCTTGAAATAAAGGGCATTTTGCCTTTCTAATGTATTATCTAATGTTATTACTCTGTGGGATCCTAGAAAGATCAGGGGCCCCAGGAATCTCCCCAGAACCCCATTATACAGACAGGGATTCAATACACAGAATGCCTATGTATAAATTACTAAGAGCCTGACGAGCTGCCGGCAATTACAGATCTTTGGAATGTGCAGCAACAAGATTTTCAAGTTAGCATTGATATAAAAAATATTTCACTGCTTAATGACATAACAGCAGGGCAATAGATAGGAATGTTGGTGTTTACAGTGTGCCGGAAATCCAGCTCTGAGTGGACGTGTCTCATTATAATAAAGCAAAAGATTATTATTATCCTTTATTTATACAGTGCTTTACAGAGATTGTACATCATTTGCTCCCCCAGCGGAGCTTACAATTAGGGGCTGATTCACTAAGGGTCGAATATCGAGGGTTAATTAACCCTCGATATTCGACTGGGAATTGAAATCCTTCGACTTCAAATATCGAAGTCGAAGGATTTAGCGCAGATAGTACGATCGAACGATCGAAGGATTATTCCTTCGATCGAACGATTAAATCCTTCGAATCAAACGATTCGATGGATTTAAATCCTACGATCGAAAGGAATATCCTTCGATCAAAAAAACTTAGGAAAGCCTATGGGGACCTTCCCCATAGGCTAACATTGACTTCGGTAGCTTTTAGCTGCCGAACTAGGGGGTCGAATTTTTTTTTAAAGAGACAGTACTTCGACCATCGAATGGTCGAATAGTCAAACGATTTTTACTTCAAATCTTTCGATTCGAAGTCGTAGTCGAAGGTCGAAGTAGCCCATTCGATGGTCGAAGTAGCCCAAAAAATACTTCGAAATTCGAAGTTTTTTTACTTCGAATCCTTCACTCGAATTTAGTGAATCGGCCCCTTAGTGATGGGCGAATTTATTCGTCAGGCGCGAATTTGCGGCGAATTCCCGCAATTCGCCGCCAGCGAATAAATTCACCGCCAGCGAATAAATTCACGAAACCGCAGCGAAAATTCGGCTGCCGTCAAAAACAAGATGCCGGCGCCGTTTTGCTAATGTTTCCCGAATTTCACAAATTTTTCGGCGAATTGAAACTCTCCAAATTCGCCCATCACTACTTACAATCTAAGGCCCCTATCACATTCAAACACACTTGGGTCTGTTTTATTAGGAAATGTCTATATCAACTTGCTTGGAAATAGACACAAGTAAATAATTACTAGCATGCTGGAGTCCTCCAGTGACCAAATAGAGGTATAGCCTCATTACTTATCAAACATTTCCAGAAGCATGCTTTAAAGAGACAAACAATAAGTCACATGGTATTGCCATAATGAGTGTTTTATGTTTATGGTCACAATAATAGCTTTTCACTTAAAAAAAACGTATTCAACATTTCCCTCTCACTTCTACATACAGTATATAACGACCTTGCTTTTACCGCAGATAATCGACTCCCGTGACCTACGTGGATTGTGCGACTCTTTACTCTTCTGTTAGTTCCTCTCTTGGCACAATTTAATTATTAAGGCAATGTACAGTGTAAAAACCCCCCTGTTTACTTACAAAGTGTCATGTAATAATTATACAGGTATGGGATCCATTATCTGAAAACCTGTTATCCAGAAAGCTCTGAATTACGGAATGGCTGTATCCCATAGACTCCATTATAGTCAAATAATCCAAATTTTAAAAAATGATTTCCTTTTTCTCTGTAATAATAAAACAGTAGCTTGTACTTGATCCGAACTAAGATATAATTAATCCTTATTGGAAGCAAAACCAGACTATTGGGTTAATTTAATGTTTACATGATTTTCTAGTAGATTTAAGGTATAAAGATCCAAATTATGGAATGATCCATTATCCGGAAAAACCTAGATCCCGAGCATTCTGGATAACAGGTCCCATACCTGTATGACCAGGAAAAGCACAAGTGTTAACTGTCCCCCAGCAGGTGGCGATCAAATAGTAGTATTGAGAAAAATCCCTCGAAATTGTAGGTGCTTTTTTGTGCCTAGTGTTACAAGAAGAATGATGTTTGCTCACAGCCTGTACAGAGAGATCCCATAAAACTATGGCAGCATAGGTATTCCCCTGTACTAAACACAATTCAGCAGGAACAGCCCCCTAAGTTTGCTCATAGTCTGTACATAGAGATCCCATAAAATTATAGCAGCATAGGTATTCCCCTGTACTAAGCACAATTCAGCTGGAACAGACCCCTAAGTTTGCTCATAGTCTGTACAGAGAGATACCAGAAAACTATGGCAGCATAGGTATTCCCCTGTACTAAGCACAATTCAGCAGGAACAGCCCCTAAGTTTGCTCATAGTCTGTACAGAGAGATCCCATAAAACTATGGCAGCATAGGTATTCCCCGTACTAAGCACAATTTAGCAGGAACAGCCCCTAAGTTTGCTCATAGTCTGTACAGAGAGATCCCATAAAACTATGGCAGCATAGGTATTCCCTGTACTAAGCACAATTTAGCAGGAACAGTACCTAAGTTTGCTCATAGTCTGTACAGAGAGATAAAATAAAACTATGGCAGCATAGGTATTCCCCTGTACTAAGCACAATTCAGCAGGAACAGTCCCTAAGTTTGCTCATAGTCTGTACAGAGAAATAACATAAAACTATGGCAGCATAGGTATTCCCTGTACTAAGCACAATTCAGCAGGAACAGCCCATAAGTTTTCTCATAGTCTGTACAGAGAGATCCCATAAAACTATGGCAGCATAGGTATTCCCCTGTACTAAGCACAATTCAGCAAGAAGAGCCTCCTAAGTTTGCTCATAGTCTGTACAGAGAGAAGGCAGAATCAAGCATTGGCACTAACAAAATTCCTCCCTGCTTGTGACCCCTTGTAATTCTCTGCCTTTTCTGGTAATATCAGTCATCACCATAAGAGGGATTTTCTATTTCTTGTATTTCCAGCACTATACAGATATTGATATCACAGAAAAGAATCTGAAACCGCCTCTGCCTTTCAAGGGGAAATTCATCTTTTGTGTCCAAGCCAGAGATATGTTCCACAACTCAGCCTGGAGTGACTGGTCTTGTTCCAAGTAGGTAACGTGTAGGTAAGCCAATAAGAAATATGGCTGCTGTGTATGTGTGTATTGTTATAATGGTGGCTGCACTGTGTTATCAGAACCTGGGGATTCAACCTAAAGTGGATCCAAACAGAATGAGGACGTACAGTAGTAGGGCCCAACGAGCAGTAGTTGTAGAGAGACTATAGGTTGGAATCTCAGTAATGTAACTAGCGCACCCGGAGCCCCATCACCAGGGCTGTCATCATGGGGGTACAGGGGTGCTGTGTAGTGTAGCCTCATATCACAGGCAATGGGCTGTGAAAGGGGTGATGCTTGCAGTCAACAGGTGGGGCTTTGACATTGACATTATGGTGGAATTTGGCATTATTAGGGAAGGACCATGGTAGATCAGGGATGTGGATGTGCATGTGAGGGGCCTTTTTGGAAGGACCCCATTTTACTTGGCAGAACCCACCACCCAGTGGGCCAAGGTAACCAGTAGGCTAATAATTAGGTGCCCTGCTAAGTAGTACGGTAGCCTGTTTATACCCACTTCTCTATATATTCTCCATTCATTTCCTGCTCTCTCTTATCTCATTAAAGGCACAGTAAGCCCAGAAAAAAACAAGCAAATAAACCAAAAAAGAAGAAAAAGCCTGCCCACCGGTGAGGTCCAACTCTTTTCAGATTACACGTAACCCAGCCTATGCCCATCAGAAATCCTATCCTCTGGAAGAAAGATGCCTTTTTATTTTCATGCAAAGCTTTATATGCCCTGTCTTTTGTTCTCTCTATGTTATTTAACTTTCATATCCAGTGATTATGTATTTATATACACTCCTATACCTCATAGACATACCCAGCTTGTTACAAGGAAATAGCTTCCAGGAGATGCTTGGGAATTCACACAGCAGTTCAAGGTCTTCTGGTTGGCCAATCTTAAAGGGGTTGTTCACCTTTAAATGAACTTTTAGTATGGTGTAATGAGTTATATTCTGTGTTATTTTTTACTTATTTAGCTTTTTACTTAGCAGTGCTTCAGTTTGCAATTTCAGCCATCTGATTGAGAGGTTCCAATTTACCCCATCAACTATTCTGAATTTGAATAGACTGGAATATGAATTGAGAGAGAGATGAATAATGAAAAGTAGCAATAACAATAAGGGGCAGATTTATCAAGGGTCGAATTGAAAATTCAAATTTGTAAATTCGAATATCGAGTCTATTTTAGTGTAATTCCATAGTCCATATTCAATTTGAGTTTAAAAAAAATGTACTGTGCCTTTAAGAATTCGAATTAGACTATTGGCCATCTAAAACCTGACAAATTGGTGTTTTAGTCTATGGGGGACCTCCTACAATCAATTTGGAGTCTTTTTTTTTTTTTTTGGTGAAAAAACTCGATCGAATTCGAAAGCAGGTCGATCCTATTCAATTCGCCCGAATTTTAAAAATTTGAATTTTTGGTTGGTTTTTTTTTTTTTAATTTTACAATTTAAGGGAGTTTGTATAAACTGCCATGAATTCTAAATTCGACCCTTGATAAATACGCCCCTATATTACTTCTAATATCCTCATATTTTCCAACAAGGGGTACTTTATTTATTATAATACACAAGTTTCAGTGAGTCATGTGGCAAAAATGACATCACTACTCACCGTTTATAACTGATGACATCACTAGTCAGCATTTATAAGGATATAATTTACAAGATATTCATAGCTTTCTCCTCTGTGCTCACTTGGATACAGTTTGGAAGCCCTTATTTGCATATTAAAGGAGAAGGAAAGGCACTCTTTACTTTAGGTTGCCAAAAGTTAGGCACCCCAAGTGATTTTATATATATATATATATATATATATATATATATATATATATATATATATATATATATATATATAGATAGAGAGATAGATAGATAGATAGATAGATATATATATAGATATATATATCTATATATAACTGCAATGTCCTGGGGTTCTTCTAGCGAGCACCACAGAACGATCGGCTCATGGCTTCTTCTTTCTGTGCAGTAGCGCAAAAAGTCAAACTTTACCGAAGAAGTCGGCTATTTCGTTCTACTGCGAATGCATCTGCCCCAGGAAAGAAGAAGAAGGATGCCGATCGCTCTGTGGTGCTCACTGGAAGATAGGCGCTCTTGGGGGTTCCTAACTTTTGCACCCCCAATTAAATATGCATTGCTTTCCCCTTTAAAGGGACAGCTGAGCAGGTTTTTGGTAGCTGAAGGGAGATCAGAGGAGGCTGAATGAAACAAATACTGTTACAGAAAAAAATATATATATTTTAGAAAACTTTGCAAAACAGATATTTATTATAAAACGAGCCTGAGCTTGATCTGCCTTTTTTATGTGTCATGGATAATAGAGAACGGTAGGTTTTTAATGAGTCCGTTGTTGCTGTGCAAAAGCCTGCTATATCATGCATTGGTTGCTAAGTGTGGCTCAGTGGAATATTTAATGACATTTACAGTAAAGTATTTATGCAATAATATTTAATTTTAGCATTTTGTCTATTTCTTGGTATTTTCAGTCACCAATAAAAAGAAAGTCTGCAAAATCACTGTCATCTTTTTCAATTTAGAAATGTTACCTATGGGATTCATTGTCAGGGTAAAGTCAGCAAACCAGAGTTGTGCGGCAATATTATTATAATAATAATAATATTATTGGTGCATGTTCTTGCATCTGCAATTATGTTTGGCCTGCCTACTTGCAAAAGATTTTTTTTTGTGGAGAAAACGGACAGGGGGAGGGCCAGTGATGTAGTGGGGCGGGCCAGTGGCGTTGGGGGCTGGCCAGTGGCATTGGGGGCGGGCCGGTGACATTGGGAGGAGGGGAAGGTGACATTGGGTCAGGGTCAGACTGGGAGGCCTGGGGCCCACCAGCTAGGGTTACCTACCTGGTAGGCTGTGTCACGACGTAGAGGGGTGGGTCTGTGATATCGAGGGGTGGGTCTGTGAAGCAGGTGATCGGCGATTGGCCTATCGCCGTGTCAATCATGGGGAATCCTGCCCGGTTTTCCTTATTTGGAAAACCGGGCAGAAAGTTTTGACCTGGGTTGTCCAGGTCCAAAACCAAACAGGTGGCAACCCTACCACCGGGGCTTCTGCCTCAGGGCCCCCCTCCGGACCCTGGGGGCTGCTGCCTCAGGGCCTCCTGTCCGGCAACCCCCCTGCCGTGGTGTGTGCAAAAGCGCAATTGCTCACATGCATCACAGCACTCTTACATATGCATCAGCATGCGCAATCGTGGTCAAGCCAGGGTGCGAATCTGGGCCGGTGGTTTTTTTCCCAGTATCCCGCTGGCCCAGTTTGACCCTGCATGGGGGGTGGGCGATTGAGGTCAAGGGTGGGGCTGATGATGTAGCGATCAGCGATTGGCTGATCGCCATGTCATTCACATCAATGTCCTGTCTCGATTTGCTAGTTTGGAAATCCACACAGGAACTTTTCACCTGGGTGGCCCTTCCAAAAACCAGACTGTCCAGGTGTTAACCTTATGTGCAATGGAATAGTTGTATGCAAAGCTTGTCCATTTATGAGTGGACTATTCAATTATTTTACACAATTGCATATATCACCCACAACACTTGTAACATACAAAGGATGGTGCTTTAGTAATAACACTGGGCCCCTGAAGTCTTGTCTATGTTAGATCCTAAAGTTTCACAGGTTTTTGGATCATGACATGGGCTTACATGATACTTACAAGGGAAGATAAATGCTTTATAAATAGCAGTTTAAGGAATGACGTTGGTTACTCCCACGCTGCCTGCCAGGCACAAGTGCAAAAGCAATGTCTGGTAAACATTACAACTTTAACACATAAGGCTCTGCTGTTTTTTTCTTCAATATTGGTTGGATTCTGCTGTAAACCTACCTCACAACTCTACAGACATGATTACTTATGTTGCTGGACTACGGCTCAAAATGGACACAAGACCTTAATAATATGTTAGAATAAGCTGGGAGTCCACCAAAAAGTTGATGAAGCAAGGCTACTGGGGAAAGTTTATGTTCCCTTTAAACAATTGGGTTACAGCTCCCAGAATACCCCAATGTATTTTTAAAGGAGAAGGAAAGGCTAAAATTAAGTAAGCTTTATCAGAAAGGTCTATATAAATGCACCAGTAAACCCTCAAAGTAATGCTGCTCTGAGTCCTCTGTCAAAAGAAACTACATTTCTTTCCTTCTATTCCTTCTTATTCATGGGCTTCTGTATCAGACTTCCTGTTTTCAGCTTAAACCTCCAGGGCTAGGGCTTGAGCATGCTCAGTTTGCTCCTCTTCCCCTCCCTGCTGTAATCTGAGCCCAGAGCTATGAGTGAGCAGGAAGAGACTCAGACAGGAAGTGATGTCACACCAAGCTAATGTGGCAGCTGCTATCCTAAACAAACAAAGAGCTTCTAGAGCTGTTTACTCAGGTATGGTAAAGCATTCTGCAGAATAAATATAGTGTTATAGCTTGTACTATTGTGGCTAATCTATTAGAAATATACTGCTTCTGTAGCTTTCCTTCTCCTTTAAAGGTTAAAGTATGCTGGATGCTGTAGTCCAGGTAATCAAACAATGGATTATTAAAATGGACATCCAAGGGTGGATTAATTACTCCTTTGGCCTTGCACCCTTGCTCTGCCCCCGATCCACTCAAGATGCGGCTATCTCCACCATATTCTGTGGTTATTCACAGCAGAACGTTTCCTCAGTTCATACTTGACTCTGTGTTTTTGGCTTTATATGAAAAATAGAATATAAGGTGCTGGCATTTGGGTGCTGGAGTTATTAATGTAGTAATTAGTAATAAATTCAGAATCAGATTACAGCAGGATTTCAGATTGACCCTGTAGTATCAGCTTCAGACACATCTCATTCCACTTAAAGGAATTGTTTATTGTGAAAATAAAAACTGGGTAAATAGACAGGCTGTACAAAATTAAAAATGTTTCTAATATAGTTAGTTAGGCAAAAATGTAATTTACAAAGGCTGGAGTGACTGGATGTCTAACATAATAGCCAGAACACTACTTCCTGCTTTTCAGCTCTATTGGTTTACACTGATTGGTTACCAGGCAGTAACTTTAGGGGGGGCACATGGATCATAAATGTTGCTTTTGAATCTGAGCTGAATGCTGAGGATCAATTGCAAACTCACTGAACAGTTATGTCCCATGTGGCCCCCCTTATAGTCACTGACTAACTCAGAGTTAGAGAGCTGAAAAGCAGGAAGTGGTGTTCTGGCTATTATGTTAGATATCCAGTCACTCCAGCCTTTATACATTACATTTTTGGCTAACTAACTATATTGGAAACATTTTTTTATTTTGCACAAACTATTTACCCAGTTTTTATTTTCACACTGAACTGTTCCTTTAAAGGTTTCCCTAACGTACACTGAGCATGTGCAGTACCACTGACTATCCTAACAAGATCCAAGATGGGGAGCTCCTGTGTACAACTGTAAAGGATCTTTATTGTTATACTGAACCTCTGGGCTGGTAAAGTAATTCAATATATTTAATGTAGTGTTTCTTATTTGTTTCTAGCCTTAGGCATTTAAGTTCTTCTTTAATAAGAGCTTGAATATGACCCAAGACCTTTGACATAGAGAGTTTAAGGAAAGCAGTAGGAGAGAGTTAAAGGGCTGCGTATCCAGGCTTAAAGCTCCTGAGTGATTGTAGAATTGTCAGCGTCAGTGATTATGGAGTGAGAAGAGAGTTGCTGTCGGCATGGCTCCCCTAGATATATGAGCTGTCCAGATACATCTCTAAACTCTCAGCTTCATCGATAAAGCAGTTAGCGTTTACCTGCAAAATGTAATTATCGTTACTAGTGTTTACATCTCCTACATATTTTATAGAACATTTTAAAAGGGGCCTTATTATTAAAAAATATGTACTGGCTGGCTGCAAACAGAACTTTATTGATAATGAGGAATTGCCCGATTTGCACATGAATGGTAGGGGGTTGTAACAGCCTTAGAGCTACGAAGGTTTAGTTGATGGATTAAAGGTTACGGAGTGCCTACACCACTTCAAAAAGAGAAATATTAACTTATCCTACTAAAGACAATTTGTAACTAACTTCCCAGAAGCATGTGCTGACCCGTATACATATATATGGACTGACCGCACCAGGGATGACTTTGACGTAGTTGGCCAGCTTAAATATATTGCAATATATGGACAAACAATCCCTGTTTTGTCTGAAGGGTAAGTTATTTTTTAGGCACAAAATGTCTCTATGTCCTAAATATATTGATAATGGGTTGAGTGCAGAGGACTCTTGTATTTGTCTATATATATATATATATATATATAATTACTTGGCTTTCTGTTTGGCCTCATTCCCACATACTTGACGCTGAGAAAAAAAATGCTTAACAAAACACATGATTCCAGAGTGGCGCGGGGCAGAGCTGAGACATCACAGCTGTTCCCTTATTTCCCAGCAGACCAGCAAGCGCTGCACACACAAGAGCTGCTTAGCCGACCTGACAATCTCCAGAACCAGCAGAAACCAACTGGAGCAGCACATAAGGTAGGAATCCCAGTCCAGCGGTGGCTACAATGCCACACTTGCAACTGTCGGCCTGGGATAATTTCAACATTTTTAAATGAATTATGATTAAGTGGGGAAAACACAGTTTTTGCACAATTTAATTAATAGTGTTATTTATTTTTAAGCTTTAATTTTTACTATAACAGGTATAGGATCTCTTACTAGGAAACCTGTTTTCAGAAATAGGGTGAAATTGTTTCTTGTAGAGTTCTTTTGGAAAATGCACTTCCTTTTTAACAAACAATTTTATTTTCTCTGTAATAAAATAATAAGTCCATGTGACATTTTGACCAGTCCGTATTACAGGGAACCCCCCCAAGTTGCCAAGCATTCAGATGCTTTCTGCCTTCTTTGCTTTCCACTTTACATTAATCAATATTACCCATATAATTGTGTGTTATTGTGTTGTTTTTGTATTTATCTAGCTATTACATATGTGTTTATATATATATATTCTCCTGAAAGCAAAACTCTTGGTCCTGAAAATAAGTTCAGTATTTTAGACCAATCGCATGAATGTGGACCTTTGATGTTGACAGAGAGATCAGCCGCACAATATTGAATATGTACTGGCTTGGTGATATATTGTATTATACAGGATTAAAAGAGACGTAAACCCATTTTGCCTAGTGAAAGCAAATGTACATTTAAGCACTGGGGCACTAAATTTGATTCATGCTTGGGCACTAGGAGTTCATAAGGTACATACCTTAATCCCCATGTCTGTTTGGGTTTCTTCCAGTCCGAATTTCTCCCACACTCCACAAACACAAAGGCAGGTTAATTTGGCTCCTGATAAAATTGGCCCTAGTGGGTGTGAATGTGATAGGAACCTTAGATTGTAAGCTCTGCTGGGACAGACGCTGATGGGAATGGTGTATAATCTCTGCAAAGTGTAAAGATGTCAGTGCTATAGATATGTTTGAAGCATGGTAAAAGCCACTGACATTTTTAATGATTATTCAACTACAAACTCACACCCTGGCCCTCCTGGAACTTGAGTCCCTGGTGCCCAACAAAACGGGGGATCGGCCAACCCCTCAACAATGCAAAGAAATGATCAGATCAGAATGTAGGCCATATGAGCGGGCGGATCGTGGGACCGTATCAACAAAAAGATGCGGCCTCAATCCGACTGGATTTTTTACCCTGGCCCATCAATATCTGCCCAACTTTGTGGCAGATATCAATCAGGGAAGCCGTTGGATGGCCCCACACTAGGGCCAATAAGCTGCCGACTTGGTCTGTCGGCAGCTTTTATCAGCCCGTGTATAGGTGCCTTAAAACAAAAGTAAATACAACAATTAGGCAGCACACATCAAAAGCCCTTTAAAAACTGTGATCCATTAATACAACCCAGAGTATGTAAAGGGGGTTAATATAATAACAGCTTTGGATTGCAATACCTGCTGGGTGTTAGAGTGAGAATTCCTCTTTCATTGAGACTGACCTTAAATGCATGAACACGGTATGACCTTAAATTCTTCTCGGAATAGTTTCTGTGGGGCTAAGCACTTTACCTTCTCTAGATCAAAGTCCTGGTTCTTCCTGTGGTCACGAGATAAACTCACTGTATCCACTGTCGCCCCTGCTTTGCAGCAACGGAATTCTAAAGCTTTTATGAAAATAAAAGGACTTTTTTTGACAATCAAGTTTTTTTACATGTGTGTAGAATGTAGAGAAGCCCAACTGTGCCAAGGTAACCAGCACACTCATGGGTTTAGTTGACTTCTATGGGTAAATGAAAACTGCTGCTCAACCATGGCTTTCCCAAATCATGCTGGATTACAGTTCCCAGCCTATGTTTGAGCTGCAGTCTAGTAAAAACCAGGACTGGATTCTAAACCTTTTATAAAGGGGTGTAATGTGAAATCAGGCCCAGACTGTGGATTCTGGCAAAGTCCAGAGAGGCTGCTGTAAGATGCCTTAGACATTCACTACTACTGACTGTGGACTGTGGACTTGAAATGCCCGCACCTCTTTGGAATCCCAGTCCAGACCTGTTGGAAGCTATGTATGCCCAGATTTGGTCAGTAAGTTTGGATGATTTCAATGGTATGCATTGGAACTTAGAGGCAGACCATCTTACAATCAAACTGGATCATATACCTTCAGCCCAGACTAGAAATGTAATCTGCTCTTTGCAGTAAACCATAAGGTTTATCTTTAGTCATATTAACTTCTTTCATTTAACCAATCCTGTAGTAATGATAGAGATAGTCAGTTCACGGGAAGAGTTTAAATAAGGCTTCTACCACCTAAGCCTTGTCAAGCCAACACCTATAAACTCTCCATAACAGATAGGATGGAGGTATTATAAAATAAATTGATTAATGTATCTTGCCATGTATTCCAGGGGTATTGTACATGTTCACAGTATTATGCATGAACGTGGCACTGTGCCGTGTGTCCTCGAGGCATTATAAATGAAACTGGGACTGTATGTATCCTGCCATATGTTCTGGGGTGTATGAAATTAGCACTCTATTTATTTTATCATGTGTTCTGGGTGTTTTTTTTTTTACATGGAACTGGCATTACATTTATCCTGCAAAGTGTTCTGGGCTGTATTATAAATGGAATTGGCACTGTATTTATACTACCATTTATACAGCCATGTGTTCTGTGGGTATTATAAATGGAATTGGTACTGTATTTATCCCACCATGTGCTCTGGCGGTATTATAAATGGAATTGGCACTGTATTTTTCCCTCCATGTGTTCTGGGGGTTTTATAAATCAAATTGGCACTGTATTTATCCTGCCATGTGTTCTGGTGTATTATACCTGGAATTATCACTGTATTTATCCTGCCATGTGTTCTGGGGTATTATACATGGAACTGACACTGTATTTATCCCGCCATGTGTTCTGGGGATATTATAAATGGAATTGGTACTGTATTTATCCCGCCATGTTTTCTGGGGGTATTATAAATGGAATTGGCACTGTATTTATACTGACATGTATACTGGGTGTATTATAAATAAAATTGGCACTGTATTTATCCTGCCATGTGTTCTGGGATATTATACATGGAACTATCACTGTATTTATCCTGCCATGTGTTCGTATTTTAAAAGGAATTGGCACTGTATTTATTCTTCCATGTGTTCTGAGGGTATTATACATCGAATTGGCACTGTATTTATCCTGCAATGTGTTCTGGGGGTATTATACATAGAATTGGTGCTATATTTATCCTGCCATGTGTTTTGGGGTATTATACGTGGAATTGGCTTTGGAAGACTATGAAGGAACCTGTGTACAAAATGTCATTAATTAATCCCCAAACACTAAAATCATTCTTTTGCCTATGCCACTTAGATTTAGACTACAAATATATATGGAATGATGCATCCCCTATATTACAATTATAAAGTTATTAGAAGTAATATATATATATATATATATATATATATATATATATATATATATATATATATATTCAGTAAATACTGTATAAAGATTCAAGAAAGCAGGGACGCAGGAGAAGGCTGCCCCATAGTAACACATTTTTGTTTAGTAAGGTCATAGCAGTTTTATCTTGAATTTACTTGGATAGCATAAGTAGCTGCCACAACCTCCCATGCAGCTAAACTCGTCTCTGCACTCTAGATGGATCATTAAAGCTAAAGGACAGCAGATTTAATATGAAAATGCTTCTTGTAGGTTTTCATTTATGTACAAAGAATGCTAAAGCCTGACAGAAGTTACGTTGATTGATTTGCATGCCACCTTGTTATCTACTGTATTTGCTTCCTTCTCCTGACTCCTTCCAACTTTGAAATGGGGGCTACTGACCAATCTAAAAATCAAATGCTCTATAAGACTACAAAGTATATTGTTATTGCTACTTTTAAATACTCATGTTTCTATTCAGGCTCTTTTCTCATCATATACCAGTTGCTAGGGTAATTTATAACTAAAAAAAAAAACAAAAAATAAAAACCCTTTGCAAATTGTCTCCTTATATCAGTTAATTTAAAGGCAAACAACCACTTTAATAAGTACCCCAAATGCAAATATTACCCTCCGTCTATGCCTTGAAAGCAGTCACTGAAGCCTCAAATGACCAAACCAAGTCCAGGACATAAGAACCACTTAAATGGCAACTAAATCACCAATCACACATTTGGCAAAACACTTGTTTAAAGGTTACCCTAGTAAAGGTATAGGATCTGTTATCTGGAAACCCGTTATCTAGAAAGCTCTGAATTATGGGAAGGACATCTTCCATAGACAGCATTTTAATTAAATAATTCAACATTTATTATAAAAATGATTTCCTCTTTTAAATCTGTGATAAACACATTTTGGGCTTGGGTTCAAAAAAAGATAAAATTCTCTGAAATCTGTATCCAAGCCCAAATTGAAGCTGAAGATAATGTAAGCAGTTAAAGCTGAAGCTTTATTTTATTTTTTCATTACAAAATTAAATAGAGAAAGAAAGAAGCTCGTATGATTAATACTAATAGTATGAAAAATGTATTTATAAAGCAGCTCGGCTCCATGCATTTTGTCTACAGGAATGGGATCTGTTATCCGGAAACCCGTTATCCAGAAAGCTCCAAATTACAGAAAGGCCGTCTCCCTTAGACTCCAAAATAATCAAATAATCCAAATTTTTTAAAATGATTTCCTTTTTCTCTGTAATAATAAAACAGTGCCTTGTGCTTGATCCCAACTATAATACAATTAATCCTTATTCAAGGCAAATCCAAGTGGGTTTAATTAATGTTTAAATGAAAGTATGGAGAGATAAATTGTGAAATGATCCTTTATTCGGAAAGCCCCAAGTTCCGGCAATTCAGGATAACAGGTCCCAACCTGTAAATTAAAATACTTTTGCAACACCCCCCCCTCATATCTGAGGGATTCTGGATCATATTTCACCTTTTCCATTAATGTTGTCATCATTCCAGATGGAATCCCACCAAATGTAGGTCAGCTGAAGTTCTGAAGGATGGGGTGTTGTTCATGATGACTCTATTCTGTCTTGGATATACAAAATGGTGTAGATCTCCCTTGAAAGTGTAAATAGCTGGACATCTTTTTAAAAAATTAGGTTTGCTAGAAACCAGTCCAACAGCATGCCAATAAATCATTACACGTAATCATCTACTATAAACCAAAAATGACACCTAACTATAATCAAAGAGCGCTATCTGCCTTGCTCTGCAGATGAAAAAAATGTGTTTTTAGGTGGTGGAAATGGATGGATTCGGTTTCTTAGAAGTACGTGCAAAACATCTTCTAAACTCTCCTGTTGCTATTGGAGAAGGAGAGAGAGGCCACTTCAGTATTTCACTTCAGCAGATACTCTGGTTTGTTTAAAGTGCTGTTATCTGGGAATTAGTGATACTTTTCATGGGGTTAAGCTGTTGATATCAGCCAAACTTTCCCATCAAAAGAAATATTAAAATTGAAGAAAACAAGAAGCACTCTTCTTGAAGAGTTATTGACTGCTACAGAGCAATAACAGTTTTTCATATATGTGCGGAACATTTTATCCTAAAGTTAATATAGATAACGAGCTTTTATTGGTTAACCCCTTCTTGTTAAATTATTGCAAGGTTCCTATTTTTTTATTTAATAATATTATTAGAAAGTGCTTCATAACTTGCTGCCAAATGATGATCATGAGGATTAAAGGAGTGAGTCACCTTTAAGTTAACTTTTAGGGGCCCATTCATTAAGTTCGAGTGAAGGAATAGAAGAAAAAAAACGTAAAATTTCGAAGTGTTTTTTTAGCTACTTCGACCATCGAATGGGCTACTTCGACCTTTGACTACGACTTCGAATTGAATGATTCGAACTAAAAATCGTTCGACTATTCGACCATTCAATAGTCGAAGTACTGTCTCTTTAAGAAAAAACTTCGACCCCCTAGTTAGCCACCTAAAAGCTACCAAAGTCAATGTTAGCCTATGGGGAAGGTCCCCATAGGCTTGGCTAACTTTTTTTGGTCGAAAGATAATCCTTCGATCGTCGGATTAAAATCCTTCTACAAAATCGTTGCGCAAAATCCTTCGACTTCGATATTCAAAGTCGATATTCGAGGTCAAAGGATTTTAATTCCCAGTCGAATATCGAGGGTTAATTAACCCTCGATATTCGACCCTTGATGCATTTGGCCCTTAGTGTGTTAAAGTTTGGCCAATTCTAAGCAACTTTTTAATTGATCTTAATATTTTGTAGTATATTTATTATTTGCCTTCTATATATAATTCTTTTCGGCTTTTAAATGGGGGTCACTGACCCCAGCAGCCAAAAAACTATTGCTCTCTGAGGCTAGAATTGTATTATTATTGTTACAGTATATTAGGCAAAGATAGGAAACGAGGAGAGCATTGCGGCAGAGGTTAAGACTAAGGTTTTTTAAATATATTAATAGTAAAAAGATGCAGGTTGAGAGTGTTGCCCCTTTAAATAATGGTACCAGCATGGTTGTAACAGATACAGAAAAGGCAAATGTGCTAAATCAGTTCTTTTCTTCAGTGTATACAATAGAGGAATCAAAGTTGCCAGACCCACCTCATAGCGGGTTTTAAGAGAGCTTAGTTCAGTTTTGGACTGTCCTCTATTTCTGATTTTCTCAGATCTTTTTCATCTGGTATGGTACCTATGGATTGGAGGAAAGTGGATGTCATTCCTATATTTAAAAAGGGATTACGATCTCAGCCTGGCAATTATAGGCCTGTAAGTTTGACATCTGTGGTGGGCAAATTATTTGAAGGCTTGTTAAGGGATCACATTCAAAATGTTGTCCTAGTGAATGGCATTATGAGCAGCAATCAGCATGGCTTAATGAAGGATAAGTCATGTCAGACTACCGTAATTTGATTTATTTTATGATAAGGTAAGTAAGATACTGGACAGTGGGGGAGCAGTAGATATGATCTATTTAGATTTTTGCCAAAGCATTTGATATCGTGCCCCACAAAGACTGCTTTCTAAACTAAGGTCTGTTGGGCTAAATGAAGTCGTTTGCACATGGATAGGAAATTGGCTACAGGATCGGTTACAGAGGGTGGTTGTTAATGGGACATTCTCTACTTGGAGTAAGGTTCTTAGCGGGGTCCCTCAGGGCTCTGTATTGGGTCCACTTTTATTTAACTTTTTCATTAATGACTTAGGGGAGGGTATTGTATGTATCAGTATTTGCAGATGACACAAAACTATCCAGCCCAATTTATTAATTCCATCCAGGAAGCAACATCCTTACAACAGGATCTCAACAAACTGGCAATCTGGGCAGCTAAGTGGCAAATGAAATTCAGTGTTGACAGCTGACAAGAGGGAACCCATTGTGATTAGAAGAAAGGAGGTTCCATCTAAAAATTCAGAAGGGTTTTTTTTTTTTTTGCATTGAGAGCTTTGAAGATGTGGAATTCTGTCCCTGAATCAGTGGTACAGGCTGATACATTAGATAGGTATAAGAAGGGGTTGGATGGTGTTTAGCAAGTGAGGCAATTCAGGGTTATGGAAGATAGCTCATAGTACAACTTGAAGGATTTCCCCCCCCCCCCTGAGGCAAATTGTAGAGGCTTCAAATGTTTTTTTTTGCCTTCCTCTGGATCAACTGTCAGTTAGGCAGGTTATATACAGACTTATGGTTGAACTTGAAAGATGTGTGTCTTTTCCAACCTAATTTACTATGTTACTATGTTCATTTTTACTACTTACCTTTCTATTCAGGTCCATTCCTATTTGTATACCTTTCTCTTAGTCGAGATGCTATATTTTACAATGGGAGGTATTCACTATATAATACACAAGCGTGATTAATCTGCTATACCTTTACAAGTTTATTCAATAAATTCATTCATTCTCAACAGGTTATTAGAGTAGACATAATGATAAAAGTTGTACGAGGCACTTGCTTTGATTCCACTCTGAGTACTATGTGTGTGGGTGTATAATCTAGAGCAGTGATCCCCAACCAGTGGCTCGGGAGCAATATGTTGCTTTCCAAACCTTTGGATGTTGCTCCCAGTGGCCTCAAAGCAGGTGCTTATTTTTGAATTCCTGGCAAGTTTTGGTTGCATAAAAACCAGGTGTACTGCCAAATACACCCTCCTGAAGGCTGCCAGTCCAAATAGGGGTTACCCAATGGCCAATCACGGCACTTATTTTACACCACCCAGGAACATTTTCATGCTTGTGTTGCTCCCCAACTCTTTTTACATCTGAATGTGGCTCAAGGGTAAAAAAAGGTTGGGGACCCCTGATCTACAGTGTATATGTTCTCCCTGTGTCTGCATGGGTTTCCTTTGGGTATTTTGGTTTCCTCCCAAATTTCAAAAACGTATACAGACAGGTTAACCAACTTCTGATAAAATTGAAATGTGATAGGAACCTTAGGGACCTACACCTCCACTTACCATATAGTATTAGAGCCCAAAACATTCTTCTATGTAACGTTCTTGATATATCTCATTTATGTATATGTAAACCTGCATAGGGTTGGGAAACCTGTTGATTACAAGGCAACGAAATCTGTTTCAAAGGAGACGTGGAGGAGGAACATTCATTGGCTGGTCTACTCATGAAGCAATGACAAGCTTTACCCACGTGTATTGCATCTTCAGTTCGGTTAATGTTTTCTAAAAATTAATATAACAGGTATTTAACATATACAATTATTACCAGTGAAACCAGAATACTCATAATTCAGCTATCTTTCCCAGACGTCCAGGGTAATTGGGGCATGCACTGCAACTTGCAAATTAGCAGCCATTCTATTGGGGGATTACATTTTGTCTGAGCCAATGAGGGGGGGCAATTAGAGTTAAAGGGATTCTGTCTTGAATTTTATGATGCATTTTTTATTTCTAAATTACACTGTTTACACAGCAAATAATTCACTCTACAATATTAAGTTTAATTACTGAACCAGCAAGTGTATTTTTTTGTTGTGGTAATATTGGTGTGTAGGTGCATCTCAGGTCATTTTCCTGGTCATGTGCTTTCAGAAAGAGCCAACACTTTAGGATGGAACTGCTTTCTGGCAGGCTGTTGTTTATCCTATTCAATGTAACTGAATGTGTCGCAGTGGGACCTGTATTTTACTATTGAGTGTTGTTCTTAGATCTACCAGGCAGGTGTTATCTTGTGTTAGATAACTGCTAGCTGGTTACCTTCCCATTGTTCTGTTGTTAGGCTGCTGGGGGGAGGGATGATATAACTCCAACTTGCAGTACAGCAGTAAAGAGTGACTGAAGTATATCAGAGCACAAGTCACATGACTGGGGCAGCTGGGAAACTGACAATATGTCTAGCCCCATGTCAAATTTCAAAATTAAATATGAAAAAATCTGTTTGCTCTTTTGAGAATACTGCTGAGCAGCACTATTAACTGATGCATTTTGAAATGACAGTATCCCTTAAACTCCAGTGCTCATTTATTGATAAATCAGCTGCTAAATAAAGTTGGTCATTTGGTTATGTAGGTGCAGTACACAAAAGGAGACCTGGAAATAATATCTCCTCCTGTGTTAAAGGGCAAGGAAAGTTAGAATCACTGGGTGGTGCCAAGTTGGTCCTCATCTTCCAAAAACACCTCCATAATCTACCGGTGACCACAATTTCTCTATAATGCCCCGAGCATGCACATACACAGCACAGTACACCCTATGTCTTCTAGCAGGACTTTTCCTACAGTGGCTATTAGCTTCTAGACAACTTTGTTTCTTACAAGTATTAATTTCCCAGACACTTCCAACATATACAGAATATTTTTTTTTACATTTTTTATACATTTATTTGTTTAATTTTAGCCATCAACAGTCAGGGAGCTCAGCTGCTATTTTTCAGCGTACTGACTCAGAACTAATGGAGGCAGTGTCATCAAAGAGAGAATTAATTGGACGTATTTCAGGGCACAGAATATCAATCAGACGAAACTGCAGTTATCAGGAATTCCTGCTTGTGGTTTGTTTATAGCAGTTATAGAGAATGATTTGTTGCATGTTCTGATAAAGTGTTTGTAAGGTCGGTTTTTGTTTATGTGCAGAGCAGCGCCATCCCCGATCCAGAAATGGTTTTTGTCATAATTTGGCGGGATAGCGGCCTCAGCACTCCCCTGTCCGAGCAGTCCAGTTGCATATGTAGCAATAGAAGATTCAATTCTGGTGCTGACCTTCTGCCCAAACACGCGGCTGTGCCAAACTCTTTGTTTATTCAGAACAGATAACAGGCTGCCAATGGGACCACCAGTCACCTGCACAAACTTTCTTTAAAATTCTTTTTAAATTGGCAATTCATAGAATTGACCATACTGCAATGGTTGTTAGACATTTTTCATTTCAAGTACCCTTTTGAAGGCTAACATTTAGTTAGGCTGATGCCAAAGTGGCAGGTATAGTCATATGAAAAAGTTTGGGAACCCCTCTTAATTCTTTGGAGTTTTGTTTATCATTGGCTGAGCTTTCAAAGTAGCAACTTCCTTTTAATATATAACCTGCCTTATGGAAACAGTAGTATTCCAGCAGTGGCATAAAGTTTATTGGATTAACAGAAAATATTCAAATATGCATCATAACATAATTAGACAGGTTCATACATTTGGGCACCCCAACAGAGATACTACATCAATACTTAGTTGAGCCTTTTGCAAATGTAACAGCCTCTAGACTCCTCCTATAGCCTTTGATGAGTGTCTGGATTCTGGATGGCGGTATTTTTGACCATTCGTCAAAATCTCTCCAGTTCAGTTAAATGTGATGACTGCCAAGCATGGACAGCCTGCTTCAAATCATCCCATAGATTTTCCATGATATTCAAGTTGGGGGACTGTGATGGCCATTCCAGAATATTGTACAGGTATGGGATCCCTTATCCGGAAACCCGTTATCCAGAAAGCTCCGAATTACGGAAAGGCCGTCTCCCATAGACTCCATTATAATCAAGTAATCCAGATTTTCTTTTTCTCTGTAATAATAAAACAGTAGCTTGTACTTGATCCAAACTAAGATATAATTAATCTTTATTAGAGGCAGTAGATTCCGAAGTGTGTTTAAGGTCATTGTCTCGTTGGCATATCCAACCTCTGCGTAACTTCAACTTTGTGACTGATGCTTGAACATTATCCTGAAGAATTTGTTGATATTGGGTTGAACCCTTCAGTTTAAAAATGGCCCCAGTCCCTGAACTAGCCCCACAGCATGATGGAACCTCCACCAAATTTGACAGTAGGTAGCTGGTGTTTTTCTTGTTCTGTTATGACCAAATAACTCAATTTTTGTCTCATCAGTCCAAAGCACTTTCTTCCAAAATGACTGTGGCTTGTCTACTTTCTCATCACCCTGCCATACAGATGTACTTTGTGCAAATTGCGCTGAATTGTAGAACGATGTACAGATACACCTGGATCTGCAGCAAGATGTTCTTGCAGGTCTTTAGAGGTGATCTTTGGGTTGTCTGTAACCATTCTCACAATCCTCCACAAATGTTGCTCCTGTATTTTTCTTGGCCTGCCAGACCTGGGTTTTACAGCAACTGTGCCTGTGGCCTTCCATTTCCTGAATACTTTCCTTACAGTTGAAACTGTCAGTTTAAACTCATGATTGGACAAACCTGCCTATGAAGTTCAAGGCTTAAGGAGCTAATCCAACCAATTTGGTGTTGCCAGTAATTTTTAATTGATTTTATTTACAATGTATCTTATTTCAGTATGCTAAAGCTTTTATTACATTTTCATTTTCATAATAGTTCCCTTCTAAACTGAAACCCTGAAACTAAAAACAGAAGATTGCAAAAGGGTTCAAAGGAGCACTCAATGAGTTTAACATCAATCTACTATTTGGATTTAAATCTCCTTTAAGAAGCCTTTTTTTTAGCAAAGCAAGCTACCATTTTATTCAGTAAAGACATTTTTGGCCTGACTGCAAATTCAAACAAGGTGCAGTTAGTCTCAATCTCTTTGAGACTGCTCATTAGTAAGGCCCTCTACATTCAGCCCTTCTGCTGCTGCTTCCCTTTACAGTTTTGCCCAAATACAAATATATTCACAAATATGTCCGTTGTTTCAACTAATCAGGCGACCATATCTTTTACTAATATGGCAACACACCTGATAGGCCAAATTGCAATAGATCCATTCATCCTGAATTATTGTACGTCAGAGGGGTCTTCAGTCAGTGTGGTCACAGAATGGCCACATACAACGCCAACTGAAAAGGGCATTACAGAAGCAAACCCAAAAGTTAAAAAAACCCATTTGCCTGGGGTAACACTTGGGCTGGGGGGAGGAGGGAGGGTGGTCTATGTAGGGTAGGGTTTTTTTAACTTTTGGGTTTGCTTCTCCTTTAAGTATATTCTAACTGCACACTTGTCAACTGTCCTAAATTGTCAACAAGGGAATCCCACTTCAAGGCTTTTGTCATCTTTTTTCAACTTTTTTTTTTAAGCTATGCTGGAGATGAGTAGATCATTGACTTAATTGGGCATGGACAGGGCAGATTGGAGGGTATAAACGAAAACATCCCTGGTTTTTATTTTATAATGTGTAGCATGGTGGCTCATTGGTTAGCCTTGCAATGCTAAAGTCCTGAGACTGATCCCAACTTGGGCACTAAAAGGAGTTTGCATGTGATATGCTCTGAGTTCTATGCTTTCCTCCAACATACAGGTTAAACGGCTCATTTAGATTGCAAGCTTCACTGGGGCAGGGGCTGATGTGAATGATACACAATGTCTGCAAACACTGGAATCCATGGAATTTCATTACAAATCACAAAAACTAACCTACCATTAAGTATTAACTTGATGGCTTTTTCATTAACACAGGATAAGTTTGGCAAGAATGGAACATCTTGGTCACCAAGGGCAGATGACAGTCACAGCTACGATAATCTTCCTGATACTGATCACAGGATGGACTGACTCAGAAAAAATCTTCCATAACAGAGATCACTCAGATTTTGATTTGCAAAATATCCCACATGCAGGTGCGATCCTGACCCCTGAAGCAGCACAGGTAATTACAGTATAGGTAACAATCAATCGTATAATTGTAGAGAAGGGATTTCTTCTTATTAAAGGGATGGTTCACCTTCAAACTAAATTTTAGTAGGATCTGGAGAGTTATATTCTGGGACAATTTGCAATTGGTTTTCATTTTTTATTATTTGTGGCTTTTTTTTTAGTTATCTAGCTTTTTATTCAGCAGCTTTCTAGTTTGTAATTCTAGCAACCATGCCCTGTTATTAACAAGAGACTGAGATATGAATAGGAGAGGGCCTTAATAGAAAGATGAAAAAGTACCAATAACAATAAATGTGTAGCCTTACAGAGCATTTGTTTTTAGATGGGGTCAGTGACCCCCATTTGAAAGCTGAAAAGAGTCAGAAGAAAAAGGCAAATAATTCAAAAACTCTAAGGGGCCGATTCACTAAATTCGAGTGAAGGATTCGAAGTAAAAAAACTTCGAATTTCGAAGTATTTTTTGGGCTACTTCGACCATCGAATGGGCTACTTCGACCTTTGACTACGACTACGACTTAGAATCGAAGGATTCGAACTAAAAATCTTCGACTATTCGACCATTCGATAGTCGAAGTACTGTCTCTTTAAAAAAAACTTCGACCCCCTACTTTGGCAGCTAAAAGCTACCGAAGTCAATGTTAGCCTATGGGGAAGTTTTTTTGATCGAAGGATATTCCTTTGATCGTTGGATTAAAATCCTTCGAATCGTTCGATTCAAAGGATTTAATCGTTCGATCGAAGGAATAATCCTTCGATCGTACGATCGCAGTATTTGCGCTAAATCCTTCGACTTCAATATTCAAAGTCGAAGGATTTAAATTCCTAGTCGAATATCAAGGGTTAATTAACCCTCGATATTCGACCCTTAGTCAATCAGCCCCTAAAACAATAAATATTGAAGATCAATTGAAAAGTTGCTTAGAATTGGCCATTCCATAACATACTAAAAGTGAACTCAAAGGTGAACCACCCCATTAAAGGAGAAGGAACGGTTAAAACTAAGTAAGCTTTCTCAGAAAGGTCTAGTAAAACCTCAAAGTAATGCTGCTCTGAGTCCTCAGAGCAGAAACACCACATTTATTTCCTCCTATTGTGTACACATGGACTTCTGTATCAGACTTCCTGCCTTCAGTTTAAACCTCCTTGGCCCGGGCGTGAGCATGCTCAGTTTGCTCCTCTCCCCCTCCCTTCTCTGCTGTAATCTGAGCCCAGAGCTATGAGTGAGCAGGGAGAGAATCAGGCAGGAAGTGATGTCACACCAAGCTAATATGGCAGCTGCTATCCTAAACAAACAGAGAGCGCTTCTAGAGCTTTTTACTTAGGCATGGTAAAACATTCTACAGAATAAATATAGCATTCAAGCTCGCACAATTGCAACTAATCTTTCGGCAATAAAATGCCTCCGTAGCTTTCCTTCTCCTTTAATATGGTACCAAGACAAATCTATGATTAAAGTACACATAGAAGGACTCATTATAAACCCCAATGGAATGGCCAACAATTACCCATTTGTCCAAATAAATTTACATACAGCAACACTGTAGTAGGATCTGGCAATGGACGCTTTTAAGCTATTTTTCAATAGTAATGTATATTTTCTTAAAGAAAACAATGCAAGTCTATTTTCACTTTTATTTACACAGCAATACCTTGTAAAATATGGCTGGGTCGCACCTGTAAATTGGGAGGAGCAAGCATTTTCAGATTTCCCTGTACATGATCAGGCACCACAAGATGTCTCCCAGATGATTTCAGAAGGAGAACCCGAGGAGCATCCTAGAGTCAGTAATTCAAATCAAACTCAGATGAATCTATCCTTTGTAGACTCCTTGAAAAAATTCCAGGAGGCAAACGGGCTAAATATTACAGGAGTCTTGGACAGTGCTACAAAGATAGCCATGAACAAGCCACGCTGTGGTGTTCCAGATTTCAAAGTTGCATCAAGACGCAGGAATGCAACTCTCGGCTCAATGGATGCAGATAGTAACTCTCACCACAATAGCTCACAAATGCAACGTAGAAAGAGAAGTTTCCTTTCTAAAATGGTTGAACAATACAGGCAAAATCGAGAATCCAAAGACAACATGGGAAGTGGCAATTCCAAGAGGTTTTCCAGAAATACGCTGAAGTGGAGGCTGATGGGAGAAGGGTACAGCATGCAGTTGACCATACAACAACAGAGGGCAATTCTTGCCTTGGCTTTCCGTATGTGGAGTGAGGTTGTCCCTCTGCAGTTTGTGGAGGACCTCACAGGAGATGATATAGATATTCGAATTGGCTTTGGAACAGGTAAGTGGTTCACCAACCCAATTTGAGGATGTGGTGCATAGGCTGAAAGTTTCTTACCTCTCCCCTTCTTTGACATTTGCTTTAGACCTGTTAATATGGGTCATTCAGGAAAGGTGAAGATGACCAAACGCAAAGATGACCAAATTGCACTTATCTGACTAACAAGCAGCCTGGTCCATCGATATAGGCTCTGAGTTAGTGTAATATGTGAAGATTAGCCCTTAATCTCTTTTAAATAATGGGCAACTGTGAGTTAATTTACAGCCTAATTCGTTTTCAAACTGTAAATATTTACACGTTACAGGACAGCACCTTGGCTGCTCACAGGCATTCGATGGGGTGGGGCAGCAGTTTGCTCACGCCTGGTACCTCGGAGATATTCATTTTGATGATGACGAACATTTTGTTGGACCATCTAGTGAGCATGGAATCAACCTTTTGAAGGTAATTATGTTATAGATTCTTCCAGCTAAACAGGGTCTGTGCCATATCATTAATAAGGGTCTTGGGTGCTTATATTATGCTTTAAAATAACATTTGTCATGGTTATTCTTCATACAGTATTATATTTATCAGCCCATTTGTTCTTATGAATAAACAAAGGAGCAGCCAAGCTGCTTAATGTGCCCAAAGAATGGAATACCATGGACAACAGGCAATGAAACAGTACCCAACATACCATCGGGCATAATGTGCCAAGGGAAAGTTGATCAGAGCAAAATAAAAATGATTACAAAAATATAATCATATCTGTACTGTCAATTTTTTTTATCAGGGCATGGTTTAGTTGTATATAGAGGGGGTGTGGAAGGGTCTCCCATATTCCTGCTGAAGTGATGGGGCACAAAGGAGCAAATTATAAGATCATTAAGATGCTTTGTTGCAGGTTGCAGTTCATGAGATTGGTCACGCTCTCGGACTGAGCCATATAAACCGTGAAGGATCAGTCATGCAGCCTAATTATATACCTCAGGAACGCCATTTTGAGCTTGACTGGGAAGACAGAAAAGCAGTGCAGGAAAAATATGGTGAGTTCTTCTAAACAGATCCAACATAACGGGGTTCCGCTGGGTTGACGATAGTGCTGTGAGCAGGTCAGTCAGGTTCTTCCATTCCCATCTCCGCAACCAATTCTGCATGTACCTGGCTTTGTGTCTAGAGGCATTATTTTGCTAAAACAGGAAAGAGTCTTCCCCAAAATTGTCGTCAAAAAGGAGCACAAAATTGTCATTGTACACAACAACCATAATGTTTGCCTTCAACGGAACCAAGGACCATAGTCCAAACCATAGAAACCATTATTCTTCTACACCAAACTTCCCAACTACAGTCCACCAACTACAGTTGGCATTATGCATTCAGGCAGATAGTGTTCTTTTGGCCTCTGCCAAACCCTGACATTGGCAGATGGTGAAATACTATTTAGCACTCCAGATGATGAATATCCACTACTCTGGAGCCCAATGGAGGTTTCATTTACACCACACTAGGTGACACGTCCCATTACAGATGGTTATGTTAGGTTTGCTTGCCGCTGATTAGCCAGAAAAACCCCATGAACCCTAAGAATAGTTCTTGTGCTGACAAACAGTATTATATCAGCCTGACACAATTTATACACAATCAAAACTACTTGAATTTATAAATTAAATTGTGTTGAAAATCAGCAAAAGAAAATGTTTGCTTATTGCAGGTGCCTGTGATGGCAGCTTCAGCACAGTTTTTGATTGGATAAGGAGAGAACGAACTCCACGTGGAGACACAGTGTATCGATTTAACACGTATTTCTTCAAGACAAGCTGGTACTGGATGTATGAGAACAAGGGCAATCGGACACGATTTGGGGACCCACTGCCTATCAAAGGAGGCTGGAATGGTATTCCGGATAAAGACATTGATGCCTATGTTCATGTGTGGACTTGGAACATCGATGCACAGTACTTTTTCAAAGGTAAGGAATGCAATTCTTACATTTACTACGGAGGAAATTCTTGAGTCCTCGAAATTCTTAGTTCTACAGTTTTCCATTGTATATAAACCTGCTATATATTGCAAGCCAAGAGGAGCAATTTTTGGAGACTCCAGAATTGCAAACCCCAGCATTCACTCAACAGGCTCAGGGTCAATGTGAACAGACATCAAATATCGAACAGACATCAAATATCTGGTGTGTCAAATCTGCCTATGCCAGTGTCAGTTGTTTAAGCCATCAATCGCTTCAAAATATTTGCCAGTTATTAAAGCCTGAACAGAGTTTTCAATACAATTTGTCTAAAGTGAACACCACATCTCTTAACACTTGTATCAGTTCTCCTTTGATGAACTGTACCCAACTGTCTGTTTATCCTTAATACATATTCCCACTGCCCTGAGCACTAGTGCTAGAGCACAAAATTGTGTCCCTTTGGGCCCATGAATGGAGCGTTTTTTTTTTTTTTAAATCTTTTATAGGGGGCCCTGGTTCCAATGTTTCTTTTTAACTGATGGGGGTGCCCTGGTCACCAATTATTTTATCTTTTTTAACTTGTCGGGGGACCCTGGCGCCAATGTTTTTTTTTTTTACTTATAAGGGGGCCCTGACCATAAATAACTTTTTAGAACTTGTGTGTGGGGACGTTTACCGTTTTTAGCACTGTTGTCTGTGTGGCCTCTTTACTGTGGTGTTGGGTGGGCGAGAGCTGGGGTGGGGCTTGGGGGCTGGGGCCCTGTGATTTCTGGTGGCCCTGCCTGTACTGGAATAGCTTCCAGTCTCCACAGAGACGAGGGTCAGTGATCATCTCTCCATTTAGAAATCAAGCAGCCTGGAAGGGAATAAAAATACCCCATCTATAAAATTTGGTTTCGCTGATGATATTTAATGGGCTCTGAGTTATCCATGAAACCGTAATATAGCTGATCAGACAAACTAATTTCAGTGACTTTTTTGCTTGCACCAAGCATGGCATCTTCCCAGTTGTGATTGAACATTTACAGGGTGTGATTCAAAGATTTGGTAATATTTAAGTGAAAAACACACCCTGTGTGATTGTTCAAACAGGACCCTGAGGGATTGTGTAGGTCTCCACTGAGTTTCAAAACAAAGGAAGGTTATTAATCATGTCCCGACTACAAACCTGTTTTAGAGTTTGCTAACACGGTGTTTCAGAAATAATTCTTCTTCTTCTGTTATATCCCGACTCATTTGCCAGTGTTACTTTTCTGCTGTTGTCATTAAAAGGTACCCTAGTCTGGCGCTATGACCCTGACAAAGACAGGGCATTTACAGAGGACTGGAGGAAAGCCAAGTATCCTCAGCCTATTGTAGAAATATTTCCAGGAGTCCCAAGTCCAGTGGATGCGGCTTTTTTCAACAAAAAGGAGCGCTTTATCTACTTCTTCAGAGGAAATAACGTAAGTACTTTAAATACCCAAGGAAGGGCACAGGGATTGATTTTAAATTGGGGTGTAACGGGGTACATGTATATCCAATATTTATCCAACATTATAGCTGCTCATTTTATTTGACTTCAATGGCCTTGTAATGGATGCTCTAACCATTTTCACGCCTTCTAGGTTACTGCCTTTAGTGTTGATAAAAATCAAAAAGTGGAAAAGTTCCCAAAACCCATCATTGACATATTCCCTCCTGTGGATCCCAATGACCACCCCATAGGGAATATTGATGCCGTTTATTTCTCATACTCATACCAAACAACGTTCTTCATCAAAGACAAATATTTCTGGAAGGTGGTTAGTGATCGAGAAAGACAAAGCAACTCATCTCTGCCTGTGAATGGATTATGGCCCCGGAAGAAAATCAACTCCCAGTGGTTTGATATTTGTGATGTCCATCCTTCTGTACTCTTGCTGTCAACATAAGGAGGAACTGGTAATGCTTCCACGAGAAGGACTGTATGGAGTCAATGTCTATGAATGAATTTCACCTTCAACCATAACCTGTGGACAACCGACAGACTTCTGCTGTGCAAAGAATACTAGAATGTTGGGCAATCATTGGTTCTTTAATAAAGTACCATCTTATTATTATTAGATTAGTGTAGCTATAAGATTTTCCAAAATGGAGTGGGCAAGTGAGAGTTATCCAAACCCCGGTACTGGTCATGCATTTGTCTTTGGTTCAAAGTTCTGGCCATTTCTGCCATGCTTTGATGTTAAGCTTAGTTATACCATACGGCTGTTATTCGCTAAATTTCACATGCAGAAATGACTAGTGATGGGTGAAAACGCATTAAACGCATAGAAGCAATGAGCGTCAAAACTATTTTGACGAGCAACAATTAAGCGACTTTTTTGTCCAAATGCATTAAAGTCGATGGGCGGCAAAATTATTTTGACGCGAGACAACCTTGACTCTAGCGACTTTTTTGTCCAAATGCATTAAAGTCAATGGGCGGCAAAATTATTTTGACACGCAACAACTTTTACACCAGCGACTTTTTTGTCCAAATGCATTAAAGTCAATGGGTGGCAAAATTATTTTGACACAAGACAACCTTGACTCTAGCGACTTTTTTGTCCAAATGCATTAAAGTCAATGGGCAGCAAAATTATTTTGACAAGACGACTTTTACACAAGCGACTTTTTTGTCCAAATGCATTAAAGTCAATGGGCAGCAAAATTATTTTGATGCGCAACAACTTTTACACAAGCGACTTTTTTGTCCAAATGCATTAAAGTCAATGGGCGGCAAAACTATTTTGGCGCGCAACAAATTCTGACCAACGAATTTTCACAGTTTCGCTGCAAATCTATGCCTCCCGAATAAGTTCACCCATCTCTAGACTCACTGACTTTACATAAACCCATTATACCCTCTCTAGTTTAGTTTCTACCCCAGTCTAGTTTCTGCTTCCCCAGATTGATTTGTTATTCTATCCTGGCATTGGTAGTATGGTGGTACTGAGACTACTAAACCTAATCCCTACACCTTTATAAAGCATATAAAATGCTGTAAGTGATGTTATGCTGCTATTTGGTATTTTTAAAAGAAATTCTATTTATTTATCCATTTTGCCAATATTTATGTCGCCATAAGGTTCGATGAGGACTGTAATGTTTTTGTTTACCCTCATATGTGGTTATTATTATGCGGTAAATAAAGACAAGGACACATGGACGTCTTCTCACTCCCCCTGGAAATAGGACTCTTGAGAAGGTTCTATGAGTTGCATGGAACATTTGAGAGGAAGATGTTTTTTCTCTGTACTTTCATTTCATATTGGCTGATTGCTGATATCCTTTTAATATATTCGAATGAAACATTTCGGCCATTGAACTTATCTGTAACTACTGATAATACATAACATTGCTTGAGATACATATAGGGGGTTATTTATTAAAGGGGAACTATCGTGAAAATGACAATTTAATATAAGCTTCAGCATACTGAAATATACTGAAATAAGAAACTAAATACAATTAATTAAAAATTCTGTACCGTTTCTGAAATTATCAAGTTTATCTTCACTTTCCCCCTCTCAGCATCTGTTTCTCTTCATTATCTCTTCTTTCAGGAGTTGGGTGTCAGATAATCATTGACAGTTAGATCCAATATATCTTTTGGACGGGATCCTTTTGCCTAGAAGATGTATTAGAGCTCACTCTATTAGTCACCAGACATCATGTCTCTCTACATGCAGAATTTGTGCAAAAGGCAGTAATTTTGTTAGATTTTGTTTGTACTGGAATTGGTTATTTGAGTGAGCTCTGGAAACGTATTTATAAATGAGGGGAAATAACCTGTGGATTTAGTCAAAGTATATTTCACAAAATGAGAAAAATTTACATTTTGGTAAATAACCCCCATAATGTTGCAGTTTCATTTTATGCATCTGAACTGAAATTGAAAAATGACATATATACTTATATAATATACTTTTTTTCGCTTCTGGAAATACTTCACATGCAATTCAAATTCTGCATAGCTGCTAGTGATGGATTAGTCCTCCTAGGTCCCACTGGAAAACCTCACATTGTGGCCCCGCTTTTATAACAATTTCGGCAGATAAACGTAATATGTGTCATGGTGGATATAAGAAAGGGCTCTTGAAAAGTTTCTTGGTTGTAGCCAACTAGAACTTTGGCTCGTTGGGACATCATCTTGAATCAGAAATTTTGATTTTAAAGGTGAAATATATTTTCTGTAGTATTCTTGCCTGGATTTGTGGAAAGGCCACAAAAGTCTGAGCAAAGGGCAGCAAAATTATTCTGAAGGGAATTCACATTATTTAAAAAATAGGAGAATTGATTAAATATTATTTAAAAGGAAAATAAACTTGCTGCTACCCTTGCCCGGGGATTCTTTCATAGGCCACATGAGCATCCCTTTAAATCATAATGATTGTGTGTTGTAGTATTTTTACTTTGAACTATATTCTCCCACTTAAATGTCTATAATGGAAAAGATAAACTGTATTTTAATTAGGACATACTGCTATGTATCCCTCTGTTATCAGCATTAACATTTAGGAAATATAGTGGCAGAAATTAGAAGTTTAACACTGATGTTAGGCACATATCTGACCTATGGAAATACTTTAGGTTCTGCTTTAAAATTGCATGCATACCTATGAAAAGCATATTATATCAGTCACTTGCTAATGAACCTCTTAAATTAAACAAAGGTGGGAAGAATTTCATAATTAAATCCTTGACCTTTGGGGAAAAAGACATTTCTCATATTTTTCTTACTTACCTTTTGAGGCCATAGTCACGTTTTCCATTCTGTCTGATTCCCATTGGGCAGGATCTCCCGGAAGAGTTTCACCATCCTCCTTGATCTTTCACTGTATCAAAGTTGTATTTGTATAAGACAGAGCTGACAGTTAATGGGACTAAATGAGCGAAGTTAAATAATATTCATCATCGTTTTGCATGTAAGCCTTCCTGCATTCGACGTTCCCAACAGATGTTGAGGATTAACCACTTGGATCATTGTTATACGAGCTTGGTGTAAAACATAATTTTGTTAACCGCATGCAGGTTATCGTTCAATAAACATGAAATAAAGGATTGTTTACACACAATTTTGTATTTTGAGGGTCCAAATATTGGTGAATGTCCAGGCACTGCACGTTCATAGTTAGTGAAAGACAAAGTAGTGGTTAGGATTTCTGGGCATTAGGACAAGGATCATGAACAGAATGAAAATCACGATCATGGCATCATCTGATCTGTAGATCCATAGAGCTAACGCTCTTATTTCTCTGTACCATAAGCTCTATGGGTGTAACTAACAGAACTAGATAATTTCAGCAACACTGCATACACATACTAGTAGAAATGTTAGAAAAGAAGCAACACTTTCCATTGGGGTTTCAGGCCCCAAGGAATCAAATTCTACAGATTTTAATCTCTTTAGGTGCAAAAAAAACGCAACTACAGTCATTGTATGAATAAGCAAGGGACTTGCATCTAAAACACTTATTGCACTTCTGTGTTTTGGCAAAGATTGTCAATGCTCCTACCGCTCCCATTGCGACAGAACAGCAGGGGCAGATCTAACCCCACCAGTTAAAGCACAGCAGCCCCAACCCTGTCATAGCACAATGGTACATCTATTCCCCCAGTAACAGCACAATGGTACATCTATTCCCCCAGTAACAGCACAATGGTACAACTATCCCCCCAGTAACAGCACAATGGTACAACTATCCCCCCAGTAACAGCACAATGGTACATCTATTCCCCCATTAACAGCACAATGGTACAAATATCCCCCCCAGTAACAGCACAATGGTACAACTATCCCCCCCAGTAACAGCACAATGGTACAACTAACCCCACCGGTAACAGCACAATGGTACAACTAACCCCCCAGTAAAACCACAATGGTACAACTATCCCCCCCAGTAACAGCACAATGGTACAACTAACCCCACCAGTAACAGCACAATGGTACATCTATCCCCCCAGTAACAGCACAATGGTACAACTATCCCCCCAGTAACAGCACAATGGTACAACTATCCCCCCAGTAACAGCACAATGGTACATCTATTCCCCCAGTAACAGCACAATGGTACAACTATCCCCCCAGTAACAGCACAATGGTACAACTATCCCCCCAGTAACAGCACAATGGTACATCTATTCCCCCAGTAACAGCACAATGGTACAAATATCCCCCCCAGTAACAGCACAATGGTACAACTATCCCCCCCAGTAACAGCACAATGGTACAACTAACCCCACCGGTAACAGCACAATGGTACAACTAACCCCCCAGTAAAAGCACAATGGTACAACTATCCCCCCCAGTAACAGCACAATGGTACAACTAACCCCACCAGTAACAGCACAATGGTACATCTATCCCCCCAGTAACAGCACAATGGTACAACTATCCCCCCAGTAACAGCACAATGGTACATCTATTCCCCCAGTAACAGCACAATGGTACAACTATCCCCACCAGCAACTGCACAGCCACCCCCCCGGAGCACAACATCCCTTTGTCCTTTCCCCATTGCTCCTATCCTTGTCTCCCCCCTGCACTTTGCAGATGGTACGATCTCACCTTCTTCAAGTGGAGCATAAGATCTGGTTGAAGCAAATGCCATAACAGGAAGCTGCTGATGTCATTACAGGACTGTTGATTGGTGGAGTCCAAACCATTTAGAGATAGTCTTTTAACCTTGCCAAAGGTTTTATTTTAAAACCATAATTTTATTTAAATTAATAAATAAACAGGCCAACGTTTCAGTCTGTAACTAAGACCTTTATCAAGTCTTAATAAAGGTCTTAGTTACAGACCGAAACATTGGCCTGTTTTTTAATTAACAAATAAAATTATATATTGTGCATCCAACGTTTTGGCCCTGAAGGAGGGCTGAGACGTTGGTTGCACAAGAATGATTAAAAGTTAAATATTTCATGGAAACTGGTCCTTTGTAACCCTCTATTTGATATTTGACCCTGCATCCGCATAAACATTAAGACTGGTACAGTAGTAGGTATACTATGGTTCCAAGGTGTGAATGTTCTGTATTGAAGGCACTAGCCGAGTTTACTACAAATAAAAAAAAAGACGTCATCCTTTCCCTGGTATTAAATTACATTTATCATTTCATTTTTTTTTTATTTGTATCTAAAAAGTGGATGGCATAGGGATGCATAGAATTGGGTATCTGAACAGCTTTCAAAGCCAGACAGGCAGGAGTTGGCACCGATATTTTTCAGCTTCCATTCACAGCACAAAAGACATCTTTAAGCTTGCAACTGCGAATACGCCTGCAGGGAGACAGATCAGGGGATTGCTTGCAGCATTTTAAAGGGTTAAGTTAGTTATAGGGAAAAGCTTTTGATATGAAACATAACAAAAGTGGTGTAAAGGTGATACCTTTATTGGCTAACCAAGATGATAATCACAGCAAGCTTTCAGAACATTGCAGTTCCTTCTTCAAAGCTGATGAAGAAGGAACTGCAATGTTCTGAAAGCTTGCTGTGATTATCATCTTGGTTAGCCAATAAAGGTATCACCTTTACACCCCTTTTGTTATGTTTCTTATCAAAAGCTCTTACCTATAACTTTACCAACAGGCTAACACGGTGCAAAAAACGTTACCTGGAACCACAAGGGTTAAGTTACAATTTATGCAGAAGGAAGGTTGCTATTGGTTAGAGATTATTCAATCAGCCTGTCTGGCCTTGAAAATATTCACACAGCCTCCAAGAGGCATGGAGGCACTCATGTACTATAAATATACAAAAAAATACATTTACATCAAAAGACTCCCTAACGACTTGCCAAGAGCAGCCCAGAGCTTACTGAGCATTTGCAGTGCCACTGACATGCAAAAGATGCCAGATAAGCTCCGGCATAGGGAGCTCCTGTGACAACTGTGAAGGCATGGATCATTACTGTTATAGGGCTGCTGAACCATTTCTGGCCATAATGTTTTAAGGCTTTACTTCACCTTTAATAATAATAATAATGTGTTAAGTGTTTACTTTATTCCTTAACTGTTCGAAGTGGAGGAGAAAAAACTTCATGACACAAAGTTCACATTGTTTTGCAGAAACACCTGTTGTCTAAAGCCATTATCTCCTCAAGTAATAATCAAGGCTGACACACAGTTTTTCAATTCACAAGTGAACCATAAAAGTCTGTGAATTTATTGATTGTTTTACTCCTGGCATGATACAATAAAGGCTAATTATTTAGCAAGGGTTTGTAAACTAAAAAAAACAAAATTACATTTACTGACCTTTCAGTATATATTCATATGAAGAAGCCGCACTCTCAGGTCTTGTAAATGTAGAGAAATTTTATTATAAACTTACACGAATGTTTGGGCTGTTTCCTAGCCGAAACGTTAGTGTACGTTTTTAATAAAATTCCTCTAAATTTATAAAACCTGAGAGTGCGGCTTCTTCATGGGAATATCGAGCGAACAATTGGTGGCGTGCAGCCAGGCAGTGTGGATTATGATATTTTATGGATAATATATACTTAGTAATTACTGGGACTCTCCCATTCCCGAACCGCATTACTTAGGTTCTGTAAAGCAGAATTGAATAGCTGGGGGGTGACATCTTGTATCCTCTTCTCAGAGATCAGCAATGCTGAGCATGCTCAGTTGAAGCCAACTTTTTTTTAACAGTGAACCACATTTAGATGTAAAGAGTTGGGGAGCAGCACAAGCATAAAAGCGGTTTCTGGGTGGTGAAAAACAAGTGCTGTGCTTGGCCATTTGACTGTCTCTGTGAGGACTGGCAGCCCACAGGAGACTCTGTTTGGCAGTACATTTGGTTTTTATACAACCACAACTTGCCTCCCAGCCTGGAATTAAAAAAATAAGCAGCTGCTTTGAGGCCATGGGAGCAATATTCAAGGGGTTGGAGAGCCACTGCTTGGGGATCACTGATGTAGAGGAAATGTCCATGTTTAGGGGGTCATAAGTGATGCAGTTTGGGAGAGGGCCCAGTAACTAGGTTTCATTCTCTTTAAAAAAAAAAAAAAAAAAAAAAAAAAAAAGCCTCAGGGGTTTCATGAGTGGGAACAAGTAAATACTGTTATTAATACAGATGATAAGAGAAAACAAAGCATTTTGGGATACTTGCAAAATATGTAATGATGTTTATTCACTATAACATTGAAAGGCATGTAGAGCCAGAATGGAGTGTAAGATCTCCTGAGCTTCCATGCAGGGCCACAATAAAAGGGAAATTAGAAAAAATCTAAAGCTTGTCCTTATATTGTGGGGTTTTTGTCATTGACCTTGCTTCTTCGCAAGATACCTGCAAAATAAAGAGTAAAAAAAAGTTAGAAAATACTATACATAAACATACCTAATAAAGTGACCCTAGTACAAGTATGGGATAAGCTATCCAAAATGTTCAGGGCCTGGGGTTTTCCAGTTAATAGAGCTCCATACCTTAAAGGGGTTGGTCACTTTTAAATTAACTATTAGCATGATGTAGAGAGTGATATTCTGAGACAATTTGCAATTGGTTTTAATTTTTTTTTATTATTTGTGGTTTTTGAGTTATTCAGCATTTTATTTAGCAACTGTCCAGTTTGCACTTTCAGCAATCCCTAGCAACCATGCATTTATTTGAATAAGAGACTGGAATATAAATGGGAGAGGCCTGAATAGAAAGACGAGTAATAAAAAGCAGCAATAACAATTATATTTTAGCCTTAGAGAGCATTTGTTCTTTAGATGGGGTCAGTGACCCCCATTTGAAAGCTGGAATATGGTGGCAAATAATTCAAACGCTATAATAAATAATAATGAAGAGCAATTGAAAAGTTGCTTAGAATTGCCCATTCTGTAAGATACCAAAAGTTAACTTAAAGGTGAACCACCCCTTTAAGTCTACTAAAAAACTTGTAAACATTAAATACAACCAATAGGCTTGTTTTACCTCCATTAAGGATTAATAATGTCTTAGTTGTGTTCAAGTACAAATTATTGTTTTATTGTTACAGATAAAAAGGATGAATTTTGTAAAAATTTTTATTACTTGTTTAGAGAGAGCGACCTTCCTATAATCTGGAGCTTTCTAAATTAATTTGTTTCCGGAATAAGGATCCCATACAAGTAGCAACAGATAAAAACTGTAAATTGGAAGCAATTATGCTGAAAGTTTTGAGTGTAAGCAGAATTTCCAGTTTTTGGGATGAGAGGGATGTACAGTATGTAGCCGATTCTTTAGATGCAAGTGCACCGTGACTACTGATGCAGGGCGCTGAGGCTGAAGCTACAGCCTGGTCTGGAGATGGTTGTGGTAGATCCAAGGTTCCATTGCGTCAATATGTGCATCTGCACTCAATTTGCATGGGGAGGCAGGAAGGACTAAGTGAGGCCAAAAGCAGCTAAAGGGAATTGCAAAAAGTGCATTTTGATGCATGTCTTGTATCCCCCCCCCTGTCTTGTACCTTGGCATATTCATGCAGAGTAGCGCTGCGGAGCTCTCCGGCGACATCTTCTGGTTCCACGCGGATGTGAACGAAAGCACCTAGCTTTTTGCGCATGCGCAGTTGGGACCATTCTGGTATTTGTGCCTATGCGTGGAAAGCTCCGAAAATTGCAAAAGGAAAAGAAGAATATCGAAGATACAGAAGATGGCGCGGAAGAGCTCCGCTGCGCTACTCTGCATGAATATGCCAAGGTACATTACAGGGATACTTTTTCCACTGAGTTACTAAGGAGGGAGAAAGCATTGAGGGGGGGCAATGAACGGAAAGGGATGGGGAGTATTGATTACCGGGGGGTTTAGTTCTCCTTAAAGAGTAAAATCTCACTCCACCCATTTGACGTGAGCTCATTCACTTTTTTTTTTTTTTTTTTTTACACAGACATATCTGACTCCACAGACTTGGATGTAGCAAGCAATGCCAGTCAGCAGCATCAAGAGCAAATAAGGTCTTTAGCTGTATTAAAAGAGGCAGAGATTCATGGGAAGAGGGGGGTCATTCTTCTACTGTATAGAACACTGGTAAGGCCTCATCTAGAATATGCCGTACAGTTTTCGTCTCCATCACTCAAACAGGACATTATTGTATTAGAGAGGGTACAGAGAAGGGCAACTAAGCTGGTAAAAGGTATGGAGAATCTTAGCTATGAGGAAAACTGGCCAAATTGGGGATGTTCATGCTGGAGAAGAGGCGCTTAAGGCGTTATATGATAACTATGTATAAATATATAAGGGGATCATATAATAATCTCTCTAATGCTTTATTTACCAGTAGGTCTTTCCAGCTGACACAAGGTCACCCATTCCGATTAGAAGAAAAGAGGTTCCAGCTAAATATTGGGAAGGGGTTTGTTACAGTGAGAGCTGTGAAGATGTGGAATTCTCTCTCTGAATCAGTGGTACAGGCTGATACATTAGATAGCTTTAAGAATGGGTCAGATGGTTTTTAGCAAGGGAGGGAATACAGGGTTATGAGAGATTGTCATTGTCCTAACTGAAGTTGGCTAAAAAAAAAAAGATAATCACTGATGTTATTTAAGTTGCACATTAAGACTCCAGTTTAAAATATCCAAGGATACTTATATGTTCTCTATTGATGCCAAGCTATACTACCAAACTTAAGATTTTTCCGTCTTCCAGAGCCTGTCTTCTGCAATTTTAGGTTTTGAGCACAACCTTGTCCAACTAGAACTAGCAATAATCAGCGGGGAAGTCTATCTCACGTCTATGCATGGGCTGTTAGTCTCCAATACAGGTACTACACCCTATGATGAGAGATGGAACTTTCACAACACTTAAGCTCGGTGTCCTTATATGAACTCTGTGTACCGTGTATATTTATTGTATTTATTGTCTGTGGCTGTGGCTCCTTAACAGTGCTTTACAAAAAAAGTTATACATATATTCACTTAAGTCACTGTGACCACCCCTAGTGATAGACCAGGAAATACTGAAAATACAAAAAGGACTTGACCTGCTATCTCAAGTTATGTAAATGAAGCACGGGTACAGTTAATGCTGTGCACTGAAAGATTTGCCTCGAATTCTCAACTGAAGAGCCTTATCCAATTGTCCGTCTTGCAAACTATGATGACAGATAATCTAAGGGATAGGGATTCGCACAGATAGGAGTAACAGCAATAAATATCTCCCCTCCCTTTTTAGCTGGCCTGTTTACAAATGCAGCAAAAAATCCTTCCAGAGTGCAGCTGGCATACATCTTAATCCTCTTTTCCACAAAGGCAGACACATACAGTAGCTGCTAGAGGGGACCTGGCTGCTTTAAGAATAATATTTGTAACTAGTTTGAGATGGCTTTATATATTTAAACCCAAAAGGACTGAATTGGGATTGGCTTTTACCCTGCAAAGAAATACATGGGCAAACATCGTTGCTACAGTTTCACAGAATGTCAGGATAACTCATCAATTTAACAGCAAAGAAATCCTCTGAACACAAAAGAAGCTCTGCAATCATCCATGGTCTTTCAAACAGAACTCAAATTCCTATGCTGCCACAGTGTTGATACGAAAAGTGTAAGGCTGTGCCATGGATAGCGAATAAAATACATTTTCGTTTACACATCTGTGTGGAGGATTGTTCCATTGAGTGCCTGTTCAATTGATCTACAGAACTCAAATTCTGTCCTGTAGATTGTAAGCTCTTGTGAGCAGGGCCTGTAAACGTTGTCTGTTGAATATTTCAACACCCTTTTTTCGTTATAAACTAATCTAAAGATATGCGTAACTTGATTATATTCATCTTATATTGATATAGTGTCAGAATGCGTTACATTCCAAAGTAGAGATGCACCGAATTCACTATTTGGGATTCTGCTGAAACCTTGATGAAAGATTCGGCTGAATACCGAACTGAAATTTTCATATGCAAATTAGGGGCAGGGAAGGAAAAAGTGGGGGGAAAAAATTTCTTTTGTGACCAAAAAGTCACGTGATTTCCCTACCCGCCCCTAATTTACATATGCAAATTAGGATTTGGTTCAACCAGGCCGAATCCAGAACCGAATCCTGGATTTGGTGCATCCCTATTCCAAAGTGAAAGTGAAAATCATATACAGGTATGAGACTTGGTATCCAGAATGCTCGGACCTGGGGCTTTCTGGATAACATCTTTCCGTAATTTTAATCTTCATACCTTAAGTCTACTAGAAAATCATGTAAACATGAAATAAACCCAATAGGCTAGTGTTGCTTCCAATAAGGATTAATTATATCTTAGCTGGTATCAAGTACAAGATACTGTTTTATTATTACAGAGAAAAAAAAAATCATTTTTTTAAAATTTGGATTATTTGGATAAAATGGAGTCTATGGGAGACGGCCTTTCTGTAATTCGGATCTTTCTAGATAACTGGTTTCCGGATAATGCATCCCATACTTGTACTACAAAGGTATCATTGATTAAAAATAAAAACACCCAATAAAACATCCCAGTAAGAGCCTTACCTTTCCCAGTGTTTATGGTTCAGCTCTGACAAGTCATCTAATTGAGCTATTTCTTTAAGGTACTGAGATAGTTTTACAAGTTCTTTGTCTTTATCCCGGTTTAGATGTGCTTTCATGAAGGGCCTGATCTGTTAAAAATAAATAGAATATTCACAAAAATAAAAAACTTTTCTTTACTTGCATCACATACATTTTTACCTCTGTGAGAAGCCTGGCAACGTGTACTTTTATTTAACTGGGTCTTGTAAATAACAGAACTACCCTTTCAGATAACACTGAGTGTTTACAATGTGGTTGGTTTTTAAGTATAAGTAAGAGCTGGGCCTCCACTCTGGCCGTGGCCAAAAATATTGTTACTGTTGCACGCGTTCCACAATTCCTTGTTTCATTATAGAGATGACAGAATTTATTCCATTCAGAACTAAACATCAGATCTGAAAAAAATGACATTCATAAAATAATTGATAATGCAGACTTAAAGGACTACTAGATTCAGGAACTTCCCATGAATGACCTTTCAACATCTCTCTAGATTCTACTTTTTACATCTCTGTGGACTTGTTACTAGGAGAATCACAACAGCCAGTGGGTCTCTGTTTTGTAGAATGAACCATTATCACAACAAAGACCCAGCTTTTGTGACTCCAAAACACCTTAGTATTCTCCTGATTTCAGGAAGCCAAGCAATGACACCGGGATCCAGGGGCATCAAAGCAACATCAGCAAATCTTTCAATATTAGATTGTATGGATAGTGTTCTTTTCTTTGAAGGCTCCTTTTGTTCTGTAAACAAAAAGATGTGCTCAACTGCTCATGTCTCATCTGTCCACAGAACATTATCCAAGAATGATTGTTCAGGTGTATTGATGAACTCCAATCAGGCTTTCTTACATTTCTCTGCCACACAAATGGTCTTTCCTGGGCCTCTTACTATAAGGACCAGTAACATCAAATTTTTTTTTTTTTTAAATTCATTAGTATACAATGGAAAAAAAACAAAAAAAAACACCAAGACAAATTAAACTTTAAAATCGCAAAGCCTTTATTAAGAAACCGAAACTATGCTGCCCCTCCTCTTCAGAAAATGTGACAGGGCAACGATCCAGCCTTGATTTCTCCTCACTGGCTATTCTACTGACAGCATGTGAAGGAGCGTGGGCTGGCAAGAAGAACAAGGGACACTAAGCAGCAGCGCAGGAGGAGGAGGTAGCGCCACCGGTTCTGCCTCGGCTCCCCCCCCCCCCGCAGGCTGCAGCCGGAGCCACCGCTAGCCATCTATCCCAGGAAAGAAGCTCATGGCTTGGCCAGTGGGAGCGCTATCCTGGGGCTTCCCAGCCGCATCATCCCATGGAGAGTGACGGGAGCTGCTCGAGCACAACGTTGCCTTCTGTTTGATAGCGGAATTCGTGTGACAGGGAGCGTCATGACATTGGTTCTGGGAGACTTCGAGCAGCAGCTGCAGGGTCAGTTTGGCCAAAGACACACTCCGCAGGTTGACCAGCTCTGCTCCACTTCGTAGCTACATCAAGTCACTTTTTAGCGTCCACAAGCCCGGGCTTAGCAGCCTGAGAGCCGGGCACCTCCATGACAGCAAGATAAGCAGCGTGCGCTGACAGCGAAGGCTTCTCCGAACTGAAGACAAGTCAGAACGTCATGTCTCACACAGAGGACTACATTTGCTTTGACAATAAAGTGCATACAGCGGTTTTTAAATGACAGCAGCTATTATAGCACTGGTTTCACTTACTCCGCGATCGCTGTAGCGCAAAACAATCCTCTAATCCGAGACACGCAGCCTTGGCTCAGCCAATAGTCAGTGTTCAGCCTCAAGGTGCGAACAGAAGTCTCAGAGCAATGCCATGTCACTCCCTGTCACATGAATCTCCGCTACTCTTCCGCTATCAAACAGAAGGCAACACTGTGCTCGGGCAGTGCCCGTGACTCTCCATGGGATGATGCGGCTGGGAAGCCCCGGCATAGCGATCCAACTGGCCAAGCAATGAACTTCTTCTCCGAGAGAGATGGCTAGCGGCGGCTCCGGCTGCAGCCTGCCGACGAAGAACCGGTGTCGCTACCTCCTCCTCCTGCGCTACTGCTGCTGCTTAGTCTTCCTTGTTCCTCTTCCCAGCCCACGCTCCTTCACATGCTGTCAGTAGAATAGCCAGGGAGGAGAAATCAAGCGCCGCAGGATGGATCGTGCTCGGACGCCTTTTCTGAAGAGGAGGGGAGTTTGGGTAAGTTATTTCTGAAAAAAAGGCTTTGCGATTTTAAAGTTTAATTTGTCTTGGTGGTTTTTTTCATTGAATACGAACAAATTAAAAAAAAAATGTTAATGTTACTTGTCCTTTACTATAAAGCATTCCTTTGGCTATGGAAACCATGTGTCTAAATGTCAGTTTGAATATGTTTTGCAGTCGACAGTTTCATTCACAACAATCCGAGCAATCCTTCTCTGCAGAATGGATGTATTATTTGAAGAAAAGGGTGCAACAGTGCCAATATTTTGGCCCCCACCGTATACATTTTGTATTTGATTTGGCTCTTGTTATAAGCTGGAGGTACCCTATAACATGGACAGTATCAGGGAAATAATGCAATTTGAGGCTTCATGCTATGCATGTTGATGATTAGAAAAAGGGTTCCTGTAAATCTTAGAAAATATTGTCTCTACTTAAAAGTAAAATGTTCTCTTCAAGCAGCAGTAGACATATTGGTTTATTAGCAGGCCAAAACATCCAAGAACTTCGGATATGCACCCTACCCATTATATACCAAATTAGTTTACCTTGAGCCCATTCTGAGGATTCATTAAGAAATTCCGTCCGATGTCATCAAACATTATAGTATTATTTTTACTATAGAATTCTCCATATTTTCCCCATATCACACCAAGCGGTTTCACCTGAAATATAGAGTGGAAGTGACATAAGTACCTTTACACCTAATTGTTCTGATATTCATTTGTCTGCATGCATGCCTGGGCCTTATCAATGTACTGCACAACACGCACAACCATTCGGTCTGGGTTATAAAGCCTTTTTCATATGGCAAAGCAATATGTTCTCAGTAATAACTCTCTCATGTGTAAATATGGAGACCCATTTTCCGTACCTAAATACATTATAATATATATTATATATATGTATGGGACCAATTATCCAGAATGCTTGGGACCTGGGGCTTTCCGGATAATGGATCTTTTTGTAATTTGGATCCTTATATCTTAAGTCTTCTAGAAAATCATGTAAACATTAAATAGATTTTGCTTCCAATAAGGATTAATTAGATCTTAGTTTGGTACTAGCTACTGTTTTATTATTACAAAGAAAAATGAAATAATTAGAATTATTTGATTATAATGGAGTCTATGGGAGATGGCCTTTTTTTTTCCATGGTTTTACAGGGGGCATATAGATAGGTAAAATGTGTCCCAGCTGATCAAAATCAAAGTGATTTTCCCCCAGCAAAATCACTCATTCTGGGATCTGGGTTATTAATTTATATTTATGAGCATAACAAACAAAAGAGGGCCTCTTTAAGGGTGAAGACTTAGGCTGATGCCAAGCTCAAAGCCTTCATGCTGGATAAACCCATCATATGAACAAATCACAAAAATCAGTCTAGAGGGAATGGCAATTATTAAAATTACGAATTCGGTGCAAGAGAACCCACAGCTCTGGAGCAAATGGAGAGCACCTTATTAGAACAGTTCTGAAACTTTTCATCACTGAGGAAAAATGCATTTGTACTTTCCTGAAAGTTGTATTTAGAGACGATAGGGCCATACAGGATGGTGCGGCCATACAGGATGGTGCAGCCATCCAAAATGGAGCAACTGAAAATAACACCTGCCATGTTTATTGTGAATGATAGCTGACTAGCTGACTACGCAATAGGATTTCATTTAGACTGCCAATATGGACTATGAGCCCCAGTGTTGCAAACACTTAACTTTTTAAAAATTCAAATTTGATATACACTGGCCCTTTAAAGGAGAATACAACCTGTAAAAAAAACAAAAAAAACTCCCCCCCCACCCTGGGAAGACGCCCCCCCAGCTCCCCCCAGCCTACTTTCCCCCCCCCGGCAAATGCCCCTAATTTTTTTACTCACCCCTCCATGCAGATTCTGGCCACGGGAGTTCACGGGTGCAATCTTCTTTCTTTTTTGTAATTTTTGGTGCATGGGTAGTTGGAGTAAATTTCTGGTCCTGATCCACTGCGCATGCGCCGAAAGTCAGGAAAATTTTGTTCAGAAATTTTGTGATTTTCGGAGCATGTTTACTCCAACTATGCATGCAATGAAAATGCCATCAAGACACGAAGATTACCGGAGAAGAAGAAGATGACTGCCGTGAACTCCCGTGACCAGAATCTGCACAGAGGGGTGAAAAAACAATTAGGGGTATTTGCCCAGGGGGGGGCAGGTAGGTTTTTTTTTTTTTTATTACAGGTTGAATTCTCCTTTAAGAACTCAAATTCGACTATTCGCCACCTAAAACCTGCAGAATTGCTGTTTTAGTCAACGGAAGAGGTCCTATTGTTTGCAGCCTTCCTGACATTCGAGTTTTTTCTCTGAAAAAAAATTGAATATCAGGAAGGCTGCAAACAACTCAGGAAGGCTGCAAACAACTCCAAATTGATCCCAGGACTCGATTCAAATTCGATTCGAAGTTTCGGGTTGATCGTATTCACCCAAGTTTTGAAAATATTATTTTTTAAATAAATTTAGATTCGAATTTAGAGTTCATGGGAATTCGACCCTTTATAAATCCGCTCGTAAAAGTGCAGTAATCTACTTCCACTGTGGACAAAATTTAGATTTTTGCTGTTCAGACCTTCTTGTCAATGGGCACACACAAAAGTACAAAAGTTATTTTCAGTTGCAAAGACTTCAAGAACAGAACAAAATACAATCTTACATCGACAAGGCCTCTTCTAGGTGTGTGTACAGTAATCATGGCTGCACTGTCCAACATGAACGTAATCTTGTAATTGGCGTTTGTAGTGACACCCAGCTCCTGGAGACACATTTATAAATGGCAGATCAGCATACATAGATGTATTTATTCATTTTAAGAAATACAATACATTTATTTTTGGAAATATGTATAAAAACCTAAATAATTTTCAATAGCAGTAAAGCTATGAAAATTAATCTAAATTTGAAACAGATGTAGTCAACTAAAGCACAATAAAACAAATACTAATAGAGCTGACAATAAACACTCTAAAAATTCAAAAACACAATGAAAACACAATAAAAGACAAATTCGCTAGATCTGACAATATGTTAAGCACATCACAGTGAATTCAAAAGCTTTTTCCTGGTTCTCCTTTTAGGAATAAATATACTGGCTCTGATACAAAAATAGTGCAGTTCCACCAAGTTTCCTAGCACACATGGGGAGGCCTTATCAAAATTCGAATTTGTGCTTTTTTTTAATTTTTTTATTTGAATACTTAAAATATTCCCAAACTCTAATGTTTGCTTATTAAAAACACTGAATCTTGATCGAATAACACCATGAAAAAAAATTTGAAAGCATCAAATTTATATTCTACTCATGGGTCTACCACCTCTCAAAAAATTTCAATTCTAAAAACTTAAGTAGAAATCAATTCATTTCTGCCTAGGACAAACTCACAATGACTTCTACTTAAACTTCTAGATGACAAAGTTTTCCATTCAAGATTTTCACATTTTTGTGCTTAATAAATATTGAACATTTGAGTTTTGGAAACTCTAATTCACATTAGTCTTAGCACCAAAAATAAATAAATAAATCGAATCACAGTAAAAATTCAGCCCGTAGACTCACACGTTTCCAAAATTGTACTTTTATATAAAGGCGAGTATTAGGGGCAGATTTATTGAGGTTGGAATTTGAAATTTGAATTTACAAGTTGGATTTTTGGTCAAAAATTGGGAATAATCCAAACTCCATTTTGAGCTTAATCATACCTGGACCCTGGGAACAATTCAAATTCGACTATTCACCACCTAAAACCTGCCGAGTTCATATAGAAGTCAATGGGAGAGGTCCAGTGACCCATTTGAAGATGTTAACTTTCCTGACATTCAAGAAATGGGGACTAGTGTTCGGCAGTTCAAAGTAAACTTCATTCATTTCAAATAATCTGCAATTACAGATTAGTTGAGCTGTATGCCTAACATCTTGAAGGTATGTGTCTGACCATTTTCAACTGTTCCCAGCTGGATAGGGCTGAAATATTTATAGCAAACTAGCAGAACAGAATATTTGGAACACTAGGAGGACAATTTATCAAAGGTTAAATTTCGAATTCATGTGAATTTTTTTAAATTCGAATATACCCACAATTCGACTGAAAGGTTATTCAAAGGAGAAGGAAAGTAATTTAGCACTTGGGGTTGCCAAATGTTAGGCACCCCCAAGTGAATGTATTTACTTACCTGAAACCCCGGGCTGGTGCTCCTATCAGTAGAAAACTGCACCGGCCCAGGGTTTATACCAGTGAGCAAACGGGGCGATCCTCTTCCTGCTTCTTCTTTCTTTGCGCAGCAGCGCATGCACATTAGAGTGAAAAGCCGAACTTTAACTAAAAAGTTGGCTATTTCATTCTACTGCGCATGTGTCTGCCCCGGGAAATTTGAATATTTGGCACCCCCAAGCGCTAAATAACTTTCCTTCTCTTTTAAGAAAACATCTGAATGGCTAATATTCAATCGAATAGTTCCGACCCGAAAATTCTAATCGTATTCGATTAGTAAAAATCAAAAACCTAGAATGTCAGGAAGACTATTAACATCTCCAAATGGTTCAGCGGACCTCTGCCATGAACTCGGCAGGTTTTAGGTGGCAAAAATTCGGACCGTTTTCATGGTCGAGGTGTGATAAATCTCACATTCAAGTTTACATTCAGATAGGGGGGTTAAAATATGACTGCTGTGAATTTTTAAACTCGAAAATTAGATTTCAAATTGATTATTCGACACTTGATAAATCTGCCCCTAAGATTCGACTCTATGAAACAAAGTAGTATTTAGGGGGAGTTTGTTAATATTTTAGATTTTAGGCATTAACGTATCCGCCAACTAGATACAAAATACTTCAATGCACAAGTCAACCACTGCTCTTAAACATGGTATGTTCTCGCAAAGGTTATCATAAGACATATAATACAAAAAAGGAATTAATACACCTTTACAGGTAATCTTTATGTCACCAATGAAACGTACTTTCATTTTGGCTTCAATCCACTTCATACTTGTTGCGGCTAAAAATAAAGCATTTTTATTAGAAAATGAATGACAAAAGTAATGTGTATTAGTAAATACAATTCAGATATCAACTTATTATATAATGTGAGGCTTGACCACAAAGGAAAAGATTCTTTCGGACCTCCTGCAGCAAACTTAGCAAGAGGGGCACTTTCTATAAAACTTCTCTAGGTAGTCCTTGTTCCCTCTGAGTTATACAGCCATAACTGATTTGTCAGTCCATTTACAAAAGTATCAGAATAGAGTAATTTTCTGAGGTTTTTTTTTTGTGTATAAGAACCCAAGGCATGTGCCTTGCTTGCCTACCCCTAGTTCTGCCCCTGTAATACTCCACTAGGTGGAGCAAGAACATGCAACTTAAGAGGGCTATACTATCCATGACTGTGACCAACACTGCTTTTGAGAAGATCACAGAAGTGGTCAAAATGCCCCATATGCAATTAGCCCAACAGACTTGTCATAAACAGCCACATAAATACTTACACCATATTACAATGTCATAGTCTTCATAAGCAGAGGAAAGAAATTCATGTAAGTAAGGCCTCATGAGCTCCTGCCCTGTTTCCGCGCATGACCTGTGATCTAAAAGAAACCCACAATTACTGAAGTACTAAATACTGCATAAACATAGAGGTATAAAGTGAACTACAGCGCCCAGCATTCTTGGATAACCACATAAAGTTACAGTCAAATTGGGTGTATCAAATTTGGTGTATCAGTGAGATGAGACCAAATGTAAATAGTTACATTCTGGGAGTGTGAAATTAAGAAAGACAAGGGTCCTAATGTAATAGGACTTAAAGGACAAGGAAAGTGTAACAATAAGTGCTGCTTCATTAACAGGCATACCTTTTATGGGTTCAGCCTTTGCTTTAATTCCTCTGTGTGTACAGCCGTTTGTGACATCTGCAGGCTGCTTGAGGAAATAACCGCACACTACAGTGAAAGCAACTCCAATGATGTATCCGTTCCTCACCAAAAACCAAGACTGTGGATTTTGCACACTTCAATGGACCAAAGGCAGCGCATGTGCATTAAACAGCCCTCGTGAGTGCGCTTTCAGAGCCTGAGGTAAAGCTCTGCAGTGGGGCTGGTACCTGTGGGTTACCCACAAAAAAAATCGAACACCTTGCGGAATGAGGGGAGGATTTTCATGTGCAGGTCACATCTAAATGTCTTATCTTATGTAATATTGTCTACATTTTACTTCTTTTAAAGTTTTACGAAACTTGTTTCTGTCCCTGCCCACTTTTGATGACGTCACTTCCCATTTGCAGCACCGTCACTTCCTGTTTGATGGTGGTCGGTGGGTTGCGGATAAGGCAGTTGCGGGTCCGGGTCGGGTAGCGGATCAAAGTGGCTAAATATGCGGGTTGTGGTTCGGGTCTTAGAAATTGGTTCCGTGCAACACTTGATAACAGTTGCTATGGTAACATGTTTAGGAGCGCCCGTTATGACCTACGATCACCTGCAGCAGTAACAGAGGCTAGCACACAAGGTTTACAGTAAAGCTCGCGTCCGTGGTGGGTGGAATACTTTTGGCGCATGCACACTAGATCAACCTGATTACGCAAGCAAAAAGATAATGTCTGGGCTGAATAGGAATTAATACTGTTTTATTCAATGACGCGGAACAGGACCAAGGAACGTATTTGGGCAAAATAAACTTAGAGATCAGGTACATCATGGGAGAGTATTTCATAGTATGGGGTACATATAAAAATACTTTCCTTGTCCTTTAAGGGGCAGATTTATCAATGGTCGAAATTGAAAATTCTATTTTTTTTATGGTCAAAACTGTCAAATGCGAGTAGGGAGTTCTTTTTAAAATCATACCATGGCCTTTTAAGAATTCGACTATTCACCACCTAAAACCTGCAGAATTGCGGTTTAAGTCGATGTTAGAGATGTTGGAGATGTTTGCAGCCTTCCTGACCGAGTTTTTTTCAATTCGAGTTTTCGGGTAGTTTAAATTCGTCCGAGTTTAAAAAAAATTCAATTTTAATAAAACATTTCCACTAGTCGAATTTGGGCTTTTAAAAAACCCGCATGAATTTGAAATTGGACCCTTGATAAATGTGTCTCCCAATGTCTGTATTTCTAAAGTAACAACGCTCACATAAGCAAGTTACATTTCAAATGTATTTTTCTATAAAATAATTTATTGCATTAGGATACCCTTCAAAGGATTCTTATACCCCATTAAAATGCTATAATATAAAAGGACAACAAGCTATTTGGTGCAGGAAGGAGGAGTTGATAGAGGAGAAAAAAAGCATGTTGAATCTTACCTGCTGTATTTCAGGCTTTATTCTGAATAATTTGAAAATGCCTAATATCCACACAGTTACACCAGAGCACTTGTGACTGTGGATATTAAAGTTGCAGAACAATGTTTAATCTAATAATATTGCTCTCCTGTTTCCTTTTAGTGAGTATATGAAATACCAGGGCCTATTTTGAATCTAATTCCAGACCTAATAATGTCTGTTCAGTTTATAGAGAACTAATACATAGTACCGATAAGGTGTATTTTCCCTTTAAACATTACATGGCACACAGAGTCAACAAATAATCAATGAGCAGTATAATACAGCAAGTCAATTGATGCAAGTAAGTTTCGAAAGAACAGCGAGAAGAAAACTCACCAAACAGCGTGTAATCGACATCCAAAACCAACAATTTCTTCCCTTCCCTTGGAGGATTTAGAACTTCCACTTTGTAATCTTTTACACGGCGAGAAATTTTGGCTAAATTTTCTTCTCTAAGTAAAGATAAGGTTGGTTTCACATAAAAAAAAATTAACAGGAGTTATTTTATCAGGTTTTCTTTTCAAGGTTTGATAACCCCAGGGCTGGTAAATTTAAAGGGATACGGCCATGGGAAAACATGTTTTTTTTCAAAATGCAGTTGAATAATTAATAGTGCTGCTCCAGCAGTCTTCTGCACTGAAATCTGTGTTTCAAAAGAGCAAACAGATTTTTTTAGATTTAATTCTGAAATCTGACACGGGATTAGACATATTGTCAGTTTCCCAGGTGCCCCCAATCTTTAGTGCTGTACTGCAAGTTGGAGTGATATCATCCCCATCCACCCCCATCAGCAGAACAATGGAAAAGTAACCAGCTCCATGGTAGATATAAGAAAAAAATCCTTGTCCCACTGTGACTCCTTCAGTTTACATGAGTAGGAGAAACAATAGCCTGCCTGAAAGTAGCTCCATTCTGAAGGGCTAGCTCTTTCCAAAAGCACATGACCAAAATTACCTGAGATGGCTGCCTACACACCAATATTACAACTAAAAAAATACAATTGCTGGGTTAGGAATGAAATTTTACACGATAATGTGAATTATTTGCAGTGCAAACAGTGTCATTTAGAAATAAAAAAAAACTACACCATACACCATGCCTCAACTCTCCCTAATCCGAATGAGTTGTTCTAGGCAAGTGAAAAATGGGGATTTACAAACGAGTTTCCAAGTAGAACCAGAAAGTCATTTATATGGAATAAATACCTGTTTTCCACCTCTACAACTTCCTCATCAATATCAAAATCATTCACAACCTCATCATTATCCGGAGGTGGTGCCATCATTTCTTCCTGCAAGAGAAGTCCAGAGATAAAAATGAGTAAAGTCTTACTCTACATTACTGTTGGATTTATTTAAAGGGCATTAAGCTGGCCATAGATGTTGAGATTTTTAAAAGATCAGATCCTGATCGTGAGACCACGATCTTCTCAGAACGATCGTACGATCGTACGAATCTACCATCAACTAAAAAGACCAATTTACCAGGAAAACAAAGGGGAGCTGCCTGCTTGGCCCTGCAAACATAGAGAGATTGCACTGGGACCGACAAAGATTTTTTGACCTGGCCGATCAATTTCCCGACAGATGTCGGCCGAAAAATCGTAAGATGTACGATCGTTCGAATACCACTAACCGCACGATAATTTCGAAGGATTGGTCGGGCTTCCCTAAAATCGGTCGTCCGTCAAGAAGAATCGTCGCGTCTATGGGGACCTTTAGTCGAATTAAGAGCAAGACAAAGCTTGAAAGGAGATTGTTGCAAAACAGATTATACAGCAACGACATGTTGATTCTTCCATGTCAGTATTGTAGATTGTATAAGCTGTAGATCAGGAGTTCCCAACCTTTTTTACCCGTGAGCCACACTCAAGTATAAAATAATGTTGGAGAACAACACAACCATGCAAAAAGTTTCCGGGGCTTCCAAATAAGGGCTGTGATTGGGTATTGATAGCCCCTATGTGGACTTGCAGCTAACAAGAGGCTCTGTTTGGCAGTATACGCGTTTTTTATGCAACTAAAGTTTGCCTTTAAGCCTGGAATTCAAAAATAAGCACCTGCTTAAAGGCCACTGGGAGCAGCATCCAAGGGGTTGAGGAGCAACATGTTGCTCATGAGCTACTGGTTGGGGATCACTGCTGTAAATTCTACGAGCTGCAGCATGAGATGGTTAAATAAATTGTATTTATTGCTGCAAATTTACCTGCAGCAGATCATAGAGGCTACACAACTGCTACAGAAGTACAAACGTGTCAGTGATGTATATTTTACATTTCTGGGGTAAAGGGCATGTCATGCCCAAATCTGTTACAAAAGGGGTCTACTCTTTTGACCAGTGCAGATTACTGTACATTTTTGGGGGGTATCTCTATAATTCATTTTGCATTGAAGAAGGGTTCTACAGCTCAAAAGTGATTGTTCATCTAGTTAAGATTAGGTCGGATTGGAAGCTTTACATTTCTTTTCTGTAGTCTCTGTTCAGCAGTCCCAAATATTGACCTGTTACCTTAAGGAACAATTCCAAATCCTATTTTATAATGTTGGTCAAGCAAAATATAATTCACTTAAATATAGAAAATCTTAGTTTTTTTGTGTCTTGGAATTCACGATCACAGCAAACAGACAGGTGTCATTTTGTAGACACCAGGGCAAGCTTTGCATCATGCCAAAATGAATGTGATGAGTGCAGTGAAATCTAGAATTGCAGAATGGAAAGTGAAAGTAATTGCCAGGCCCGCCCCTAAGGCTTAGAGGAGGGGCAGGCAATATATGACTGACAGCTGAGACTTTTAAAAGGAGTTTATAACACGCATGGATGTTTTAATAACAAAAACAATGTGGGTTTCATGTTTAATTTGAAAAGGACTTTTATTATACAGCTTTTTATGTCTAGGTGACAGGTCCCCTTTAAGTGCAAGCAGAAGTTTGCATTTCATTTGCACAAAGTGCCAGATGTTTATTGAGCATTTTGTGCTCTCTGACTTTAGGGACATTTGCTGAGGTGGGGGGATGGGTTTTTAGTTTATCTAGGAAAACTATACATTTCTTTAGGGCAGAGACACACGCTCAGGTTCAGGGAGATTTAGTCGCCCGGTGATAAAATGCCTCTTATTCGGGGCGACTAATCTCCCTGAACTGCCTCGCCGGCGGGATGACACTTGGAGTGCTTCGTTTTCCGGTCGACCAAAGTTTCCTCGTGAGGAAACTTCGGAAAACAATTGCCACCGATTGCCATCCTGCCGGCACGAGGTAGTTTGGGGAGATTAGTCGCCCCCAAGAAAAGGAGATTTGTCACTGGATGACTTATCTCCCCGATTCTGAGTGTGTGTCTCTGCCCTTAAAGGAGAAAATGAGCATTCTAAATCTGTCTGCGTTTCTGTCTATTTTCACTTCTGGAACAAGATTTTGAGTGCTAAAAAACAAATATTTAAGACTTGCTATTTTTTACAGGGACATTGTGATGTACTGTACACCAGAAACATATTTTCTTTTATGCACAAAGGTTCAACTGATTTGGAAAGTCTAATGTGCAAATACCATATCTGTATAATTTTATGGACATTTCTGACTGCTGTAGATCAAAAACTCCCAGCAGCAAATGACCGAATTTTCAAAGCACTACAGCAGAATGCGGCATACTTTAGATTCCAAAGTCAAAAAAATCCTGAACAGTAGGTTAACTCCAGGAAATCATACATTTGGGAAAACTACACATTCAGCCTATTCCATAACTATGTCTTTCTACTCCTAATTACCAAACATCAAAGCTTTTCTGAACTTAGCAATTTCTATAACATTTTAAGAAAATTCTCCTCTTTTTCTTTCCTAGTTTGTATCTCCCAGATATGGATTGATCATTAGGTGTAATTCAAGTAACTCATCTAATTACAGGGTATTAAGTCAGCGTAAATAATTTGCCATTATAGCTTTCGAAAAATAAAAATAAAGAATTTTACCAAACTTTCCTCCCGTGTTCCCATCATCATGATCTTAGTATTTGGTTTAAGCCTAAGTACACCCAGTTTCACATCATTTTCTGCTGGTTTACCTGTATTAAAGATAAATATATATACATGTTAGTGCATATATGTATTCACTACTTTCTGTTTCCATTGTAGATTATAGTTAAAATTCAAAAGCATAGTACAACTATTAGATCTCTTATCTGGAAACCCAGAAAATTCCAAATACAATATGATAGGGACATTATTGTGGCATGTTCAGGGCTAGATAAAATATATTTAATATCTTTATCATCAATAACATAAGCAGGCACTAGTTATAGACAGGGCAGGCACAATTTTAATTGAAACATCTGCATATGGCATAGATCCTGGAGTACCAGGGAAAAGGTTTTATTGAACAGTTGCTTTCTATGCCCATTTCTGATTCTGAGCAAAAAAGCTCCCCCATGCTTTAAAGGACAATTAAACATTTAAAATAAGTCAATGTAAAATTGATTAGAGTGCTATTCTATGAAATTTTGCAATTTCCTTTCATTCCAAGATATTATGGGATACATGTGCTGTTAAAATGAATGAATTGTTACAACATACAACAGCACCACCTGCTGGTCAGTTTCTGACCAGTCTGACTACCAAGTAGTCAAGGAAGTTGTCAGGAGAAAGAAAGAGGCTGCTCTGATGTTCTTCTGCTTAGGAAAGATTGGAGAATGGTTTCTATTTTGTTCCCAAGCAGAAGAACATCAGAGCAGCCTCTTTCTTTCTCCTGACAAATTCCTTGACTACTTGGTGGTCAGACCAGTCAGAAACTGACAAGCAAGTGGCGGTTCATTCGTATTAACAGCAAATGTATTCCTTAATATATTGGAATAAAAAGAAAATAAATAATAAATATAAATGACAAAAGGGCATAGAATAGCACTCATCAATTTTACACTCACTTATTTTAAAGGTTTACTTATCCTTTTAAGTTAGTTACACTTTTAATTTAACTAGCAATGTCCATTTAGTAAACCCTCTGCTGCTTCCCCATGGTCCCGTTACAGATCTTTATGAGTCAGCCAGACCTCCTTTTCTCAATGTCCCAAAGTGGCACTGACACTAAAACAAAACTATATAAAAATATGAATGTACATTAAAAGTTCCTTATAGGTCATGTTAACTGTTTTTGTACGTAGTTGTTACATGAAGTTCCTAAAGCTGACTTTTTGCCAAACTGACTGTCCCTTCTCTTCTATCAGAGTTTCTGATACGAATGGACTAGTGTTTTTTGGGGTTTTTTTCACCTTCCTCTGGATCAACTAGCAGTTAGGCACGTTTAAATAGAGTTAAAAGGTTGAACTTGATGGATGTGTCTTTTTTCAACCTAACTTACTATGTTACTATGACTACTGCTGCACAGATATGGCAGCACCCTCCCAAGAGGAACATGGGGGATCAGACGTGTAATGTAAAAGCATCAGGCAAATACTTTTATGGCAAAATTATAAATAGCATGCAAAGTTATGATTGATAAGGTTTCATTTCTGGTGTCGGTATCTCTTTAAAGACAGGCTTAACTGCCAATAGGCTGGGGCATTTTTTTACATTTGTCTTCAGCCCCATCTCAACTTTGACCCACATAAACAATCCTGATGTTAACTACAGAGGCATCAGAAAATGAGGTACCGAATGAATGGTAACGGGGGGACAACCTACAGAGATTATTAAAGGGATAGTGACCAATTCCCGATAAATTTGTAATGTTTATTCAGACATATAAAATGCTACAGGTACACCAAAGGCCATGCATAGGATGGCTGCTCTCAGGTTCCTATACAAGTAAAAGAAAAAAAATTCTCAGCAGCTTTTCAAATGGTCATGGTAGTAATTTAGAGGGGTGGTTCACCTTTGAGTGAACTTTTTAATATAACAAAATGGCCAATTATAATTAACTTTTCCATTGATCACCTATTTTTTTTTTTTTTAAGTTTTGTAATAATTTGCCCTTTTTTATGACTCTTTCCAGCTTTCAAATGGGGGTCAACGACGCCATCCAAAAATAAAACCCCTTGGTAAGGCGACAAATGTAGTGTAATTTCTACTTTTTATTAGGGATGCACTGAATCCACTATTTTGGATTCGGCCGAACCCCCTAATCCTTCGGGAAAGATTCGGCCGAATACCGAATCCAAATTTGCATATGCAAATTAGGGGTGGGAAGGGGAAAAAAATTGTACTTCCTTGTTTTGTGACAAAAAGTCACGCGATTTCTCTCCCTGACCATAATTTGCATATGCAAATTAGGATTCGGTTCGGCAGAAGGATTCGGCCGAACCCGAATCCTGCAGAAAAATCCCGAACCGAATCCTGGATTCGGTGCATCCCTACTTTTTATTATTTATCTTTCTAGTCAGGCCCTTTCTAATTTACACAGCCTCTCGCTCAAGTCAAATCATGGTTGCTAGGGGAATTTAGACCCTACAAACCAGATTTCCGAATTCACAAACTGCAGAGCTGCTGAGTAAAAAGCTAAATGCTTCAAAAACCACAAATAATAAAAGATGAAAACCCAACTACAAACCTTCTCAGAATATCACTCTTGGCATCCTACTAAAAGTTATTTCAAAGGTGAACAACACCTATAATTGTTTGTCTTCCTCTTGTGAATGTGGGGTCAGCAACTCTGTGAGGCGACAATGTCATTGTTCCCTTTCTATTCAGGCCCCTCTCCTATTTATCTGGTCTCATTCACAGCACTGCCTGGTTACTAAGATGAAAGGACCCTAGCCACCATGTAGCTGCTGAACAAAAAGCGGAATTTAAAACAAAATGAAAAAAATAAGCTCAACTGCAAATTGTCTCAAAATACCTCTCTCTTTAAAGGCGATGTACTACTTGCTTGAGCACACCACTCACAAAAAAGGATAATATGTCGCTGCCTCTGCTACTCTCTATGGAATGGTTCACTTACTGTATGTCTATCTTGTAGCTCCCCAGTTATAAAACCCACTATCTTCGCCTCTTCAAGGAGAACTAAATCTTAATTGAAGAAGTAGCTAGAAATATTGTACATTATTTTTTGGGTTCCGTACCAGCAACCACAGCCCTTTAGCAGTAAAGATCTGTGTCTCCAAAGATGCCCCAGTAGCTCCCCATCTTCTTTTCTGCTGATTCACTGCACATGCTCTGTGCTGCTGTCACTTACTGAGCTTAGGGACCCACACACAATATACAGTACACATAGAATAGAAATGTCACAATATAAGGCTGATTAGTAATTAATACAGATAATTACTACATGGCAGCACAGAAACCAGTGCAATTAGCATCAGAATTTAATAATCAGCCTTGTAGCATCATCTTATATTACAGGGGAAGCTCATTTTCTGCTGGATAATTAGTGACGAGCCCTAAGCTTAGCTTCTCAACAGCCAATCAGAGCCCACTGAGCATGTGAGTGTCACAGACACTTTCCAAGATGGTGACCCCCTGTGACAAGTTTGAAGTCCTGGATCATTGCTGTTATTGACAAGCTCAAACTTTAGCCTTGTGCAATAAGTTCACTATATAAAATATGACATTTTCAGCCACATTCATTGTTTGGGTTTAGTTCTCTTTTCAGGAGACTCATAGGATCATAAAGTGGCCTAAGGCTGGTAATGTACTTCTTCAGCTAAGAATGCTGGGATTTATAGTTCTGTCAGAAATGACAGACCCTTGGAATGTCTCCATGAGAAACCACATTTTTCTAAACCAGTTGGTTAAGAAGAATTGTGGGGTTCTCACCTTTTCTCGTCCTACCCACCTTTATATTTGAGGCCCAGCAGTTTCATGCGCTCAGGCAGGACCCCGGTAAGGCTCTTCAGGGAATGCTTGAGGTCCAGCACCGTGTCTTCTTCTGACAGAGCGGACAGAGGGAACTCCTGGCCGCCCCACTTTATAATCAGTGACAGGGTCATGATTTTGAAAGCAGCGTGTTCCTGCCAATGCAGCAATGCCAGGCGGGACGGATCACAAGAGAGCAGCGTTCACTTCCATGTGATGGAAAGCCGGCGGAAGCGCAGCTTCAGGGAGAGAAAAACCACAAACAACTAAAGCGGAAGTGACGCGCGGCGAACGTCAGCGCGTGTAATGCCAGCGTTTCCATGGTGACACTTCCTGAAACTGGCCTGACTTTAGAACTGCTGGTTGCACTGTTGATTAATGAGCAGCTGGTTGGGCACTGCAGTTTTCTGAATTGGTTATTCTGGTTCATTCTGATTCTTATTAGAAACATGAATCTATTTTGGGCAGCTAGTGAGCTCTATGGTACTGGGACTAGGGCATAATTAGTTACATAGTTCACCAACTCTCCCCTAGTCCTCCATAGACCTCACTAGCTGCCCAAAATAGATTCCTGTTTCTAATAAGAATCAGAATGAACCAGTATAACCAATTCAGAAAACTCTCCAGTGCTAAATATGTTGTTTGTCCAGTGGCTCCAACTTCGTAGGGGGGTCCATTCAAGGCTCTGTATATAAAAGTAGAAAGGACTTTGGTATCAGGGCCGCCATTAGAAATCATTTTTTAAAAAAACATTGGGCCCCCCTTACAAGTAAAAAAAAAAAAAATTGGTGGCCCAGAGAATATTTTTTAAAAAAAACATTGGTGCCAGGGTCCTCTTTACAAGTTAAAAAAAATTTGGGGCCCCAGAGAATATTTTTTTGAAAAAAACATTGGTGGCAGGGGCCTATAGAGTATTAAAATAATACATTGGTGGCCAGGGGATTAAAATGTTGGTGTTCAGTAGAATTGAACTTGTGGCTTCAGGACTTCAACTTCGCCTCCTTTCGTGATTTGGGGTCTTTTCGCAGCTTCAGGGCTTCAATTTAGGCTGTTTTTGTGACTCCGGGTCTTTTCAACACTTTCAGGACTTCGGGTCTTTTCGCTGCCTCCGGGACTTCAGCTGTTCGGCACCTTGGCTTTTCGGGGCAGGAGAGGCAGCACGGCTTCGGCACAGTCAAGGGGGGCCCGGCTCTTTAAAAAAAGCCCCTTTGCTCCCCTGATGGTGGCCCCGTTTGGTATACTAGATATTTTTGAATCTACATATATTTCATGGAACCTTAACAGTTGCAGACTGGTCATTACTGATTTATTAGTATATCCTCAAATTTCTGGTCTTCTCTCTAGGGTTGCCACCTTTAATGGAAAAAAAATTCCGGCCTTCCTATATATTTATCTTTTTTCCCTATTAATAACATTGGGATCAACCATCATTTTTAACAGCCAGGCTGGTAAATACCTGCCAGGTGGCAACCCTACAATTTCTCGCACGGATATGTATACTCTCTACTCCAGCAATGTATATATTATAATTTATAGCAGCTCATGTTTTTTGGGGAAAAACAACCTGTACTGGTCTTTCTATCTCTGTTAACTATTGAGACAACAAGCCTACTTTGTACCAGCCTTGCATATAAAGTACCACCACCCACATGGAATTCTTTTTCTAAAAATTTTCAACACATTCATTGTAAATAACTACCTTAAAGGGGTTGTTCACCTTTAAAATAACTTTTAGTAGGATGTAGAAAGGGATACTCTAATACAAGGTATAATTGATTTTTTATTTTTCATGGCTTCTGAGTTGCCTTGGCAACCATGCATTGATTTAAATGAGAAACTGGAATATGAATAGGAGAGGCCTGAATAGAAGAGGAGTTATATAAAGTAGCAGTAATCATACATCCATTTGAAAGTTGGAAAGAGTCAGTAGAAGAAGGCAAATAACTCATAAACTATAAAAATGAAAAAGAGAAGGTCAATGGAAATGTTTCTGGGATGTAAAGGGGGGGGGTTTGCAAACTTTAAGTCAGGCATGTCCAAAGTCCGGCCCGCAGGCCAATTGCGGCCCGTTTTCAAAGGTACACCAGCCCATAGCCTCCATCATGAAATTAATATTAATGCGGCTCACCAGCACAGTGCGATCAGGAATCTCGTAGCAGTAATATTCGGGCACATGATCTTCCACTTGGTCTATACTGCTGCCTGTGTACTGAAAGTGTCAGCAATAGACATGTACTGAAACGTAGTGACTTGCCTCTCTCGCATACTTCTTTAGGGCTGAAGGTCTCAATAGACGAATTGACGTGCCAGTACTGTAAACTAAAGAAGTATGCGAGAACAGCACGTCACTACGTGCCAGTTTGTGTCTATTGCCAACACCTTCACCACACAGGCAGCAGTATAGACCAAGTGGCAGATCATTTAACTAATGTGCCCAAATATAACTGCTATGGCTACGCGATTCCTTGACTTAAATGATTTTAATGGTTCAAAGAATGTCACGCTGAATGGTCGGCCCCCACACATTTTCACCTCACCAAATCTGGCCCTTGTTGCAAAAAGTTTGGACACCTCTGCAGTGTAAAGGTGGACATACACGGGCCGATAAAAGCTGCCGACAGACCAAGTCGGCAGCTTATTGGCCTGTGTACGGGGCCCTCCGACGGGCTTCCCCAATCGATATCTGGCCGAAAGTCGGGCAGATGTAGATTAGACCGGACTAAAAATCCTGTCGGATCGCGGCCGCATCTGTTCATTGATGCGGTCTCGTGATCCGACCGCCCGTTACCCTAGGGCCCACGATCGGATCAGCCTGATATTGCCCACCTCAAGGTGGGCATATTGGGGAGAGATCCGCTGAAAAACGTGTTTAGAAGGTGAACAACCCCTTTACATTAGAACTCCTGCATTGTATCCTTTCTTCTTATTTATTATAATCCTAAGAATTTTGTACACCAAACACAGGAAGAAATTTCCAGCAGTTGGTCTAACCCATGCTATGGTGTTGACCAGCTGCTTGAATTACCTTTGTGCCAGCGCTTGGTCTAACGCACACTCTGGAGTTGACAGGCTGCTTACAATAAAAAAACATTGTTTGTACACAGAAAGGAGAAAGATTGTCAGCACACAGTTTGCCTTTAAACTTAATTTTTACAAAATAATGAGGTGTTAGTTCCACACTTGGGCCAAAATATGTAAGCTCGTGTGCCACGTCAAGACCCCTCATTTAACGTGAGTCCTACACTACCTATTAACATACTGAGTCTGTAGTGCAGATTTATATAGATTTATTATATCTTAGTTATGATCTAGTACAAGGTACTCTTTTATTATTATAGAGAAAAAGGAAGACATTTTTTACATTTTGCATTATTTAATTAAAATGGAGTCTGTGGGAGTCATATTTCCTGTAATTCAAAGCTTTCTGGATAATGGATAACCTATCTGCATAACAAAAATAGGAAGACCCATATTTTTTCATAGAAGTGTATAGCGTGAAGGTCATCCCTTGTCATATTATACAAACTGGACACTCACTTTCTGATCAAGCCAAGCAAAGTTCTGGTCTGCCAGTCATTAATTAAACAGAGGCTTAACTCAGTCAGCAAGATTTCTGCACTGCACTCAGATGCATCCCCTAGACAGACATAAGGCAAGTTTTGTTATCATTAGGAATGATTAATGTGTGTATCAGTATGACATGAGTCATCATTAATCATCTGACTATTCATTTATAATCTTCCTTATGTTATTTGCAGTTTTGTTAGGTAGTTGTTTTATATGCCATGCTTGTTTAATTTGTTGTTTTATGTAGGTGTTTGCTAAAAGAAAAAAGTAAACTTCAGAACCACTTTGGTTTCATGGTTAAGATAATATAGTTACTACAGAAATGGATAATCTGCATATTAACCCAAGAAATGCCAGTATATTTAACTACAGGAATTGGATAATCGGCATGTTAACCCCAAAAGTGTCAGCATAATTACTGCAGGAAATGGATAATCAGCATATTATCCACAGACTTGCCAGTATCATTACTGCAGAAATGACCAATGAGCACTCCTTTAACCCCAGACAAGCCAGTAAGATAAAGCTGGACTCCATGGACGATTCGTCTGCATCCGACAGTCGTGTCACGTCGCATCAACAATGCAACACGATCCGACAATTATTTACCTTATTTCCGTCGCATCTGACATGACGCCTGGGTTTTTGCGCAGTGCATCGTCCATGGAGTCCTGCCCAAATGCTCTGATATAAAGATGGGGATCATATTGAATCTATGCCACTGAGACCAAATGCTCTTTTATACAGATAGTTAGAATCTCAGCCATAAAGCAGGGCAGGACTGCTGCTTACAATGGGGATCAGAAAAGAACTAGGCCACTGTGACAGAATGCTTGGTAATAAAGATAGCTAGAATCTCAGCCATAAAGCTTGGTAGGACTTTTTTGCTGTGTTATGGAAAAAGACTTGGGTATTTGAGTAAAGACGCATAGGTGCTGACTGACAAGCATGTATATGTATTTATACATAAAGGGGGTTATTCATTAAAGTTCAATTTTTCTGGTCAGACTTTTAAAAGGGAAAAACACAATTTTTTCATAGAAAAAAAAAACAAATTTTGTGAGATTTATTAAACACGGAGGCTGCTAAACGTCCGAATAAAAAAGTACTCCATCTCAAACCTGCCGAGGTTATGTAGAAGTCAATGGCAGATGTTCCGTTTACAATTGGAAGATATCATGATCTAAGTTGGGTTGCATGCAATAATCCAATTATTTTGTGGTTTTCGAGCGATGATGCGGAAAAAAGTTTTCGGCCAAAAATTTCTGACAAAAATCATACATTTCATACATTTTATCATTTTAACGATTTTTTTGTTTTCCAGCACCAGATTTTTTCAAGTTTGGTGGAAGTGGTGTTAAGAAAATACTGAGAAATGTTTGGATTTTAGTAAATAACCCCCAAAATGTCTAGGTTTGAAAAATACAGGTATGGGACCTGTTATCCAGAATGCTCGGGACCTGGGGGTTTTCTGGATAAGGGGCCTTTCCGTAATTTGGATCTTCATACCTTAAGTCTACCAATATATTATTTAAACATTAAATAAACCCAATAGAATTGTTCTGCCTTCCATAAGGATTAAGTATGTTTTACGTGACATCAAGTACAAGGTATCGTTTTATTACAGAGAAGAAATTTATTACAGAGAAAAATGTAATTATATGATTAAAATGGAGTCTGTGGGAGATTACCTTCTCATAATTTGGAGCTTTCTGGATAGTGGTTTTCCGGATAACATATTCCATACCTGAACTTGGAAAAATGCATGCTGAATTAGCCAGACTCCAATGGTCACATTGGACACAATGCGCTTAAAGAAAGATTTAAAAATAGCCATGTAAGTGTCTAAGAATAGGCATATTCCCCTGGCACTTTAGTAAGTGTGCATATTCCTTATTGCTGAATCGAGATGAATACAATTTTGCTGTCCTGTATACTTCTAGAAATATTGCAGATATAGTGATGTTTCATATAATAGTATTGTTGTTATTAGGTAATCAGGGAAAATGGACAGTAAAGGGAGAGAGTTTAATCCCAAAATATTTAAATTTTCTGCTCTATACAGTTTGGTATGAGCTGTGACCATTGGTATTAAATGAGTTATTGTTGTATTCAGGTAGCCTACAGATATATTGCATTCTTCTGTTTTTTTTTTTATGGTGTAGTTACTTGACACTCCATGCATGGGGTATCCGTTTAGATTGTAAGAGATGTGTTGGAAAAGATTGTGATTATGTATGTATTTCACCAGTATTAGACTGGTAAACCAGTAACTCCAGGGAAAATGTATGTTGTTTCAACAGGAATGTCTGTGCTTGTATACAGGCATAGAAAATTCTGGATAATTGGGTCCATGGAGTGAATAGAGGAAAGCAGACTGGGCCCTCCATTCCTTGTTTCATTGAGGGTTTTGCAGTTGCCTAGCTAGAGGTAGCTGTTTTATTCGGCTGCAGGTGAGCAGCAAATAAAAGAGGTGTGGGACTATTCCTCAGTGTTGCTGAATCCTGGAGAAAGGTGTGAGCCCCCTGGATCCTTCCTTGTGTTGGAGGAGGTTGTAAGCCCCCTGGATGCCTCCTTGTGTTGGAGGAGGGTATTAGCCCCTTGGATGCCTCCGTGTGTTGGAGGAAGGTATTAGCCCCTTGATGCCTCCTTGTGTTGGAGGAAGGTATTAGCCCCTTGGATGCTTCCTTGTGTTGGAGGAAGGTGTTTGCCCACTGGATGCCTCCTTGTGTTGGAGGAGGGTATTAGCCCCTTGGATGCCTCCGTGTGTTGGAGGAAGGTATTTGCCCTTTGGATGCCTTCTTGTGTTGGAGGAGGGTATCAGCCCCTTGGATGCCTCCTTGTGTTGGAGGAAGGTATTAGCCCCCTGGATGCCTCCTTATGTTGGAGGAGGGAATTAGCCCATTGGATGCCTCCTTGTGTTGGAGGAGGGTATGAGCCCCTCGGATGCCTCCTTGTGTTGGAGGTGGGTATTAGCCCCTCAGATGCCTCCTTGTGTTGGTGGTGGGTATTAGCCCCTTGGATGCCTCCTTGTGTTGGAGGAGGGTATTAGCCCCCTGGATGCCTCCTTATGTTGGAGGAGGGTGTGAGCCCCCTGAATCCCTCCTTGTGTTGGAGGATAATGTGTGACCCTGTGGACACCTCCTTGTGCTGGAGGGAGGTGTGGTGCTGCCAGAAGGTGAGCATGGCCAGAAGCTGCTGAATTTGTATCCCTGGAAGGGAAAGTCAGAATGGTTGAGTGAAACACCTGATTGTTCCAGAGTGTGGAAGGTGCTCTCAATGGCAAGAATACCAGGGAAGGGGAAAAGTTTGAATGTGTGATATCTAAACACTAATGAACTGTATTTCTGTGTGTTTATGTTGGAAAAGGCTTGGAGAAATAAACCTGTTTACCTAAAGATGTGGTGTCTTTGTCATTTTGCTTCTGATCCTCTGCTAAACCTGCCTACCATTGCTAAATACCCTCAAAACTCAAAAATGTACAAGCAGCTAGCATATCACAATAGGCTTAAGGTCCCCATAGACGCAAAGATTTTTCTTGCCAAACATGTGATTTTAGCGAAGTCTGACCAATCCTTCAAAATTATTGTGCGGTTTGTGGGATTCAAATGATTGTACATCTTACGAACTTTCGTCCGACATCTGTCAGAAAATTGATCGGCCAGGTTAAAAAATCTTTATCAGTCCCAGTGCAATCTATCTATGTCTGCAGGGCCAAGCAGGCAGCTACCCTTCAGTTTTGCTGGCCATATCGCCTGAAATGGTCTTTTTAGTTGATGGACACATCGTACATTTAAACGATCATTTTGAGATAATCGTGGTCTCACGATTTAAAAATCTTTACATCTATGGCCAGCTTAACAATGTCAGATTTCAAAATAGAATTTAAAAAAATCTGTTTCAGTGCAGAATTCTGCGGGAGCAGCACTATTAACTGATGTGTTTTGAAAAAAAAACATGTTTTCCCATGACAGTATCCCTTTGAAGGGCCATTTACCTTCATTAGCAAAACTGTAATAACTGGAATAAAAACACAGAAATATGCTAAAACTTTCATAACCCGCCAAATTGTGTAGAATGAACATGCTAATTAGGTGGGTTTTGGCCACAAAAATGGGTGTGGCCAAAAAAAATTGCCATACTTTCCAAAATGTTGGGACATATGACATTTTGTAAAATGAATATGTTAATTAGGGGGTGTGGCCAAAAAAATGGGCATGGTCATAAAATTTGCCGCGCTACGCAGAGGGTTGCCACCTGGCTGCTATAAATGATGGCTGATCCCAATGTTATTAATAAGGAAAAAAGATAAATATATATTTTATTCCAGAAAAGGTGGCAACCCTAGTTACACGCTGCAACTTTTTTGTCCCTCTTTTTATTTCCAAAATGTTGGGAGGTATGTATGAAAAAATAAAAGAATACCTCTTTTTTATTGAAAAGAGTTATTTTTTCCAAAACCATAGCAGATCTGTCTGGCTAGTTTTCCTTTAAAGGAATGTTTAAGTCTCGCGCATGCGTGCGTTCTATCCGTGTACGTGCCAGAACTTGAGTAAGAGGGCGGAAATGGCGGCCGTGCGCATGCCTAGAAGTCCTTCCGTGGGTTATTATCGGTCAAGTTGGGGTTCTTTGCGCGTGCGTGTCTCTGTTTGTTATTGTGGGCGGGTTGCGGGCTGTGAGCTACGCGAAAGGCCTGTGGGGTTCGAGTGGGGCGGAAATCTGTGACAGCGGCCCGCAAATAGAGAGGGAAGAGCCAATTTGTCAGCCGAAGGGACGCAGGGCCGGACATGGAGCTTGAGCAGCGTTGAAGAGCTTTGCGGGCAGGTAATGGGGTCGCCGTACCCACAGGGCTGTTTAGTCTACTTTGGCGGAGCGGACATGTCCCTTTTCCATTGTATGAAGCAGCGTATGGGCTTTTAACGTGGTTTAACTGCAATTCCCATCATCCCCCATGCGCAGCACATGATGCAGAGACGTGTGATGTATAAGATGCAGAACCTTTGGCTGTTATTGGACTATAACTCTCAAATCCTTCCTACAGGCAGTTTTTAGCTAAACTGCCAGTTGCACCAGGGCTATTTCTAGATTAATGACAGCTGGGGCTCCACAGGTTGAAAGGCTGTATTTGTTATACTGTTTTTTTAGTGGGGGGGGGGTTGTGTTTCCCTAAAAAAATGTAAATAAATCAGAACTGATTTTAGTTCATTTCTTTAGGGCACCGATGTTCAAGTGTTAAAAAATAGAATGATGATGGTGCCGCCCCATAGAGCTTACAATCAAAGGTTATTTAACCTTCTATGCGTTTTGTTGCACTGAAACGGCAACTCTTTTTATAATCGCTTAAAGTGGCCATAGACGTAGAGATCCAACCGTTTCACGATGTGCACATTGAAGTGGGCGATATCGGGCTGATCTGATCGTGGGCCCTTGGGCCTAATGATATGATCAGATCATAATAGATCCGACGGGATTTTTTTAACCTGCCCAATCGAGATCTGGCCGACTTCCGGCCAGATATTGATCAGGGAAGCCTGTCGGATGGCCCCACACACGGGCCAATAAACTGCAAACTCGGTCTGTCGGCAGCTTTTATCCACCCGTCTATGGGGGCCTTAACGCAGCCACGTACTAAATCATATATCTGCCCCCAGCCTGGAAAGTTCCAATAACGACCGGCATAAGGCTTGGGAAAAGACAAATCTGGATGAAAGCATTTGTCATAAAATGGCATGTCGGTGCTTCAGATCCTTGTCAGTCAGCCTAGAGCAGGGGTCGCCAACCATTTTTACCCGTGAGCCACATTTAAATGTAAAAAGGCATGAGAAAATCAATGGAGATGTCAAACGAGGACTGTGATTGGCTGTTTGGTAGCCCCTATATGGACTGGCAGCCTACAGGGGACGCAGTTTGGCAGTACACCTGGTTTTTATACAACCAAAACTTGCCTCCAAGCCTGGAATTCAAAAATAAGCACCTGCTTTGAGGCCACTTGGAGCAACATCCAAGGTTTTGGTGAGCAACATCTTACTTGCGAGCTACTGGTTGGGGACCACTGGCCTAGAGAATGATGTTCTATAAGTGTCCCTATAGCTATCTATGCAATTGCCCGTAATACAGGCACGCGTCCCTAGACAAGGACTCCATGAGAATGTATAGTTAAGGGTCAGGGCACACGCTCAGATTCGGGGAGATTAGTCACCCGGCGACAAATCTCCTCTTCTTTATGGCGATGAACCTCCCTGAACTGTCTCCCGTCGGCTAGAATGTAAATCGCCAACGGGATGTGGCTTGGATGGCTTAGTTTTCCGAAGTTGACAAGTTGCCTCACGAGGAAACCTTGGGCGTCTTCGGAAAATGAAGGTCTTTGAGTGCCATCCCGCCGGCGATTTACATTATAGCCGGTGGGAGGCAGTTTGTGGAGATTAATTGCCCTGAAGAAGAGGAGGTTTGTCACCGGGCAACTAATCTCCCTGAATCTGAGCCTGTGCCCTGACCCTAAAGGGTGCAAACTTTGAAGGAATGATCTTCATTGTCTGAGGGTTGTTGTACCTTCATGCTGGGACTGTTCGCCACATTCAAATGTAAAAAGAGTTGGGGAGCAAGATAAGCATGATAAAAGTCCATGGGGATGGCAAATAAGGGTTGTGATAGGTTATTTGGTAGCCCCTATGTACACTGACAGCCTACAGGAGACTCTGTTTGGCAGTACATCGGGTTTTTATACAACCAAGTGCCTCCAAGTCAAGAATTCAAAAATAAGCACCTGCTTTGAGGCCACTGAGAGCAACAAGTTGCTCACGAGCCACTGGTTGGGGATCACGGATGTAGAATATGGGCTTGGGTTACATTGCCTAGAATAGGAACTAAGTGTGTCTGCTTTCAGATTCATTTCTGTTCAGGTGTAGTTTAATTGGGAAGGCCCCTGGCAAAATGATCAATAATATGTTAACCAATGACTCTTAATTAGTAATTGACTAATATGACCTGTTTCACTTCGCCAAAAATTCACGAATCGGCAACAAATTCGCCAAATGCATTGAAGGCAACGGGGGACAATTGTTTTTTTTGTCCGTTGGATTCTATGGGCATCTTTTTCACGACGAAACATGGCGAAAAGTTTTGCTTATCACTACGCTTAACCTGTCCTCAGGGACCCAAAAAAAGCAAATGGTCACCATGTTGTTTAAAGTGTCTCTTTAATTAATGTGGCACTTTTATTACAACAACTAAATGTATTTATTATACATGTGATTAAGTAACTTTACTGATGCGAGGTCTATTTTTCGTGATGTTGTCTCATTATGATCTACATCCATAAAAGCTTTGCTAGCATATTTAATTACTTAAATATTGATTTATGAGAAAACACTGTATGTATTGCTATATTTAAACTTAATATTTCTTATCTAACAATGTAATAAATATCTGAAAACTGGAGGGTGATTTAGACCAGCTGTATGTTAACAGTTTCTTGAAATCTACTGATCCCCAGCTAAAGGTCTACTGGTAGATCCCGATCTACCTTTTGGACACCCCTGTTTTAAACCAAATAGTTGGTTCTGCAACATAACTTGGGTCCTCCACGAGGAATCACCAGGTTAAACCATGATGTTGAAAAGCATGAGTGCCTATTTTTATTATTTCCTGATACTTGCAATCTAGGGACCAGCTACCAACCATTGACACTTTCTCTGCCATAACCATTTCCTAAAAAACATCAAGCATTATGTAATGTTTATGGATGTAGAGACCTGTTTGTGTCTAATCAGGTAGATCCAGACCCTTGACTCCCATAGCTTCTTCCAAATGTTTGGAAGCTATGAATGTCCAGAGGATCATACTTACCTACCCACATCCTCATTTTACCCACATTTTTTTCCTTTTATTGTACCTTCTGTATCTGACCTTCTGTAGGACTCTAAGCATTCAGAAGAAGAAACAAGTATATGTAATGCATCTTTAAAGGGGTTATTCACCTTTAAAAGAACCTTCAGTATTACGTAGAGAGTGATATTCTGGGACAATTTGATAATTGGTTTTAATTTTTTATTATTTGTGGTTTTTGAGTTATTTAGCTTTTTATTCAGCAGCTTCCAGTTTGTAAATAATTTTTAGTTCATGTTCCTAAACCTGACTGTTTTGCCAACCTGACTGTCCCATCTCAGCCTGTCAGTTAAAGTTTCTAATGGAGCACAAATATGGCAGCCCCCTCATAGACGAGCACGGGGAGTCAGACGGGTAATGCAAAAGCTTTGTTTGCTACTTTTAATTGTGCCATCAAGTATTTGCTCAATGTCAATACTATGATAGATTTAAAAATGGCTTAATTTCTGGTGTCAGTAACTCTTTAAATTTAATAGTTCCGACCTGAAAAATCGAATCATATTTTCGAATCGAGTTTTCCTATAGTATATTGCTTTTCATTTACATAGTAAGTTAGGCTGAAAAAAGACACACGTCCATCAATTTCTACCTTAAGTCTATGTATTACCTGCCTAACTGCTAGCTGATCCAGAGGAAGGCAAAAACCCCATTCGAAGCCTCTCCAATTTGCCTCGGGGAAAAAGTTCCTTCCTGACTTAAAGATAGACCAGTCCCTGGATCAACTTGTACTATGAGCTATCTTCCATAACCCTGTATTCCCTCACTTGCTAAACACCATCCAACCCCTTCTTATAACTATCTAATGTATCAGCCTGAGATAATTCCACATGTTCACAGCTCTCACTGTAACAAACCCCTTTAGAATATTTAGGCGGAACCTCTTTTCTTCTAATCGGAATGGGTGACCTTGTGTCAGCTGGAAGGACCTACTGGTAAAAAAAGTATTCAAGAGATTATTACATGATCCCCTTATATATTTATACATAGTCATCATATCACCCCTTAAGCGCCTCTTCTCCAGAGTGAACATCCCCAATTTGGCCAGTCTTTCCTCATAGCTAAGATTTTCAATACCTTTTACCAGCTCAGTTGCCCTTCTCTGTACCCTCTTTAATATAATAATGTCCCGTTTGAATCTTAAATACATAGATTCTGGGCTTCCATTTCTAGATGTAAATGAACTTCAGCCATCTTTATGTAACCCAGTACACCCCCTAGTTATTATATACCGTACCTCAGCCTCTGCATTTTGTATGTATCATTGCACAAATATAAAGTGACAGTAATGCATAGGGATACATGGATAGTGTCAGAAAGTTACTGACTGCGAGGAATTGAATGCATAATGGAAGAGAATTTATGTTCCTTCTTTAAAGGGGAACTATTGCGAAAATGTAAATATAATATAAGCTTCATCATACTGAAATAAACAACTTTCAAGATTATCTTTACTATCCCTTTCTCAGCATCTGTTTCATTCTGTCTTCATTCAGCAGTTGGGTGTCAGATGAATGATCCAATAAATCTTATAGGGGGGTTTCCTTTCCTAGCAGATGTATTAGAGCTCACTCAAATAGCTGATTCCAGTACAAACAAAATCTAACAAAATAACTGCCTTTTGCACAAACTCTGCATGTAGAGAGACGTGATGTCTGGTGATTTTAATAGAGTGAGCTCTAATACATCTTCTAGGCAAAAGGAGCCCCCCTATAAGATACATTGGATGTAACTGTCAATGAATATCTGACACCCAACTCCTGGCGCCATTGATTACACATAGGTAGTCTAGTATATATGTTGTGGCTTCTCAGGATTCTGAGAGTGCAGCAGCTTTGTTTTTATATGTTTCTGTTTGGGTAACTTTTTGATGTTCTTTTTCAGTCTAAAGTGATTGTACCGAAACAGCAACGGCATGGGAGCAAAGGAGAAATTGGAGGCCATGTTAAACGTGGCCCTTCGGGTCCCAAGCATCATGCTGCTAGATGTGCTATACAGATGGGATGTCAGCTCTTTTTTCCAGCAAATCCAAAGAAGCAGCCTCAATAAAAACCCACTGTTCCAATACAAGTACCTGGCACTCAACATGCATTATGTGGGTAAGTTTTTCCCCTGACACCAGAGTACTTTCTCATTGGTCCTACAGGTTTTCCATTCTGGAGAAAGGGAATTGGTCACTGTCGTGACAAAAAAAGGCCCGAAACTGCCAATTTACATCCTACTCAATGGGAATCACACTGCCTATGGCATACTAGTTCAATGATTCCCAACCTGTAGATTGGCCCCATTGTAGGCAGCCTGGAGCAGTGGCTGGAAGTGCCCAGACTGAAATCCAGTTAGGGTGAGTTTTAAAGGAGAAGGAAACCCTGTAGAAAAAAAACCCGTACCCCCCACCCCATGTAGACCCCCCTCCCTCTTCTACATGGGGTGGGGGTACTGGTTTTTTTTTTTCTACAGGGTTTCCTTCTCCTTTAAAGAGAATGTCGATTTAGTTTTCTCGATACGCCTACCAGCCACTGCTGTGTTCTGTTAATTGGGTTGAGATTTGTGGTGAACATTTATTGTCCTAGATATCTGTGGTACTATGCCAGGTGCAAAAATATTTTCATATACAGGTATGGGATCCGTTATCCAGAAAGCTCTGAATAACGGAAAGGCCATCTCTGATAGAATACATTTTATTTAAATAGTCCAATTTTATAAAAATTATTTCCTTTTACTCTGTAACAATAAAACAGTACCTTATACTTGATCCAAACTAGTATATAATTAATCCTTATTGGAAGCAAAACCAGCCTATTGGGTTTATTTAATGTTTACATGATTTTCAAGTAGACTTAAGGTATGAAGACCCAAATTACGGAAAGATTTGTTATCCAGAAAACCCCAGGTCCCGAGCATTCTGGATAACAGAGGTGGCCAAAAGGTAGGTCAGGAACTGTCAGTAGATTGTGTACTGGGGTTCAGGAGATCATAGCAAAGTTATACATATATTCATAAAGCAACCCAGCATTTCCCACAAATAGTTACTTTAATAGTTACTTTTTGTCCTTTTGAGCTGTAAAATATTTAAGAAGTAAACTTTGTTTATTTAAATAAACATTATTGGTACCCCCTACTGTAAAATGATAAGGATATTAGAAGTCACTGAGGGGTTCTGTGACCATGTAAAGGCACAAGGCTGCAGGCTGAGTTGTACAGGGAACTCTGAGTATCACTCATGTATTATAAGGGATAATGTACCCCCTACTGTAAATGATAAGGATATTAGAAGTCACTGAGGGGTTGTTCTGTGACCATATAAAGGCACAAGGTTGAGTTATACAGGGAACTCTGAGTATCACTTGTGTATTATAAGGGATAATGTACCCCCTACTGTAAATGATAAGGATATTAGAAGTCACTGAGGGGTTGTTCTGTGACGATATAAAGGCACAAGGTTGAGTTATACAGGGAACTCTGAGTATCACTTGTGTATTATAAGGGATAATGTACCCCCTACTGTAAATGATAAGGATATTAGAAGTCACTGAGGGGTTGTTCTGTGACCATATAAAGGCACAAGACTGCAGGCTGAGTTATACAGGGAACGCAATCACTCATGTATTATAAGGGATAATGGACTCCCTTCTGTCAATTATAATTTTGAGATATTGATTATATTACATTACTAAGTGTGAAGAGAGATTAAGTTCACACCCTTTATGTAGCCATCCTTTCTCCATATTACTGTAATCGTTATTTTTTTTCCCCTGCTGTTATTATTACTGTAGAACTTGAGGAGTGTGTGTATCTTTTCTGCATGGGAAAGTCCCCAGCTCACATTACACTTTCAAGTTAATTTCCCTGGGTTTCCTGACATCAGACGGCAAGACTACATGACATGAAACCGTTCTATTGGTAATCCCCTCTGTGACAGTCAGTCTAGACCTTATTTGACTTGTTAGTGAGGCAGGCTATTTACATATATAACATGACAGCTGACAGCTCTGCAGATTGCTTCTGGTCTTAACCTGGAAATCGATGGAACACTCATTCTAATACCGTAGCAAAGGCTTGTTTCGCGACCTTAACCTTTCACCTTACAATATTCTAAATTGATACCCAGACCCATCCTGTTACTGCAAAAGACTACTGTATCTTTTGCGTATGGGGGCAGCCATGTCTGAAACTGCCGCTTGCCTGAAAAAGTCCAAAGAACATTCAGGTACTTTCTAATATTACGGGAGTGTGTTTATAAATAGCTACAATGCTGTCCTATTAACTTGTAAAACCGTTCCACCAACTTGATCTTATGATAATGAGGCTGGTGAGTAAATTAATTCTTGTCCTCGCTAATGTCAATCCACAGCTTAAAGGAGAACTAAAGCGTAACTAAAGAAGTAGGTAGAAATGTTGTATATTATTGTTTGGGTTTCTGTACCAGCCCAAGGCAACCACAGCCCTTTAGCAGTAAAGATCTGTGTCTCCAAAGATGCCCCAGTAGCTCCCCATCTTCTTTTCTGCTGATTCACTGCACATGCTCTGTGCTGCTGTCACTTACTGAGCTTAGGGACCCACTCACAATATACAGTACACATAGAATAGAAATGTCACAATATAAGGCTGATTAGTAATTAATACAGATAATTACTACATGGCAGCACAGAAACCAGTGCAATTAGCATCAGCATTTAATAATCAGCCCTGCAGCATCAGCTTATATTACAGACCAACCTCATTTTCTGCTGGATAATTAGTGACGAGCCCTAAGCTTAGCTTCTCAACAGCCAATCAGAGCCCACTGAGCATGTGAGTGTCACAGACACTTTCCAAGATGTTGACCCCCTGTGACAAGTTTGAAGTCCTGGATCATTGCTGCTATTGACAAGCTGAAACTTAAGTTCAGTATATAATATATGGCATGTTTAGCCATATTAATTCTTAGGGTTTAGTTCTCCTTTAACTGGCCGACCTCCGATCTGGTGGCAAGGCTAATTCTTGGCACATGATTGTATTCCGATATCCCTGCAAAAACCCAATCCATGTAACATGCTTTTTATAGATCTTATTTATAGGGATGCATCGAATCCAGGATTTGGTTTGGGATGCGGCCAGGATTCTGCCTTTTTCAGCAGGATTCGTCCGAATCCTTGTGCCTGGCAGAACCGAATCCAAAATCCAAAGAATTTTTTCCACTTTTTCCCTTTCCTGGCCCTAATTTGCATATGCAAATTAGGATTTGTTGGATATTCAGACTAATCTTTCACCAAGGATTCGGGGATTCGGCTGAATCCCAAATAGTGGATTTGGTGCATCCCTAATTATATATACATTCCTGAATATTATCATTCATTATGTGTATACTATGATGGCAGGAAACCCGTGCAGACACAGGCCAAACTTTCCAATTCTTTGCCGATAGACAAGAACTGCAGCAATTTGTCCATGCCCCTCAAACGTTTTCAAAAATGTTGGAGAGGAGTAAAACAACTCCATGCTACAAATATTTTATTCATGTTATCCAGAATGCTCAGGACCTGGGGTTTTCCGGATAATGGATCTCTGCATAGTTTGGATCTTCATAATTTGTCTACTAGAAAATCATGTAAACATTAAATAAACCCAATAGGCTGGCTTTGCTTCCAATAAGGATTAATTATATCTTAGTTTAAACATTTTTGATTATTTTGATAAAATGGAGTTTATGGGAGACAGCCTTTCTATAATTTGGAGCTTTCTGGATAATGGGCTTCCGGATAACGTATCCTATACCTGTACTTGCGGGTTAGGTCGGGTAGCGGGTCCAAGCGGGTAAGTATGCGGGTTCGGGTCGGGTTCGGATTTCACAGATTGGTGCCGTGCAGGACTCTACCCCATGTTCATGTATGAGGGGGCTGCCATATTGTGCAGCAAGAGTCCGTTCGCATTAGAAACTGACAGTCCGGTTGGCAAAACTGTCAGGTTTAGAAACTTCAACTAACAATAACTTAGATAACCAACCCTTGCAAAAAAATGAGCAACATGACCTATAGGTAACTTTTATATATATATATATATATATATATATATATATATATATATATATATATATATATATATATATATATATATATATATATATATATATATATATATATATATATATATATATATATATATATTCATTTATATATATATATATATATATATACATTCATATTTTAAAAAGTAGTTTTTTAGTGTCCGTATCACTTTAAACTGCTTAAATCCTCTACATTAGCAGGTTATCAGACTTCTTCAATTCAAGACCCCTTTTGCATCCTAATGTTTGGCCAGTCCTCCCCCCCTCCCCTTTGCTTATAATAAGGTTACAGACGTGCTAAATATAACATATTGCTGAATATTGTTTGAAATGTTGCTGAATATTGTGTGTGTGTATATATAGGACAAGTGCCCTTTAGTCCAAATATTTGACCCCAGAATAGTTTTCCAGGAGTATCTATGGCAGTCAGCAGAAAATTCTCCCCAAATCTCTGAGCCACCTTTGTTTTAGGGGATCACTGCTTTCCATACACCTATATAATCCAATATTGGTCTGTTCTTTACCATGTTTTAGCACTTAATTCATGTGTTTGGCCATTTGCTGTATAATACAGCCCGAATATTCTTTTGCAGGCTACATCTTAAGCGTGGTATTACTGACTCTGCCCCGACAGCATCTGGCTAAGTTGTATCTATATTTTGTGGCTGCTCTTTTGCTGTTTGCAGGGCATCAGATTTCCAGGTATGTGCCTTCTTCTTAACATCAAATCCTTGTACAAAACATTCAGCATTTTACTACCCCTTCAACTCCACCTTTTAGGGTCAGGGCACACTCTCAGATTCGGGGAGATTATTCGCCCAGCGACAAATCTCCTCTTCTTCGGGGCAACTAACCTCCCCAAACTAGTCGCCCGAAGATGCCTCGCGAGGAAACATTGGGCGACTTTGAAAAACAAAGTGCTCCAAATGCCATCCCGTGATATAAATTCTAGCCAACGGGAGACAATTCAGGGACAATAGTCGCCCCCGAAGAGGAGATTTGTCGCAGGCCATCTAATCTCCCTGAATCTGAGCGTGTGCCCTGACCCATAGACTCTTTTAAGACTCTGCTTAATTAGGGGATAGGTGAAATGCTCCAACACTTTGCATTTTATTGTCATATTTACTATCTTGCCAGGGATTATGTCCGCAGTGAGCTCGAATCTGGCTATGAAGGGCCGATGCACCTAGAACCATTGTCCATGAACCGCTTTATTACTGCACTAGTGGGTGAGTATTGCATTCCTTCTGCTGAGATATTTACCATTTTATGATATCTGTGATCTGCGATGATACACTAGATGTTTTCTCAAATGGCTGACCAGCAGGCTGGATGTTGGGGTACACTTCTGTTGCATATTTAGGGATCAAGGCACATTTTCCTATTCTTTAGAATTTAGTTGTATTTTACTCACTCGACAGTAAGGGCGATTTGACAACAAACAAATCAAAAACGCCCATCAGTGTTCCAGCCTGGGCATTGGCTGGAGTATCTGGCTTCATGACATTGGGAGGCACCATCAATGGTCACATTTCAAATTCATGTGAGTTTTTTTTGTAACTCTAAAAAAATTCAAATATACTCGAAATCTAACAAAATAACTGCCCTTTGCACAAAATTCTGCATGTAGAGAGACATGATGTCTGGTGATTTTAATAGAGTGAGCTCTAATACATCTTCTAGGCAAAAGCGATAAACTTCATTATTTCAGAAATGGTACAGAATTTTTAATTGACTGTAGCTAGAAATTTTCTTATTTCAGTGTGCTGAAGCTTATATTAAATTTTCATTTTCACGATAGTTCCCCTTTAATAAAAATAATAGAGTATTTAAAACTCGCACTAATTTTACCAACCCGAAAACTCAAATTGAATTTGACTAAACTCAAAAACTCGAATGTCAGGAAGGCTAGCAAATTGGTCCTTGGACCACTCCCATTGACTTATACATGAACTCGGCAGGTTTTAGGTGGTGAATAGTCTAATTCGAATTGTTCCAAGGGTCACTGTTTGATAAATTAAATTTTTTGAATTAAAGGGATACTGTCATCGGAAAACATGTTTTTTTCAAAACGCATCAGTTAATAGTGCTACTCCAGCAGAATTCTGCACTGAAATCCATTTCTCAAAAGAGCAAACAGATTTTTTTTATATTCATTTCTGAAATCTGACATGGGGCTAGACATTTTGTCAATTTCCCAGCTGCCCCTGGTCATGTGACTTGTGCCTGCACTTTAGGAGAGAAATGCTTTCTGGCAGGCTGCTGTTTTTCCTTCTCAATGTAACTGAATGTGTCTCAGTGGGACATGGGTTTTTACTATTGAGTGTTGTTCTTAGATCTACCAGGCAGCTGTTATCTTGTGTTAGGGAGCTGCTATCTGGTTACCTTCCCAGTGTTTTTTTGTTTGGCTGCTGGGGGAGGGTGATATCACTCCAACTTGCAGTACAGCAGTGAAGAGTGATTGAAGTTTATCAGAGCACAAGTCACATGACTTGGGGCAGCTGGGATATTGACAATATGTCTAGCCCCATTTCAGATTTCAAAATTGAATATAAAAAAATCTGTTTGCTCTTTTGAGAAATGGATTTCAGTGCAGAATTCTGCTGGAGCAGCACTATTAACTGATTCATTTTGAAAACTTTTTTTTTTCCCCATGACCGTATGCCTTTAAAATTTGAATGGAGTTTGGATTGTACCCAATTCGAATTTGAGAGTTTTGACCAAAAAAAAAAAATTCTAAAATTTGAATTTACAATTTGGCCCTTAAAGGAGAATTCAATTCATAATAAAAAAAAACCCCTACCCTGGGTAGACTCCCTCCTCCCCCCAGCCTACATGCCACAAATTTTTTACTCGCCCCTCCGAGCAGATTCTGGCCTCGGAGTTCACGGCAGTCATCTTCTTCTCCGGTAATCATTGTGTCTTGACGGCATTTTCGGCACATGTGCAGTTGGAGTAAATTTCCGGTCCCAAACAATTGCTCATGCTCCGAAAGTTTTCGTAAATTATCGTGACTTTCAGCGAATGCGCAGTGGTTCAGGACCAGAAATTTACTCCAACTGCGCATGCACCGAAACTTCCGAAAAAGAAAGAAAAAAGATGGCGCCCGTGAACTCTTAGATGCATTTGCCCGGGGTGGCTGGGGGGAGGATGGAGGGGGGTCTACCCAGGGTAGGGGGGAGGTTTTTTTTTTATTACGGGTTGAATTCTCCTTTAATAAATGATGTAATGAACCTTTACAGCTAAAATGCCCTCTTGGTTTTTCTCCATTGCACCAGTAGGGAACAGTTTAAACAGGCAGTAGAATTTGTTGTTCGACTAGTGCTGAAATAATAGGGTTTGTGTGAACATACTTTTTGGCCATTATTATAATCCGGAAATATCTATGGTATCTACATTCAAGGACCAAAGATGGCGAAGCTTTATTTCCCTTTTTGCCCTGTTTTACTCAATAAATAACAATAACTATTTATTAAGCTCTAATTCATTACACTTATGTTGATCAAGGGGGGTGTGTGCCCCATTAATAACAATGGAGAAAGGCTTGTATCCAAATTTAGTGGAAAGTATAACCGTACCCTTGATGTGTTTTTACCCCCAAAATGAACACTTAAGCAACAGATAGTTTATATCATATTAAGTGGCATATTAAAGAATCTTACCAAACTGGAATATATATTTAAATAAATATTGCCCTTTTACATCTCTTGCCTTGAGCCACCATTTTGTGATGGTCTCTGTGTTGTCTCAGAGATCACCTGACCAGAAATACTTCAACTCTAACTGTAACAGGAAGAAGTGAGGAAGCAAAAGACACAACTCTGTCTGTTAATTGGCTCATGTGACCTAACATGTATGGTTGTTGGTTTGTTTGTGAGTACAGTGAATCCTACGATCCCAGGAGGCGGCCCTTATTTTTTTAAAATGGCAATTTTCTATTTATGATTACCCAATGGCACATACTACTAGAAAAGTATATTATTATGAAAATGGTTTATTTACATGAAGCAGGATTTTATATATGAGCTGTTTTATGCAATATCTTTTTATAGAGACCTACATTTTTTGGGGGGTATAGTTTTCCTTTAAGAAATGCATTTTACAAGGGCACTCATGACATTTAATGAGCGATTGGCTCAAAGAAGTAGGTAGAAATGTTGTACATTATGTTTTGGGTTCTGTACCAGCCCAAGGCAACCACAGCCCTTTAGCAGTAAAGATCTGTATCTCCAAAGATGCCTCAGTAGCTCCCCATCTTCTTTTCTGCTGATTCACTGCACATGCTCTGTGCTGCTGTCACTAACTGAGCTTAGGGACCCACTCACAATATACAGTACACATAGAATAGAAATGTCACAATATAAGGCTGATTAGTAATTAATACAGATAATTACTACATGGCAGCACAGAAACCAGTGCAATTAGCACCAGAATTTAATAATCAGCCCTGTGGCATCAGCTTATATTACTGACCAACCTCATTTTCTGCTGGATAATTAGTGACGAGCCCTAAGCTTAGCTTCTCAACAGCCAATCAGAGCCCACTGAGCATGTGAGTGTCACAGACACTTTCCAAGATGGTGACCCCCTGTGACAAGTTTGAAGTCCTGGATCATTGCTGCTATTGACAAGCTGAAACTTAAGGCTGGTGCAATCAGCTCAGTGTATAAAATATTACATTTTTAGCCCCATTCATTTTTAGGGTTTAGTTCTCCTTTAAGGCTGTAGGCACACTAGGCTCAGCCAGTGTTAAAATGACCAAAATTGCTTTCATAAGTCTCACATTGCCTTGAATGGACAAAATGGTGCCAGAACCAGGCCAAGAATGTGGATGTGTTTGTGCCAACTGCAAAGTTACTCAACACTGTCCTGTGTTTGTTATGAATAAAAAGGAATCTTTCTCTAATGCAGGTTTGTATAGATGCAGTATACATGCTGGAACTTTAGTATGGTTTCACTAAAACACCATGTTACTTTTCACCTAGTGATCATTTTGGTCTCACATGCTGTGTTTTAGGCCAGCTGGTGGTGTGCACTCTCTGCTCCTGTGTGATGAAGACCAAGCAGATCTGGCTGTTCTCCGCTCACATGCTGCCTCTCTTGGCCCGCCTCTGCCTTATCCCCATTGAAACCATCGTTGTCATTAACAAGTTTGCCATGATTTTCACTGGGCTTGAAGTCTTGTACTTTCTGGCATCAAATTTATTAGTCCCCTTTAATCTTGCTAAGTCGGCATACCGGGAGCTCGCACAGGTACGTTTTTTGGTTTTTTTTTTTTTTTCCAATATATGCATTGTCAATGAATATCTGACCCCCAACTCCTGCATGAAGACAGAATGAAGAGAAACAGATGCTGAGAGTGGGAATATTTGGCACCCAGTATTTGCAGTGAAATTAAGAGTGTAGCCAGATATGGCAAAACATTTGATGAATATTTAAAGGGGAACTATTGTGAAAATGATGATTTAATATAAGCTTCATCATACTAAAAAATAGGAAACTTTCTAAATACAATCAATCAAAAATGATGTACCGTTTCTGAAATAATTAAGCATATTCACTATTCCTCTCTCAGCATCTGTTTCTCTTCATTCTCTCTTCATTCAGCAGTTGGGTGTCAGATATTCATTGATCCAATATATCTTATAGGCCTTTTGCCTAGAAGATGTATTAGAGCTCACTCTATTAAAATCACCATAGTTACATAGTTAAATCGGGTTGAAAAAGGACAAAGTCCATCAAGTTCAACCCCTCCAAATGAAAACCCAGCATCTATACACACACACCTCCCTACTTTCACACACATTCTATATACCCATACCTATACTAACTATAGCGCTTAGTATCACAATAGCCTTTGATATTATGTCTGTCCAAGAAATCATCCAAGCCATTCTTAAAGGCATTAACTGAATCAGCATCACAACATCACCCGGCAGTGCATTCCACAACCTCACTGTCCTGACTGAAGAACCCCCTACGTTGCTTCAAATGAAAGTTCTTTTCTTCTAGTCTAAAGGGGAGGCCTCTGGTACGGTGATCCTCTTTATGGGTAAAAAGGTCCCCTGCTATTTGTCTATAATGTCCTCTAATGTACTTGTAAAGTGAAATCATGTCCCCTCGCAAGCACCTTTTTTCCAGAGAAAACAACCCCAACCTTGACAGTCTACCTTCATAATTTAAGTCTTCTGTCCCTCTAACCAATTTAGTTGCACTTAGTCTCTGCACTCTCTCCATCTCCAAAAATGCACTGCATACTCCAGATGAGGCCTCACCAGGGACCTATAAAGAGACATAATTATGTTTTCATCCCTTGAGTTAATGCCCTTTTTTTAATACAGAACTGTATTTGCTTTAGTGGCCACAGAATGACACTGCCCAGAATTAGACACTTGAGAAGATCCTTCTCATTTAAGGAAACTCCCAACACACTGCCATTTAGTGTATAACTTGCATTTATATTTATTGCACCAGAAATCCTGTCTCTCTACATGCAGAATTTGTGCAAAAGGCAGTTTTGTTAGATTTTGTTTTTTGGAATCCATTGAGTGAGCTCGAATACATCTGTTAGGAAAAGACCCCCCCCCCCCCCCCCCTATAAGATATATTGGATCTAAGTGTCAATGAATATCTGACACCCAACTGCTGCATGAAGACAGAATGAAGAGAAACAGATGCTGAGAGAGGGATAGTGAAGATAAAATTGATTCAGAAACTGCACAATATTGAACTGATTTTATTTAGAAAGTTTTTTTATTTTAGTATGAGGAAGCTTATATTAAATTTTCATTTTCGCGATAAATCCCCTTTAATTCTGACTCCTCGTCTTCCTGTTCCTCTTTCTCAGCCCAATTTATGTGCTCTGTGTAGTCCAGGTGCTTCACCGGCTTCTAGACTTTTTGGGCTTTTCCTCCAAGGCTGACCCAGAACAGTCACCTGTCATTGAATAAATGCTTATATGCTGGTCTAGATACCCATGTCTCTCTTGCACAGTGAATTTCATAAATGGGTTTTATATTTCTGTAAACTTCTAAGATATTAAGGGACACATGTAATGGTACAGGTATGCGATCCGTTATCCGGAAACCCGTTATCCAGAAAGCTCAGAATTACGGAAAAGCTATCTCCCATAGACTCCATTATAATCAAATAATCAAAATTTTTAAAAATGATTTCCTTTTTCTCTGTAATAATTAAACTGTTGCTTTTACCAAACTAAGATATAATTAATCCTTATTGGAAGCAAAACCAGACTATTGGGTTTATTTAATGTTTACATGATTTTCTTGTAGACTTAAGGTACAAAGATCCAAATTACAGAAAGATCCTTTGTCCGGAAAACCCCAGGTCCCGAGCATTCTGGATAACAGATCCCATACCTGTAATATGATTGTTTTGTTACAATAGCGCCACCTGTTGATCTGTTTCCGACCATGAAGAACCCGATTTAGTTGTCAGGAGAAGGAAAGAGAGCTTGGTCTGATGTTTTTCTGCTTATTTGACCCCTCATAAAACTTTTTTCTCACATTTTTCAAACAAGAAAAACATCCGAACATCCTGGCAGAACATGCCACAACCATGACTTGTATAACTGATCTAATATTCGTCATAACACTAGTTACATTTGCCGGTGCTATTTGTGTAAGTTGTGCACTAACAAGCAAGTAGTTAAAGGGATACTGTCATGATTTTTATGATGTCGTTTCTATTCTAAATGACACTGTTTACACTGCAAATAATTCACTGTACAATATAAAATGTCATTCCTGAACCAGCAAGTGTATTTTTTAGTTGTAATATTGGTGTGTAGGTGCATCTCAGGTCATTTTGCCTGGTCATGTGCTTTCAGAAAGAGCCAGCACTTTAGGATGGAACTGCTTTCTGGCAGGCTGTTGTTTCTCCTACTCAATGTAACTGAATGTGTCTCAGTGGGACTTGGAATTTACTATTGAGTGCTGTTTTTCGATCTACCAGGCAGCTGTTATCTTGTGTTAGGGAGCTGCTATCTGGTTACCTTCCCATTGTTCTGTTGTTAGTAGGGATGCACCGAATCCAGGATTCGGTTCGGGTTCAGCAGGATTCGGATTTGGCCGAACTGAACCGGAACCCTAATTTGCATATGCAATTTAGGGACAGGGTGGGAAATCACGTCACTTTTTGCCACACAACAAGCACTTAAATAATGTTTTCCCCTTCCCAACCCTAATTTGCGTATGCAAATTAGGATTCCGTTCGGTATTCGGCCTAATCTTTCGCGACGGGTCTGGCCGAAACCAAAATAGTGTATTCGGTGCATCCCTAGTTTTTCGCCTGATGGGTGGAGGGGGTGATATCACTTCAACTTGCAGTAAAGAGTGACTGAAGTTTATCAGAGCACAAGTCACATGACTGGGGGCAGCTGGAAAACTGACTATGTCTAGCCCCATGTCAGATTTCAAAATTAAAAAAAATCTGCTTTCAGTGCAGAATTCTGCTGGAGCAGCACTGATAACTGAAAACATTTTTTTTCCATGACACTGTCCCTTTAAACAAATAAATTATAATTATTACTATTCAGATACCGAATATTGATTAACGTAGTTTAGTATATTAATCCAAAATATGGATATGTGCTGAATTAAAATATGTTTTGACCAATCGTGTGTATCCTACAGGTAGTGGAAGTGTATGGCCTGCTGGCCCTGGGGATGTCTCTCTGGAATCAGCTGGTGGTTCCAGTCTTGTTCATGGTGTTCTGGTTGGTTTTGTTTGCCCTTCAGATCTATACCTATTTCAGCACCCGTGATCAGCCGACCTCTCGCGAGCGCCTCCTTTTCCTCTTTCTTACAAGGTAAGTTCTTCTGTTGTTTCATTGGACAGGTAAACTGTATATGCCATTGGGTCCTAGACCTGGTCAAGTTTGGCTTCATATTTCTGTATAATCCCCCCCAAATGCCAGGTACTTCACCATAGAAACTCACTTGTCCAGCCCATCCGTTCGATCAGGGCAGCTTGCCCTTTAACAGTTCTACTCTACAAGAATCTTGTAGATGATGGATTGGATAACTTTTAAAAGAGAACTGAAGGCTAAAAATAAATATTGCTCGAAATGCTGTATTTTATATAACCGGTATGGGATCCGGTATCCATAAATCTCCGAATTACTGAAAGTCCGTCTCCCATAGACTCAATTTTAATCAAATAATCCAAATTTTAAAAAAAAATGATTTCCTTTTTCTCTGTAATAATAAAACAGTAGCTTGTACTTGATCCAAACTAAGACATAATGAATCCTTATTGGAAGCAATTCCAGCTTATTGCGTTTATTTAACGTTTGCATGATTTTCTAGTTGGCTCTGAGGCACATTTATCAAAGGTCGAATTTCGAATTCATGTGAGGTTTTTTTAAAAACTCCCCTAAACTCCCATAAATTTAAAATTCAACCAACTGAAATTTATTTAAAAAATACAAATTTTTAAAACTGGGATGAATTAAATCGACCCGAAAACTCGAATCGAATTCAGATCAAATTTGATTCGAGTTTTTTCTCCAGAGTAAACTCTTGTTTCAGGAACAACTCCAAATTGATCCCTGGACGTCTCCCATTGTGTTAAACAGCAATTTGGCAGGTTTTAGGTGGCGAATAGTCAGAGTATGATAAATCTCAAATTCAAATTTTTTTTTAAAAAACTCGAATTGAATTTGAATAACTCCCTAGTCGAATTTGACAGTTTTGACCACAATAAAATAGAAAATTTTAATTCGACCGTTGATAAATCTGCCCCTGGATTTAGGAAGATCCAAATTATGGAAAGATTCATTATCCAGAAAACCCCTGGTCCTGAGCATTTTGGATAACAGGCCCCATACCTGTACCAGCAAATAGGATCCATTTCTCTTCGCCAAAAATTTGTCGCCAGCAAATTTTTCTTTAAAGCGCAACGCCATACAAGTCTGTTTTTTTTTTCACGGTGAAACAAGGCGAAAAAATTTGCCAATCCCTACTATAATATAATCTTGCATTGGTCTAGTTTGGTAGACAAGGCAGTTTAAATACAAATAATAAAGTTACAGAGCACCAAGTGATCCCGGAAGTGACATCCCATCTGGGTTAAACACTGAACACAGAGGAGACCATTGTAGTTGGGAGATAAAGGTTTTCCAGCCGAACTCTTAACTGCTTTGAGGTTGTTCTTCTCTCACCTGATCCAATGCAAAACTCTAATCTCTTAGGGCAGAGACAAACGTAAAGATTCGGGGAGATTTAGTTGCCCGGCGAAAAATCGCCTCTTCATCGGGCGACTAATTTCACCGAACTGCCTTCCCGCCAGCTAGAATCTAAATAGCCGGCGGGATGGCACTTGGAGTGCTTCGTTTTCCGAAGTTGCCTCACGAGGATACTTCGGAAAATGTATCGCTCTGACTGCCATCCCGACGCCGATTGAGACTCTAGCCACCGGAAGGCAGTTCGGGGAGATAAGTCGCCCGAAGAAGAGGCGATTTGACGCCGGACGACTAAATCTCCCTGAATCTCCACGTGTGTCTCTGCCCTTCGCAGTAAATTTCTAGGCCTTCAAAGTTTCTACAGGGGCTCCAAATGTTGTAACCTTGTTAGGCCCTTTTTTTATGTCCCACTGCACATGCTCCGTGTGCTCTGGGCATCTCAAGCACAACTCTCTGGTAAATTTTCGTAGAAGCCAATGTTACAAGCTGATTATGATGCAAAATGCTAAATACAGTATATTGTGAGTTGGTCCCTACGCTCAAGTAGATGACAGCAGAATTGATGACAGCAGAAGTGATGAGCAGTAGAAAAGAAGATGGGGAGCTACTGGGGACATGTTTGGAGGCACAGATCTTCATTATGTGGGATGCTACACAACCCCAAAACATAATGTTAAGCTTAAAGGGATACTGTCATGGGAAAACGCATCAGTTAATAGTGCAGCTCCAGCAGATTTCTGCACTGAAATCTGTTTCTCAAAAGACATATTGTCGGTTTCCCAGCTGCCCCAGTCATGTGACTTGTGCTCTTATAAACTTAAGTAACTCTTTACTGCTGTACTGCAAGTTGGAGTGATATCACCCCCCCCCCAGCAGCCTAACAACAGAACAATGGGAAGGTAACCAGATAACAGCTCCCTAACACAAGATAACAGCTGCCTGGTAGATCTAAGAACAGCACTCAATAGTAAAATCCAGGTCCCACTGCGACACATTCAGTTATATTGAGCAGGAGAAACAACAGCCTGCCAGAAAGCAGTTTCATCCTAAAGTGCTGGCTTTTTCTGAAAGCACATGGCCAGGCAAAATTACCTGAAATGCACCTAAAACCCAATATTACAACTAAAAAAATACACTTGCTGGTTCAGGAATGAAATATTAGTGAATTATTTAAAGTGTAAACAGTGTTATTTAGAAATAAAATCAACATCATAAAAATCATGACAGTAACCCTTTAACAAAGAAGTAGGCTACAAATGCTTTAGTTATCCTTTAAATTTGTTCCATGTGTCCAACTTAAATATTCAGGGAAAACTAAGGATGGAAGGAAAACAGACTCTGTGTTTCTGTTGCTAAGGAGTGGCTGAGACAGATCAGATAAAAAGATTGATGGATCTTTCGCAGAACTGTCTATCTGGGGAGAAATATTCCGTTTTTAAACACTTTTAATCATTGAGATGAAAACCTTATTGCATTCCGCACCCTTGACCGGAAGATAAACTGTGTGTTTTGCGTAAACAAAGAACAAAATGTTTTTAGCAGAAGGGGACATCACCTTGGAAATGAGACCAGAATCATGATCTATACGGCATCCGTGCATATTTCCAATAAACAGTGTTTTTAAGGTCTTGTAAATGTTATTGACGGCAGTATCATTCCCTGAACTGCTTTTTCTCACCGCTGTATCTGTAGTTTACTGCTGCTCCAGTCAAGCCTCCCAGATCCCTCAATTCCTTTCTTGTTCTTTGATTAACAGACCCGAGCAAAAATGAGAATAACAAAAGACGTAAGACGTTGTGAGGCTCTTTTACATGCAGAGTTATATAAAGCGTGACTATAAAAGTGTTTCCTTCGTGTCTTTTAGTATCGCCGAATGCTGTAGCACCCCGTACTCACTCCTCGGCTTAGTGTTTACAGTCTCCTTTGTGGCCCTCGGGGTGCTGACCCTCTGCAAGTTTTACCTGCAAGGCTACCGAGCTTTCATGAATGACCCAGCAATGAACAGGTGGGTGTGTTTCTATTTTGTCAGGAGCCAGGCCCGGACTGTGGTTTCTGGCCAGAGGGGCTGCTGTAAGATGCTAAAGACAGTCGGGTTGTTTGTGTATGTAAAATACTAGGGCTTCTTTTGGGTCTTAGTCCTGACCTACCAGGATATATACAGTTAGGTCCATAAATATTTGGACAGACTTTTTTTCTTCTTTCTAATTTTGGTTCTGTACATGACCACAATGAATTCTAAATGAAACAACTCAGATGCAGTTGAACTGCAGACTTTCAGCTTTAATTCAGTGGGTTGAACAAAAAGATTGCATCAAAATGTGAGGAACTAAAGCCTTTTTCGTAACACAATCACTTCATTTCAGGGGCTCAAAAGTAATTGGACAAATTTAAAAAGCTGAAATAAAATGTTAATTTCTCTAATACTTGGTTGGTTATTCAATTATTTTGTTCAACCCACTGAATTAAAGCTGAAAGTCTGCAGTTCAACTGCATCTGAGTTGTTTCATTTAAAATTCATTGTGGTAATGTACAGAAAAAAAAATATCAGTCCAAAATATTTATGGACCTAACTATATATATATATATATATATATATATATATATATATATATATATATATATATATATATATATATATATATATATATATATATATATATATATATATATATATATATATATATATATATATATATACACATATATATATATATATATATACACATACATACATACATACATACATACATACATACATACATACATACTTACACAAACGCACGCACTCTGATCCAGTCTTGAGGTTACTGTGGGTGCAGGGTCAAAGCTTTAGCATACAGTAATTGGATAGGGACCCGCACTCCAATGTTTCGTGAAAAAAAGGATTTTTATTTCAACTTGTGCATCCAACATTTCGGCCCATGCCTGGGCCTTTATCAAGGAACTAATATAAATATATCTATATCTATCTATCTATCTATATATATATATGTGTGTGTGGGGTTCCTGTAAGTGCAGTAACCCTATGGGGGGAATTCGCAAAAGTGGAGATAGCCCAATTTTGGAGTAAAAGTGGTGGTAAACTGGTGTCTTCATATTCACAAACAGAAATCTGCCTAAATTCCGACTCAACCGCCACTTTTCATACTTTAGTGAAAGAAAGACCATTTACAGACACTTTTATGAATTTGTCTTTGAAACGACATAAAAATCGAGCAAAAACAACATTTTCTCCCACATTTTAAAAATGGAGTAAAGCTCAGTATAACTCTTCCCAATATGTCAGATCAATTCTAAGATAACTTGCTCTACTTTGGTTCACCCAATCTTCATTCCACGCCTCTTGTAGGTGCCCCATTCGGAAGAATTAGCATATTAATAGGGATTAGCATTTAATGGGCAGAGAGACACGTGGCGATTCAGGGAGATTCAGTCGCCCCGGCGACAAATCTCCTCTTTATCGGGGAAACTAATCTTCCCTAACTGCCTTCCCGCCGGCTAGAATCTAAATTGCCGGCAGGATGGCACTTAAATCGCTTAGTTTTAGACTTCGGAAAATGAAGCGCTCCGAGTGCCACCCCGCTGGTGATTTTAAAGTCTAACCAGCGGTAAGGCATTGCGGGGAGATTAGTCGCTGGGCAAATAGCATCGTGTGCCTCTACCCTTATAGTCTCGGCACAAGTTTTTGTCTGACCCTATAGGTGTAAAAGCCTCATTAACAAAACAAGTAAAACACTGATTAAACAAAATAAGTGTTTTATACAATTTGATCTGTAAAAAGTTTTTAACATACACATGCATTATTTTACTAGTTTTAGCTTAATGAATAAGGCAATATTAGCAATTTGAGTGAATATATTATCTAAAGGAAAAGTAAAGCCTCCCAGCCATTTTTTTTTTAGTTTTAGCAGCAATTAGACACTTGACCTAAGATAATAAAACATATTTCTGATACAAATCCCTATATTATGCAAAATAGCATTTCTTGTATTTAGACCCTTCCATCTTGTTACAGAAGTGGAATTACACAAATATGAAAAAAAATGTATAATTTCCTAGGTAAAATAAACTCCCTCCACTAAAAATTCCAATTTGATGCCTGACTGACAAGTGTAGTAAGAGCTAAAGACAAATTCAGAAAAAAAATGTCTTTAAAATGTTGTGCAAAAGACAAAAATCTGAAAACTGTCTGTTTAAAAGACAAATTCACAAAAGTGGGGTTGTGGAGGGAAATCCGACATTTTTATCTCCACTTTTTATTTTGGCTCAATATCACCACTTTTGTGAATTCCCCCCTGACTTGAAGATCGTTCTACTTGGGTTCAGTGAAGTTTGGGCTGGGGTAGGTGCTCGTGTGCTCATTTGTGCTTTCTGTGAAGGGCCAGCAGGAATCATAACCTGGAAATGTGCCCCATGGTAGAGTAAACGGTTTTTGGACCAAGCCTTTGTAATCTACATCTTAAAACCAGGGCAAAGATTGACTGTAATGATGATGAAGTCGCTATAGTAATGCTGATTATACTATTTTTCTTTCCCCAGGGGCATGACTGAAGGAGTGACGCTGCTCATCCTGGCTGTGCAGACAGGGCTGATTGAACTTCAGGTGGTCCACAGGGCCTTCCTCCTCAGCATCATTCTCTTCATCGTTGTGGCCTCCATACTGCAGTCTATGCTGGAAATCGCAGATCCCATTGTCCTTGCCCTCGGTGCTTCCCGTGACAAGTAAGGATTTAAAGGGATTCTGTCACGATTTTTATGATTTAGTTTTTATTTCTAAATTACACTGTTTACACTGCAAATAATTCACTCTACAATATAACATTTCATTCCTCAACCAGAAACAATGCAGAATATTTAATTGATTGTATTCAGAAAGTTTCTTATTTCAGTATGGTGAAGCTTATATTCAATTTTCATTTTTGTGATAGTTCCCCTTTAAGGATGGAACTGCTTTCTGGCAGGCTGCTGTTTCTCCTCAATGTAACTGAATGTGTCTAAGTGGGACCTGGATTTTACTATTGAGCGCTGTTCTTAGATCTACCAGGCAGCTGTTATCTTGTGTTAGGGAGCTGTTTTCTGGTTACCTTTCTGATATCACTCCAACTTGCAGTACAGCAGTAAAGAGTGACTGAAGTTTATCAGAGCACAAGTCACATGACTTGTGGCAGCTGGGAAACTGACAATATGTCTAGCCCCATGTCAGATTTCAAAATTAAATATAAAAAAATCTGTTTGCTCTTTTGAGAAACGGATTTCAGTGCAGAATTCAGCTGGAGCAGCACTGTTAACTGATGCATTTTTAAAAGAACATGCTTTCCTGTGACCGTATCCCTATAAACTGCTGCACAAACTCTGGCTCGTGAGACTTGCTCATGAGTCAGTGTCTGTGGGAGGGTTGGGGTCATGGAAAAGGGGGCCTATTGTGGAATAAAAAAAATAAATCTAACCCTGCTTTCAATGTTCCACTTCAGCGACCCCATGCACCCAATGCATTAACATCAAGGTGTTGACTGGACAGAACTCCAAAAGCATGATCAAACTGAATATTGGTTAGAGTACTGTCAAATACACCCAAAGAACTGTGAAATAAGGTTCTGTCGGTGGGTATATGTACCCTTTAAATATGTTTCCTTTTGGTTTGTGTTTAATGCTTGATCTTAATGGGTTGGATGGTGTTTAGCAAGTGAGGGAATACAGGGATATGGGAGATAGATCATAGTACAAGTTGATCCAGGGACTGGTCCCATTGCATTTTGGAGTCAGGAAGGAATTTTTTTCCCCCTCTGAGGCAAATTGGAGAGGCTTCAAATGGGTTTTTTTTGCCTTCCTCTGGATCAACTGGCAGTTAGGCAGGTTAAAAAAAAGTTAAAAGTTTGAACTTGATGGATGTGTGTCTTTTTTCAACCTTACTTACTATGTTGGTACATATACTTACAGTTCTTTTTCTGTACCTTTGCAGGAGTCTGTGGAAACATTTCCGTGCTGTCAGCCTGTGTCTGTTCTTGCTGGTGTTTCCTTCTTACATGGCCTACATGATCTGCCAGTTCTTCCACATGGATTTCTGGCTCCTAATTATCATATCGAGCAGCATCCTCACTTCCTTGCAGGTATGTATTAAAATAAGGCACTTATTATAGATCACTGTCCTGATAGGCTTAATCCTTTCAGTGCCACCAGCTGTAGAATCTGTGGTAGTGCTTAAAACAAACTTGTGTCAACCCCATTGATTATGTGGTTGTGGGTTCCCCTATGTCATATGCCATGATCTGTTTTTACTGGACACAAAGCACTGCAAAATCAAAGGGCAGAACCTTAAAGGTTAAAGGGGAACTATCACGAATGTAGATGTATTAGAGCTCACTCAAATAACTGATTTCATCACAAGCAAAATCTAACAAAATACCTGCCTTTTGTACAAATTCTGCATGTAGAGAGACAGGATGTCTGGTGATTTTAATAGAGTGAGCGGAGGAGGTAGTGGGGTGACATCACTCCAACTTGCAGTAAAGAGTGAGGGAAGTTTAACAGCACAAGTCACATGACTGGGGGCAGCTGGGGAAACTCACAGTATGTCTAGTGCCATGTCAGATTTCAAAATTAAATATAAAAAAATCTGTTTCCTCTTTTGAGAAATGGATTTCAGAACAGTATTCTGCTGGAGCAGCACTATTAACTGATGTGTTTTGAAAAAATAATTTTGCCCATAACAGTATCCCTTTAAAGGAGAACTAAACCCTAAAAATTAATATGGCTAAAAATTCCATATTTTATATACTGAACTTATTGCACCAGCCTAAAATTTCAGCTTGTCAATAGCAGCAATGTTCCAGGACTTCAAACTTGTCACAGGGGGTCACCATCTTGGAAAGTGTCTGTGACACTCACATGCTCAGTGGGCTCTGAGCAGCTGTTGAGAAGCTAAGCTTAGGGCTCGTCACTAATTATCCAGCAGAAAATGAGGTTCCCCTGTAATATAAGCTGATGCACTGGTGTGCACTGGTTTCTGTGCTGCCATGTAGTAATTATCTATATTAATTACTAATCAGCCTTAAATTGTGACATTTCTATTCTATGTGTACTGTATAGTGTAAGTGGGTCCCTAAGCTCAGTAAGTGACAGCAGCACAGAGCATGTGCAGTGAATCAGCAGAAAAGAAGATGGGGAGCTACTGGGGCATCTTTGGAGACACAGATCTTTACTGCTAAAGGGCTGTGATTGCCTTGGGCTGGTACAGAAGCACAAAACCTAATGTACAACATTTCTAGCTACTTCTTTAGTTTAACTTTCCTTGGCCTTCAACTGTCTCCCCAGGTCCTGGGAACTCTCTTCGTCTACGTTTTGTTCATGATTGAAGAATTTCGTAAGGAACCAGTGGAGAACGTGGACGATGCAATTTATTATGTCAACGGTACGTATCGCCTGCTGGAGTTCCTGGTGGCGCTGTGCGTGGTGGCTTACGGCGTCTCGGAAACCGTTTTCGGGGAATGGACCGTGATGGGCTCCATGATCATCTTCATCCACTCCTACTACAACGTCTGGCTGCGGGCTCAGCTGGGCTGGAAGAGCTTTCTTCTGCGCAGGGATGCCGTCAACAAGATCAAGTCCTTGCCTGTTTCTACCAAAGAGCAACTGGAGCAGCACAATGACATCTGCTCCATCTGCTACCAAGTAAGTAATGCCATTAGGTTAATATATATGGGGATCAGTTTAGTATATAGATAGTGATGAGCGAATCTGTCCCATTTTGCTTCGCCACAACATTTGCAAAACTGTGAAATTTAGCAAAACGCATTGAAGTCAATGGGTGTTTTTTCTTATGGCGAGTTTTAGGTCCTAATGCATTAAAGGACCAGTAACATAAAAAAAAAAATTTAAAACAATTTGTTGTTTTTTTTAACGAAAAAATAACACCAAGACAGTTTTCACTTAAGAATTTACTTACCGATTCTTTGCTTGCGCTCCTCTTCAGAAACGGCGGCAGGGCGCCGATCCATCGTGCGGCGCTCGATTTCTTCTCCCTGGCTATCTCCTATAGAAGGCAGGGAGGAGAAATTGTGCGCCGCACAATGGATCATCGCCCTGTCGCCGTTTCTGAAGAGGATCGCAAGCAGAGTGTCAATAAGTAGTTTCTTAATAAAAGCTTTGCAAATTAAAAGTGAAAACTGTCTCGTTGGGTTTTTTTTTTCGTTAAAAAGAAACTTTTTTTTTTTTAAATTATGTTACTGGTCTTTTAAAGTCAATGGGTGTTTTTTCTTATTGCGACTTTTTTTTCTCCAAATGCATTAGTCAATGGGCGTTTTTTCTTATGGGAGTTTTTCTCCAAATGTATTAAAGTCAATGGGCGTTTTTTCTCTGCAAATTTTCCTGCAATTTTCACCACAGTTTCACGAAAAATTTTGCACACGGCGACATTCGGAATTTCACAGTGAGTCCATGTCTGTTGAATAAATTCGCTCATCACTTTATATATATATATATATATATATATATATATATATATATATATATATATAGATATAGATATAGATATAGATATAGATATAGATATAGATATAGATATAGATATAGATATATATAGATATATATAGATATATATAGATATATAGATATATATATATATATATATATATATATATATATATATATATATATATATATAGATATATATATAGATACATATATATATAGATACATATAGATATAGATATATAGATATAGATATATATATATAGGTAAAGGTGTCTAGCTCCTGGCTTGGCCCTAAGCTAGCTTCTGTATGAGACCAATCGGTATCTGAAATAGCTTTTTTACATATTGATTGGCATGCAGGATGTTACACCATGTATTTATTGAACAAAAAATGATCCAATAACATATCTGTGTGTATCAAAAGTAAGTGAATCATTAGCATTATCATATAATTTGAAGGTGAACTCAGTCTGCTGTTTTCACACCAGACCCTGTTTTATTCAAAGAAATGGGGTCCAGCAAAGCCTGATCACACATAGAACACATTTGTGAATGTGCATCATGGCTGGAACGAAGGAGGTGTCTGAGGACCTCAGAAAAAGAGTTGTTGATGCCCATAAAGCTGAAAAAAGTTACAAGATTATCTCTAAAGTGTTTTGACTCCACCAATCAAAAGTCAGAAAGATTGTGTACAAATGGAAGAACTTCAAGACAGTTGTTACCCTACCCAGGAGTGGTCAACCATCAAAGATAACTCCAACTGCAACGTGTCCAATAGTCCAACAGATTAAAAGGAACCCAGGGTCACTTCTAAGCAACTGAAAGACTGTCTCACATTGGCGAATGAGTCCATCATCAGGAGAACCCTGAACAGCAATGGTGTGTATGACAGGGTAGCAAGGAGAAAGACGCTGCTCTCCCCCAGAAATATTGGAGACTGTTTACAGTTTGCTAAAAGTCATGTGGACAAACCAGAAGGATACTGGATGAATATTTTGTGGACGGATAAAGCCAAAATAGAACTTTTTTGGCTTAAATGAGGAGTGTTAAAGGAGAACTAAAGCTTAACTAAAGAAGTAGACGAGAGTTTCTGTACTTTGTGTTTTTGGCTTCTGTATCAGCCCAAGGCAACCACAGCCCTTTTGTGTATCCTAAGATGCCCCAGTAGCTCCCCATCTTCTTTTCTACCAATTCACTGCACATGCTCTGTGCTGCTGTCACTTGCTGAGCTTAGGGACTCACTCACACTATACAGTACACATAGAATAGAAATATCACAATATAAGGCTGATTAGTAATTAATACAGATAATTACTACATGGCAGCACAGAAACCAGTGCAATTCACATCAGAATTTAATAATCAGCACTGTAGCATCAGCTTATATTACAGGGGAAGCTCATTTTCTGCTGGATAATTAGTGACGAGCCCTAAGCTTAGCTTCTCAACAGCCAATCAGAGCCCACTGAGCATGTGAGTGTCACAGACACTTTCCAAGATGGTGACCCCCTGTGACAAGTTTGAAGTCCTGGATCATTGCTGCTATTGACAAGCTGAAACTTTAGGCTGGTGCAATAAGTTCTGTATATAAAATGTTTTTTTAACCATATTCATTTTTAGGGTTTAGTTCAACTTTAAATTTGGAGAAAGAAAAACACTGCATTCCAGGATAAGAACCTTATCTGATTTGGGAAACATGATGGTGGGAGTTTCTGGTTTTGGCCTTTTTTGCTGCATCTGGACCATGACAGCTCGTCATCATTGATGAAACAATAAATTCTGAACTATACCAGAGAATTCTAAAGGAAAATGTCTAGAAATCTGTCCATGAACAGAATCTCAAGAGACTGTGGCTCATGCCGGAAGACAATGATCCTAAACACACACGTTCTACCAAAGAATGGTTAAAAAAAAGAATAAAGTGAATGTTTCGTAATGGCCAAGTCAAAATCCTGACCTAAATCCAATTGAAATGTTGAAAGACCTAACGCGAGCGGTTCACGAACATCCAAGAGCTGAAGCTGTATGGAGGAATGTGCAGGATTGATCAACAGTTACTGCAAAGTTTAGTTGCAGTTCTTGCTGCATAAGGGGGGGGTCACGCCAAATACTGAGCAAAAATACTGATTTATTTACTTTTGCCACAGGCAGATATGTTATTGGATCATTTTATTGTTCAATAAATACATGACCGAATATAATCATTTTTTGTTTTATTTGAAAATCAGGTGATGTTTTAGGTCACATTCATATAATACTAGAGAACATTTTAAAGGAATTGTTCAGTATTAAAACTGGGTAAATAGATAGGGAGTGCAAACTCAAAAAAATGTTTCTTATATAGTTAGCCAAAAATGTAATGTATAAAGGCTGGAGTGACTGAATATCTAACATAATAGCCAGAACATTACTTCCTGCTTTGCCGCTCTCTTGGTTTCCACTGATTGGTTATCAGGTAACCAATCAGTGACTTGAGGGGGTGGCACATAGGTCATAACTGTTGCTTTTGAATCTGAGCTGAATGCTGAGGATCAATTGCAGTCTCATTCAATAGTTATGTCCCATCTGGCCCCCCTTCAAGTTGCTGACTAACTCCGAGTTAGAGAGCAGAAAAGTAGTGTTCTGGCTATTATGTTGGACATCCAGTCACTCCAGCCTTTATACATTACATTTTTGACTATATTAGAAACATTTTTTATTTTGCACAGCCTATATATTTACCCGGTTTTTATTTTTACACTGAACTGTTCCTTTAAAGGGCTTACAAACTTTCAAGCATGTGTGTAGGTGGGGCCAAGGGAACCAGACATTGTGAGGTTCCATAATAATGTTGGACTGTAAAGTATTCATATCAGTTGTTTTTTAACCACAACAGAAGGGCTTATATGGCTGCCAAGTGGGACTACTGTGCACCCTCTATAGATAGTTCTGACTGCCTAATTCATTTGTAACACGAGCAATTCATACATTCCATGCTATTTTTGCAGGATATGAATTCAGCTGTCATAACACCATGCAGCCATTTTTTCCATCCTGGCTGCCTGAAAAAGTGGCTCTACGTGCAAGAGACTTGCCCTCTGTGTCACTGTCAATTAAAGTCTCTGTCTCAACAAGCAGTGGCCGAGTCTGGCTCCTCCACCAATCCCGTTGTGGAGCAAAGTGCTAACCCACCGCAGGAGCCGTTGTCTGCGGTAGCGGCAACGACAGAGACCTTGGGTACAGTGCCAACATGCTCTGCACTCGAACAAGAACCAACCATGGACATTGAGCCAGCAGAATCCCTAGTGGAGAGGAGAGGGGAGCTGGAGGTGCACGTTTCTCAAGAGGAAGCAAACTCAAATAGCAATGAGGTGCTCCAAAGGATACTCACTACAGGGAAAGTGCAGCCAGAGGACTTAAATGTGAAGGCTTTACCCCCTGAAAGTGAGGTCTGTGCAGGAATCTGATACTGTATCTATGCTGGAACTGATCATTTCAAAGCCAAACCCTGACTACCCACCTCCCCATCTTGTTCTGAGGAAGAATCAAAACATTGACACAAATTTAAAGTGTATGCAGAATTCTCCCACGTGGATTTATTTTTCATGTCTTGGTGCCGACGATGACGATTATGATGAAGGCAAAGCAAGCAATCCTTTCTATGACTGACACGCTAAATTCTAAGAAAGAGAAATCTAGATTTTTGTTCAAATTATATTTGTTACTTTGATGTGGGTAAGATTCGCCCAATCAGAACCTAAAAGGTCCCAATGAGTTGATGGGCCACCAACGTTTACATAGATGAGAGAATACTTTTCCTGCCCGGAGCAGCTAAAGCATGGAGCAGAATTAGGGCTCCCGCCAGTGTGATGGCATAGAAAGAAAGCTGCACGCTTGCATGCATTCTTGCACTCTGAGTATAACACACTGGGGGGGGGGATATTTTGGGGTGGGGAGGTTCAATGCCACTTTATTGCAGCCTCAACTTGTTGCTTATTTTTATGTTTCATAGTATTATTATTGCCCTGCAGCCTCCTCTATCTCTCCCCCTGTATGAAGTAAAACTGGAGCTCAGGTGAGCGCCTGGTTGGTCGCCATGGCGGGATGAGCCTCATTGCACAGAAAGGGGGTGAGCGGGAATGAGCTGCAGCTTCATTGAACAGTGTTAAACGATAGATGTATTTGCACTCTCTGGATATGAGTACACGGGGGCCTTCCCGTGTATGATCAGTCTCCGCAAATGCCATTTTTAAGGCTGTTGCTAGTGCGCGCACTTTCATATAGTATCCCGCCCCTCCCAGAACCAGTTGTTATATAATAAACTACATTTATAAACCGATTGCAGATTTGGGGAGGGGGTGAAAAACAAATCGGCAATTTTTTTATTGTGAATTTTGATATGAAATCTAAAAAAAATTAAATAAAGTTTAATTTATAATAAAAACCATTGGGCCAGAAAGGAAAACAAAGGCTGAGAATTCAGTTTTCCTGAATAAAATAATGATTTTTTTTTTTTTTTTTTTTTTGATACATTTGGATGTCGACTGACGGACATAGCTGAATGTCTTAATAAATTATATTTCAACATGTGCTGGCTCCTACTGCTTTTTTTTTTTTTTAGGTTTCCTTGCCCTTTAAGAAGAAAATCATAAACCATTAGGGGGTTACAAATCCGAGAAAGGGCTTGTGGCCCAAAACATTTAGTGGCACAACTCAGTAAATTTAATTGCTGCAAAGTTCTGCTTTAAAGGAGAAGGCTTCTTCCACTTAGGGGTGCCTAATGATAGTGATTTATAACTTACCTGTAGGGATGCACCGAATCCAGGATTCGGTTTGGGATTAGGCCTTTTTCAGCAGGAATCAGATTCGTCCGAATCCTTCTGCCGGCCCGAACCGAATCCAATACTGAATTTGCATATGCATATTAGGGGCCGGAGGAAAATGCGTGACTTTTTAATCACAAAACAAGGAAGCAAAAAATGTTTTCCCCTTTCCGTCCCTAATTAGCATATGCAAATTAGGATTCAGTTCGGTATTCGGCTGAATCTTTCGCGAAGGATTCGGTGGTTCGGCCGAATCCAAAATAGTGGATTCGGTGCATCCCTACTTACCTGAAACCACGGGCTGGTGCTCCTGTTGGCAGAAAACTGCACCGTCCCCAGTGAGCACCACGGAGCGATCCTTCTTCTTTCAAATTTTTTCTTCTTTTCAAATTTCTCAGGGGGCGCATGCGCAGTAAAATGAAAAAGCCGACTTATTAGTTAAAGTTCGGCTTTTCACTCTCATGCGCAACCACGAGAAGAAAGAAGAAGCTGGAAGAACCCCGGGCTGGTGCAGTTTTCTGCTGATAGGAGCACAGGCCCGGGGTTTCAGGTAAGTCAATACAATCACTTGGGGGTGCCTAACATTTAGCACCCTCAAGCGTGAAATGACTTTCCTTCTCCTTTAAGGCTTCCTTCATCTTTATTATTTTACTAGTTACCAATCACTAGGGGTGACATTGTGTTAGGGCTTCTCCATGACATTAATTGTATTACAGGCAGGGGCACCTCTCCTTTAAAAAAGTGCTCAGATGTGGGGTATGGGCCATCTTACCCTGGGTTCCCAGAAATCCCTTGTTTGAGTTAGACTTGGAATAGGCGAAGGACAGAAATCTTTAGCACACGTACCCAGTCTGAACTCTTGCAAGGGATAACTGAGGCAATATGGGGGCAGCCCACTTTTGCTGCTGAGCAGGTAGGATGCTCATTGGAGGATCCTCTTGCATTAAAAGGGGGCACTGACCCTGAAGGTCTGGTAGCATGTTTATCAAGCAATTTTGATTTAACTCAGCCCAGAGCAGTTCGCACACCTACAGGAGCAGATGAAGAGATACTGGGGAGATGGACATGTAGATCTGGCCTGTGGTGCGCTGTGGGCCTAGGGTTGCCACCATTCTCCCCAGCGAACTCCAGGGGGAGGCAGGGCCATGACATAGTGGAAGCCGTGACATGGTGGGGGTGGGACTGTGACATTAGGGGTGGAGCGATTGGATGATTGCTGCATCAATCTCAGGAATTCCAGTCCGTTTTTTTCTAATTTGGAAAACCGGGCAATCAAATCCCCAAGCTGTCCAGGTCAACCAGAAAGGTGGCAACCCTATGTGCCATTTCATACATACATAGAAATATAGTCAGTTTGGTTGAAAAAAGACACGTCCATCAAGTTCAACCTTTTAACTTTTTTCAACTGCCAGCTGATCCAGAGGGGAAAAAATTCCTTCCTGACTTCAAAATGGCAATGGGACCAGTCCCTGGATCAACTTGTACTATGAGCTATCTCCCATATCCCTGTATTCCCTCACCTGCTAAACACCATCCAACCCCTTCGTTTACCTATCTAATGTATCAGCCTGTACCACTGATTCAGGGAGACAATTCCAAATCTTCACAGCTCTCACTGTAACAAACCCCTTCCCAATATTTAGGCAGAATCTCTTTTCTTTTAATCAGAATGGGTGACCTTGTGTCAGCTGGAAAGACCTACTGGTAAATAAATCATTAGAGAGATTATTATATGATCCCCTTATATATTTATACATAGTTATCATATCTCCCCTTAAGCGCCTCTTCTCCAGAGTGAACATCCCCAACTTGGCCAGTCTTTCAACTTGGCCAGTCTTTCCTCATAGCTAAGATTCTCCATACCTTTTACCAGCTTAATTGCCCTCCTCTGTACCCTCTCTAATACAATAATGTCCTGTTTGAGTGATGGAGACCAATACTGTACGGCATATTCTAGATGGGGTCTTACCAGTACTCTATACAGTGGAACAATGACCCTCCTGCCGTGAATCTCTGCCCCTTTTAATACAACTCAAGACCTTATTTGCCCTTGATGCTGCTGACTGGCATTGCTTGCTACAGCAGTTACTGCTATTTTATGATGGACATCCATTTAATACTTGGGTCCTGTAGGTTCTTCCCTGTCATCTACACATGTGGGCTCTGCTACCTTTTCCCCCACCCAGCGTTCAATTTAAAAGCAAGAGGTGGAGGAGCTGTGGAGGGTCACTGGTCATTATTGAGCCTGTCGTGGTCAAGGGGGTCTGCTCTCTGCTAAGCTTGTCACTGGCTGGGGGCTCAATTTACTGCTGTCAGTCTATGCACCATTACTACTATAGCTCACTTCATACTGGCGTAATGCAATGTGTGCTACTTTCCTAAACCCTTACTTATTGTTTAATCTGGATATTGGGTTTATAAGATCCACTGGGACAGGGGATGATGCAAGTTCAATTTGTGCATCCTGAACTTCCCCTGTAGCTTTTGAAAAAAAATAAAAGCAGCAAATGAACACTACCAGTAGATGGAGCTGTTGACTTCCACATTGGTCAGAGTTTCCTGGATTCCTTCTAAAGGTCATTCTACATTGTACATTGAACCCTGGGGAAACATTGTTTACGTTCTATCAATTTACTTAAGAACCTGTGATCATTAAAGGTAGAATTTGTATACAATATGTATACAGTCTTCTTATATTTAGTATTCCATGCCTGCAGTGTAATCTCAAATTGGATAATCCTACTGTTACTATAAACACAATCTCTCCATACTATACCTGCTATCCCACAGTCACACTCCCTTCCCAGAGACTATTATCCACTGTTACTATAGACACCATCTCTCCCTACTGTAGCTGCTATCCCACAGTCACACTCCCTTACCAGAGACTATTATCCACTGTTACTATAGGCACCATCTCTCCCTACTATACCTGCTATCCCACAGTCACACTCCCTTACCAGAGACTATTATCCCACTGTTACTATAGGCACCATCTCTCCCTACTATACCTGCTATCCCACAGTCACACTCCCTCCAGAGACTATTATCCACTGTTACTATAGACACCATCTCTCCCTACTATACCTGCTATCCCACAGTCACACTCCCTTACCAGAGACTATTATCCCACTGTTACTATAGGCACCATCTCTCCCTACTATACCTGCTATCCCACAGTCACACTCCCGTCCCAGAGACTATTATCACTGTTACTATAGACACCATCTCTCACTATTATAACCTGCTATCCCACAGTCACAACTCCCCTTTCCCAGAGACTATTATCCACTGTTACTATAGACACTATCTCTACCTACTATACCTGCTATCCCACAGTCACACTCCCTTCCCAGAGACTATTATATCCACTGTTACTATAGGCACCATCTCTCCCTACTATACCTGCTATCCCACAGTCACACTCCCTTCCAGAGACTATTATCCACTGTTACTAGACACCATCTCTCCCTACTTATACCTGTATCCCCACGCACACTCCCTTCCCAGAGACTATTATCCACTGTTACTATAGACCATCTCTCCCTACTATACCTGCTATCCCACAGTCCACACTCCCTTCCCAGAACTATTATCCACTGTTTACTATAGGCACCATCTCTCCCTATACCTGCTATCCCACAGTCACACTCCTTCCCAGGACTATTATCCACCGTTACTATAGACACCATCTCTCCCTATTATACCTGCTACCACAGTCACACTCCCTTCCCAGAGACTATTATCACTGTTTACTATTAGGCACCCATCTCTCCCTACTATACCTGCTATCCACAAGTCACCACTCCCTTCCCAGAGACTATTATCCCTGTTACTCACAATCTCTCCCTACTTACCTGCTATCCACAGTCACACTCCCCTTCCCAGAGACTATTATCCACTGTTACTATAGCACCATCTCTCCCTACTATCCCTGCTATCCCACAGTCACACTCCCTTCCCGAGACTATTATCCACTGTTACTATAGACACCATCTCTCCCTACTATACCTGCTATCCCACAGTCACACTCCCTTACCAGAGACTATTATCCCACTGTTACTATAGGCACCATCTCTCCCTACTATACCTGCTATCCCACAGTCACACTCCCTTCCCAGAGACTATTATCCCACTGTTACTATAGACACCATCTCTCACTATTATACCTGCTATCCCACAGTCACACTCCCTTCCCAGAGACTATTATCCACTGTTACTATAGACACTATCTCTACCTACTATACCTGCTATCCCACAGTCACACTCCCTTCCCAGAGACTATTATCCACTGTTACTATAGGCACCATCTCTACCTACTATACCTGCTATCCCACAGTCACACTCCCTTCCCAGAGACTATTATCCACTGTTACTATAGGCACCATCTCTCCCTACTATACCTGCTATCCCACAGTCACACTCCCTTCCCAGAGACTATTATCCACTGTTACTATAGACACAATCTCTCCATACTATACCTGCTATCCCACAGTCACACTCCCTTCCCAGAGACTATTATCCCACTGTTACTATAGGCACCATCTCTCCCTACTATACCTGCTATCCCACAGTCACACTCCCTTCCCAGAGACTATTATCCACTGTTACTATAGACACCATCTCTCTCTACTATACCTGCTATCCCACAGTCACACTCCCTTACCAGAGACTATTATCCCACTGTTACTATAGGCACCATCTCTCCCTACTATACCTGCTATCCCACAGTCACACTCCCTTCCCAGAGACTATTATCCACTGTTACTATAGACACCATCTCTCACTATTATACCTGCTATCCCACAGTCACACTCCCTTCCCAGAGACTATTATCCACTGTTACTATAGACACTATCTCTACCTACTATACCTGCTATCCCACAGTCACACTCCCTTCCCAGAGACTATTATCCACTGTTACTATAGGCACCATCTCTCCCTACTATACCTGCTATCCCACAGTCACACTCCCTTCCCAGAGACTATTATCCACTGTTAATATAGGCACCATCTCTCCCTACTATACCTGCTATCCCACAGTCACACTCCCTTCCCAGAGACTATTATCCACTGTTACTATAGGCACAATCTCTCCCTACTATACCTGCTATTCCACGGTCACACTCCCTTCCCAGAGACTATTATCCACTGTTGCTATAGGCACCATCTCTCCTACTATACCTGCTATCCCACAGTCACACTCCCTTCCCAGAGACTATTATCCACTGTTACTATAGGCACCATCTCTCCCTACTATACCTGTTATCCCACAGTCACACTCCCAGAGACTATTATCCACTGTTAATATAGGCACCATCTCTCCCTACTATACCTGCTATCCCACAGTCACACTCCCTTCCCAGAGACTATTATCCACTGTTACTATAGACACCATCTCTCACTATTATACCTGCTATCCCACAGTCACACTCCCTTCCCAGAGACTATTATCCACTGTTACTATAGACACTATCTCTACCTACTATACCTGCTATCCCACAGTCACACTCCCTTCCCAGAGACTATTATCCACTGTTACTATAGACACCATCTCTCCCTACTATACCTGCTTTCCCACAGTCACACTCCCTTCCCAGAGACTATTATCCACTGTTACTATAGGCACCATCTCTCCCTACTATACCTGCTATCCCACAGTCACACTCCCTTCCCAGAGACTATTATCCCACTATTACTATAGGCACCATCTCTCCCTACTATACCTGCTATCCCACAGTCACACTCCCTTCCCAGAGACTATTATCCACTGTTACTATAGGCACCATCTCTCCCTACTATACCTGCTATCCCACAGTCACATTCCCAGAGACTATTATCCACTGTTACTATAGGCAAGTTTTGCTGTAACTTTCCAACATATGAGGACATCGCTGGTGTCATATTTCTACATTACTCATAATAAAATAAGCAACTAAATGGCAATGGTAAAGCTATCGATTCCCGTGGATCTCTCTTCTCATTAGTTTGAAAAAAAATCACTGGCCCCTGGAGCCCTGGGCTTTGTTCTGCCCCCTCCATCTATTTCTTTTCTCTGCTGATTATTTAATTTCTTAACACTCATTAATTCCCATATTTGCTCTTTTCTCTTCTGTTCGTTTTTTTACAGCCCTATTTTCTACCCTTAACAATGTAACAGCTTGCAGTCTCTATAATTTCTGAAGAGCTAGATAAAAATAGATTTGATTAATCTGAGCTCTTGTGTTTTTCTTCCCCTTAATTTGTATGAGCTACATACTTTTTGTTTTAAAGAGACAATTACCCCTATGTAAATGGATGTTTTTTCCAACCTTGTATTTTGTTGTTTAATAGGAAATGTAACTTGACATTTTTACATCTTACGTCTTTTATTTTTAAAGAGATTGTTCACTTTAAATTAACTTTTAGTATAATGTAGAGCAGTGATCCCCAACCAGTAGCTCGCGAGCAACATGTTGCTCTCCAACCCCTTGGATGTTGCTCCCAGTGGCCTCAAAGCAGGTGCTTATTTTTGAATTCCAGGCTTGGAGGCAAGTTCGGTTGGATAAAAACCAGATGTAGTGCCTAATCAAGCCTCAATGTAGGCAGACAATTCACATAGGGGCTACCAAATGGACAATCACAGCACTTATTTGGCACCCCAGGAACAGTTTTCATGCTAGTGTTGCTCCCCAAATCCTTTTACTTCTGAATGTTGCTCATGGGTTGTAAAGGTTGGGGATCCCTGATGTAGAGAGTGATAATCTGAGTCAATTTACAACTGGTTTTCATTTTTTCTTTTTTTGCAGTTTTTAAATTATTTAGCTTTCTGTGCAACAGTTCTTCAGTTTGGCATTTTGGTTGCTAGGGTTCAATTTAACTTAGCAACCAAGCAGTGGTTTGAAAGAGAGACAGGAATATAAATAGAGGAGGCTTAAATCGTAAGATAAGTAATAAAAAGTAACAATAACAAATAAATAGTAGTAGATATAATTAATCCTTATTGGAAGCAAAACCAGCCTATTGGGTTTATTTAATGTTTACATGATTTTCTAGTAGACTTAATGTATGAAGATCGAAATTACGGAAAGATCTGTTATCTGGAAAACCCCAGGTCCCAGGCATTCTGGATAACAGGTCCCATACCTGTACTAAAATTCAACCTTAAGATGAACCACACTTAAATAAATATTTTCTTTATATTCTTTAATTGTATGTATTTATATATATATATATATATATATATATATATATATATATATATATATATATATATATATATATATATATATATATTTAAGTGGAACTATAATTTATAAATAGTATGGTGCCAATACTGGAAGTAGGCCTTTAAAACTTACTACAAGTGATGGGCGAATAAATTCGCCTGCCACAAATTCACGGAGAATTTCCACGTTTCGCGATTTTTTTCATGAAAACTTTAGAATTTCACCATTTTTTCATGAAAACATTTGAATTTCACCATTTTTCGCGAAAACGTTTGAATTTCACCATTTTTCCACAAATTTTTTGGGAGAAATTCGCCCATCACTACTAACCACTGAGAAAACTTCCCTGGAAAACAGCATTTCTGAAAAAGCTTCTGATACTGATACAATTACATTAGATGCCGCCCCAGTAAATCAAATCACTTTCCTGAAAAGATCCCCAGCCTTGGGGGGAAAAAAATAAAGCAATTGAATTGACAGGGGTGGTGACTAAATATTGGCGCCCTCTACATGAATCCGGTTTTCTTTGACTAAACAAAAGGCAACGCATAAGTGAGACCAAGATGTGGCTCTTGCAGACAGTGTACTGTCTTACCAATCCTGCTGTGCTCAGTGAAATAAAATGTAACCTTTTATTCAGGATAGCAATAATCACACCCCCTGTTGTTAAACATGAGGATATTAGAGTCACCACGGAGTTCCCTGACCTGTATAACTCAGCCTGCAGCCTTGTGCCTTTATATGGTCACAGAACAACCCCTCAGTGACTTCTAATATCCTTATCATTTACAGTAGGGGGTACATTATCCCTTATAATACATGAGTGATACTCAGAGTTCCCTGTATAACTCAGCCTGCAGCCTTGTGCCTTTATATGGTCACAGAACAACCCCTCGGTGACTTCTAATATCCTTATCATTTACAGCAGGGGGTACATTATACCTTATAATACACAAGTGATACTCAGAATTCTCTCTATAAATCAGCCTGTAGCCTTGTGCCTTTATATGGTCACAGAACCCCTCAGTGACTATTAATATCCTTATCATTTACAGTAGGGGGTACATTATCCCTTATAATACATGAGTGATACTCAGAGTTCCCTGTATAACTCAGCCTGCAGCCTTGTGCCTTTATATGGTCACAGAACAACCCCTCAGTGACTTCTAATATCCTTATCATTTACAGTAGGGGGTACATTATCCCTTATAATACATGAGTGATACTCAGAGTTCCCTGTATAACTCAGCCTGCAGCCTTGTGCCTTTATATGGTCACAGAACAACCCCTCAGTGACTTCTAATATCCTTATCATTTACAGTAGGGGTTGCATTAACCCTTATAATAGATGAGTGATATTCCCATAGCCTGCAGCCTTTATATGGTGTGGTACTGTGTCTGGGAGAACTGTGGAGAGAAGGTGCAAATATCCCAGAATGCTCTGTGAGACTCAGAAGGGAAATTGCAGGTGCTGTGAACAATCTGCATTGGTAATTAAGTCCAGGTGTGGGGAGTGATGTCATCACCTGGGAGGAGGAATGATCTGCTAAGGAACCAGGAAGTGCTTGAGGTAAGGGCTCAGGGATTTGGGAGTTTGGGATATTCTCATGTGCCGAGTCTGTTGGAGACTAAATGTGGCCATAGATGTAACAATTACGATCTTTCCAATAAAGATTGTTTGTTTCAATACACACGTGTAGAGCTGAATGGTCAGATATAAAGATCTAAACAATAGAATTCTACCTGTATCCGAGGATTCAGCACTAACCGCTGCGGTTTGGTTTTGTACAGTAATATCGGTGTGTGTATGGTTCCCTTAAGGTGTGGACTGAGCCCCTATTTGGCGCTAGAACATTGCTAAAGGACAAGAACTCTGTGACCAGTGGCCATGCTGTTGTGACTACTGAATAGGAACTTGCTTTACTGTTGTAGCACACTTCTGTCACAAGTACTGTTCTCTAGAAAACTCCATTGTGAATAAAACGCATGGATTTCTGTGAATGATTTATCTGAATGCCGTTGCCTTACTGCTGGGAGGAGTTAGTGCTGAGGTTTCCATTTGAGTGAATTCCCACAATGGTCACAGACAACAGTAAGAGCAGAACTCCACGAATCGATACGGAGCGCTGGGTTGTGATGCGAGGAAACGCAGGTGACCAGTCGGAGGCGGCGAATATAATTGAAGTTATAGAAACATATCAGCTACAAAAGGCAAGCGACCAGTCAGAGGCACTGATTATAATGTAAGTTATAGAAACATATCGGCTACAAACGACATGCATCCGACTGTCGGATGAAGACGCAGGGTGCGTCGTTGCATTTCTACAGTCGTGTCGGATGCATGTCGTTTGTAGCTGATATGTTTCTATAACTTACATTATAATCAGTGCCTCTGACTGGTCGCTTGCCTTTATATGGTCACAGAACAACCCCTAAGGGACTTCTAATATCCTTATCATTTACAGTAGGGGGTACCTTATCCCTTATAATAAATGAGTGATACTCAGAGTTCCCTGTATAACTCAGCCTGCAGCCTTGTGCCTTTATATGGTCACAGAACAACCCCTCAGTGACTTCTAATATTCTTATCATTTACAGTAGGGGGTACATTATCCCTTATAATACATGAGTGATACTCAGAGTTCCCTGTATAACTCAGCCTGCAGCCTTGTGCCTTTATATGGTCACAGAACAACCCCTCAGTAACTTCTAATATCCTTATCATTTACAGCAGGGGGTACATTATCCATTATAATACATGAGTGATAGTCAGAGCTCCCTGTATAACTCAGCCTGCAGCCTTGTGCCTTTATATGGTCACAGAACAACCCCTAAGTGACTTCTAATATCCTTATCATTTACAGCAGGGGGTACATTATCCCTTATAATACATGAGTGATACTCAGAGTTCCCTGTTTAACTCAGCCTGCGGCCTTGTGTCTTTATATGGTCACAGAACCCCTCAGTGACTTCTAATATCCTTATCATTTACAGTAGGGGTGCAATATCCCTTATAATACAGTGATACTCACAATTCATGACTAAACAATAGAAACATCTCTCAGAGTAGCTTTCAGCGCACAGGCAGCAATAAAGAAGAACAGTGGAACAGAAGGCCATAAACTGCAGCTAAACATCCATGAACAATCTCATAATCCCGCTTCATAAAATATTAAGGGAACAAATACTGTTTTTCTGCACTTGTACAATCAGCAATTCTATTTAAATGTCCCCGTAATAAAGCAGAGATTGATGAGACTGGTTGTCTCCTGTATGACACATACCCAAAATCTGCGTGTGCTGCTCTTCTTCTCGCTGTTCTGTTTGTGTGCAGATTTCTGCCCATCAGTTGCATTAACATGGATAGATGCCAGAACTTTAGGGGAAAAAATCGAAATATACAGGAAGGCCGGTATTTTTTTTCAAAAAAAGGTGGCAACTCTTAAGTCCTCCTCCCCACAAGCCCTACTTTCCCAATTTGCTAATCACACTTCTTGGGACCACCCTCTGCCATCGCGCCCCTTACTGTAGTACCCCCTGCACTCCAACAATTACTGCCCTGGCCAAGCCTGTGTTTTCTGTCTGCAGCTTAAAGAGTCCCAGGGGGGCCTAGCCTGAATGTGTACAGTGCACACATGAATATAGAATTCGGGAGGACTGTAATAGTGTTAAGAGGACTGTATTTACACTATTCCTTAATGCCCCCCCCATAGGTCCAATGGGTATGGGTGGCAGGGGGACCAGGTACCTTTAGCTGTGCCCAGTGGTGGGTCCATTCTCATTTGGGCCCCACTCAGGTCTGGACTGAGAATTAAAATAGGCCCTGGCATTTCAGGTACACAGAGGCCCATTCAGCCCCCATAGAGGCCCAAACAGCCCCCACCAGCCCACTAAATACTGACTTGGGCCCTTATAGCAGCCCCTCTGGCATTTGCCAGAACCCACAGATTGCTAGTCCGGGTCTGGGCCCCAGGCTGTGCACTGCCCATTCCAACCACAACCTCAGTCCCACTTTGCTCATATCCAACAACATCTGACATTACTGGGCCCTGAGTATTTATTTATTTTATTTTTTTTTTGGTGTGTTACCACCATAAATGTGGACATGGTCTTAAATGTTCTTGGAGAATTTAACCCTTTAGCAGAAAAAACCCTACCCCCCACCCCACGTTTACCCCCTCCCTCCTCCCCCCCAGCCTAACTGCCGCCCCCGGAGAAATGCCCCTAACTTTTTACTTACCCCTCGGTGCAGATTCAGACAACGGAGTTCACCCCAAACAACTTTGTGTCTTCATCCATCCATTTCATTGCATGCGCAGTTGCCGCAAACTGGTAAATTGCTCCAACTGCGCATGCGCCGATTCGCCGGTCTCCGCTTACCGAAGACCCAGAAGATGGCTGGGGGGAGGAGGGAGAGGGGTCTACGTGGGGCCGGAGGTAGGATTTTTTTTTTGCTAAAGGATTGAATTTTTCTTTGAGATAACATGGATGTAGTTTAAAACCAGAGTTTTCAACACTGGCTTCCATTATCGGCCCTCCACCATGTAGGCCAGAAAAGTTCCGACCCTCAGTACCACAGAAGTTGGACAGCACTGGTCTCTTGGGTAAGCTGCCAGCCCAAAACTTAATTTAGTGCAGTGTTTAGAACCAATGATGACCATGTGTTTTTATGAGGGTTCAAATATGGGTCCCAACCTACAGGTTAAAAATCCAGATATTCAGGGCCTTTTAAACATCTGCGCTCAGAATGGTTCCTTTACCCCCTATTGTTTTGTGTTCCCAATATAGCCATTCCCATGGCTAATTCTATTTGTTTCTATGATCTGTGCTACTAAGGACTTTAAGGAAAAGATGGTTATTATTTGAAGTTATTATTATTTACTGGGGACAACCCAACAGCCAAAAGAAACACATGTAACGTTTTTATTTGTGTTATACTCCCTTTGCTAATGGTGTTGGGCATGGCTTATTTAATAGAGTTGAGTAGGTAGTGGAAATATGGGTGTAGACATAATCCTAGAAACTATGGAAATATAAGACTTTGTAGTTTCTATCTAATATTTTTGCAAATTAAATAATTTATCTAGAAGAGGCTGATTTGATTTGACTCGGAGGTCCAACAACTTCTAGTTACTGTACTAGGATATTACACGATATTACTGCGCATGGACAAGTGAATAGATCTTCCAAACGACTCAGGGCAGAGAAGGATGTAGTATGGCCTGAATCCATAATCCCCCAATTATATTACATTATTATATGATCATTTATTTCCAGGGCTTCAGTGCTGCTGCTGAACTCTAACAAATGCAAATTTTGCCCTTGTGATTGTGGATGTGCAAAAATTTCTGCCAGACAGTGAAGGATTTAAATATAGGGGAGTGTAAATTAAACCCAGCAAAACCCCCGTACTAAGCACAATTCAGCAGGAACAATCCCCTACATTTGCTCATAGTCTGTACAGAGAGATCCCATAAAACTATGGCAGCATAGGTATTCCCTGTACTAAGTAAATTTCAGCAGGAACAGCCTCCTAAGTTTGCTCATGGCCTGTTCAGAGAAATACCATAAAACTATCACAGCATAAGGTATTCCCTGTACTAAGTAGATTTCAGCAGGAACAGCCTCCTAAGTCTGCTCATGGCCTGTATAGAGAGATACCATAAAACTATTACAGCATGAGTATTCCCCTGTACTAAGCAAATTTTAGCAGGAACAGCCTCCTAAGATTGCTCATTGCCTTTACAGAGAGATACCATAAAACTAAGGCAGCATAGGTATTCCCCTGTACTATGCACAATTCAGCAGGAACAGTCCCCTAAGATTGCTCATTGCCTTTACAGAGAGATACCATAAAACTAAGGCAGCATAGGTATTCCCCTGTACTATGCACAATTCAGCAGGAACAGCCCCTAAGTTTGCTCATAGTCTGTACAGAGAGATCCCATAAAACTATTACAGCATAGGTTTTCCCTGTACTAAGCACAATTCAGCAGGAACAGCCTCCTAAATTTGCTCATGGCCTGTACAGAGAGATCCCATAAAACTATTACAGCATAGGTATTCCCTTTTACTAAGCACAATTCAGCAGGAGTTTCTGCAGGAGAATCTGCCTTGATCTAATCTTTAGAACCTGCTTGTGTAATGCATCATATTGTTACAAAACACACACATTGTATTGAAATAGCTCTCCCATCAGGAAAATACAAACGTAAAGTAGCAGTTTAATATAATTCATATTAAGCCCTGCATGATAGGCCTCCCCTTTTATAATTAAGACAGGGATATTTTTGCTGTCTGCGCTCTCTGTGCTTTGGAGATCACAGTAGAAATGTATCTGGAATTGTTTCAAATTTCTTTGTAAATTGGCTTTGACACAGAAGGCGACTTTTCTTTTCAAAGGCGTGCAAAACAAAGTATGCGGATTTGTGTAATGCATCTCCGCATTAAAAGGTTTCATGTTTAAGAAATCAGCCTTGAAAATACTGCCAGGGAGGGAATCGCTGAATGAGGAAAGGAATACTGAGAATTGTTTCAGAAATATTTCTGATCTTCCTGCTGAGAGGAGACAATGAGAAGAGCCTCTTTGATATTACAGGTGATTATCTCTGTGCTTGTTGGTGTATAAAAGCATATTCCAGGATTAAGCTGTTTGCCCTTCTGTTATCATTCTCTTGATATCATATCTTCATATCTACCTAGAGTCCAAGCAGGACTGACTTTAACTTCGAAGAAAAGCTCAATTGATTGCTACATATGGTAGCAATGAGACTAATTGCTTCTGGCATGGAACTGTGACTGTGGGATAGCAGGTATAGTAGGGAGAGATGGTGCCTATAGTAACAGTGGGATAATAGTCTCTGGGAAGGGAGTGTGACTGTGGGATAGCAGGTATAGTAGGGAGAGATGGTGCCTATAGTAACAGTGGGATAATAGTCTGTGGGAAGAGAGTGTGACTGTGGGATAACAGGTATAGTAGGGATAGATGGTGTCTATAGTAACAGTGGATAATAGTCTCTGGGAAGGGAGTGTGACTGTGGGATAGCAGGTATAGTAGGGAGAGATGTTGCCTGTAGTAACAGTGGGATAATAGTCTCTGGGAAGGGAGTGTGACTGTGGGAAAGCAGGTTTAGTAGGGAGAGATGGTGCCTATAGTAACAGTGGATAATAGTCTCTGGGAAGGGAGTGTGACTGTGGGATAGCAGGTATAGTAGGGAGAGATGGTGCCTATAGTAACAGTGGATAATAGTCTGTGGGAAGGGAGTGTGACTGTGGGATAACAGGTATAGTAGGGAGAGATGGTGTCTATAGTAACAGTGGGATAATAGTCTCTGGGAAGGGAGTGTGACTGTTGCATATAAGGTATGGTAGGGAGAGATGATGCCTATAGTAGCCATGGTATTATAGCCTAAGGGAAGGGACTGTGGCTGTAGGATAGCAGGTATAGTAGGGAGAGATGGTGCTTTGCATATAAGAACATGACTGATACTATATAATTTTTAACTCTAATTTTTCATAGGGAGAGATGGTGCCTATAGTAACAGTTGGATAATAGTCTCTGGGAAGGGAGTGTGACTGTGGGATAGCAGGTATAGTAGGGAGAGATGGTGCCTATAGTAACAGTGGATAATAGTCTCTGGGAAGGGAGTGTGACTGTGGTATAGCAGGTATAGTAGGGAGAGATGGTGCCTATAGTAACAGTGGGATAATAGTCTCTGGGATGGGAGTGTGACTGTGGGATAGCAGGTATAGTAGGGAGAGATGGTGCCTATAGTAACAGTGGGATAATAGTCTCTGGGAAGGGAGTGTGACTGTGGGATAGCAGGTATAGTAGGGAGAGATGGTGCCTATAGTAACAGTGGGATAATAGTCTCTGGGAAGGGAGTGTGACTGTTGCATATAAGGTATGGTAGGGAGAGATGATGCCTATAGTAGCCATGGTATTATAGCCTAAGGGAAGGGACTGTGGCTGTAGGATAGCAGGTATAGTAGGGAGAGATGGTGCTTTGCATATAAGAACATGACAGATACTATATAATTTTTAGCTCTCATTTTTCTTTGGAGCAACATTTGAATGCCCTCCCATTCATTAGCACTATTTGCTAACCTGCCCTGATTAACATTGTCTTCCTAACAAACCTCGGAAAAAGTGGAACGTGCAGAAACCTTGGGAGCTATTAATGCGCATTGAGTCTGAAGTCTCAATAAGAAATTGAGCATTCCTAGTTCCTGGATGAAATCATCCTGTTAAATTGTGTGTAAATCCCTTCTGAGGTCCCTTCTGCAGATATATCATCCCTAATGGGGCCTTGGCAGCAGCCTTAGGATAAAGCTTCTCTCCTCAGCTTTGGATCCCCTGGGATTGCTTGTCAGGGAGATTGTATGTTGGCCTATAGCCAGTGCCAGCCCAAGCCGTGAATGTGAGAAGAGGCTATTTCTGCCCTATAGTCCTTATTACTGGGTTTTCTGAACATTTTCCTGCCAGTGGCCACAGTCACGCAGCTTTTCTGTAATATTGTGATTATTATTGTTTCATCTGACACCTAATGCTCTGGAAACCCGAGACATGGCTTAGGAATATCCCAGAGTCGGCCCTTTGTCTTCCCCAGTGGAACGATTTAGGTGAAAGTACAAAAATCTGATCTCCAATTTGCAAATTATCATTTGAGAAAAATAAACATTTTGTTGTATGAGATCTAATGGTTACAGTACATCCGATGTCCCTGTTGGGTTAAAGCTAATTCTATCAATTTAGCTGGAAATTGTTTTAATGGGGTGGTTCACCTTTAAGTTAAATTTTAGTTTGTTCGAGTGGTTAATTCTAAACATATTTTCAATTCAGTTTTTCTACTTCTGACTCTTTCCAGCTTTCAAATGGGGGTCATTGACCCCATCTAAAAACAAATGCTCTGTAAGGTTCAGTTGTATAGTTATTTTTACTTTGAATTACTCATCTTTTGATTCAGGCTCTCTCCTATTCATATTCCAATCTATTATGCTAGGGTAATATGGACCCTAGCAGCCCTTGCTGAAACTGTAAACTGTAGAGATGATGAATAAAAAGCTAAATAACTCAGAAACCACAAATAACGAAGAATGAAAACCAATTGCAAATTGTTAGGGATGCACCAAATCCAGGATTCGGTTCGGGATTCGGCCAGGATTCCGGCTTTTTCAGTAGGATTCGGATTCGGCCAAATCCTTCTGCCCGGCCAAACCGAATCCTAATTTGCATATGCATATATGTATATCTTTCATGAAGGATTTGGGGGTTCGGCCGAATCCAAAATAGTGGCCTTCTACATTAATTTAATGGGGGAAGCATTTTATGTCTATTATCTAAAAAAAGGAAAACTTTAATAAGTACAGGTATGGGACTTGTTATCCAGAATGCTCGTGGCCTGATAATGGATCTTTATACCTTGTCTACTTAAATCATGTAAACATTAAATAAACCCAAAAAGCTGGTTCTGCTTCCAATAAGGATTCATTATATCTGAGTTTGGTTCAAGTAAAAGGTGCTGTTTTATTATTATTATTATTATTATTATTATTATTATTATTAAAGGAAATCAATTTGAAAAATCTGGATTTGATTTTAATGGATTCTATGGGAGACATATAAGGGTAAATTTATCAAAGAGTGAAGTTCCGCCACTAGAGTGAAATTCCGCAGCTCTCAATTCATTTCTATGGGATTTTGAAAGGCGTATTTATCAATGGGTGAAAGTGAAAGTTCACCCTTTGATAAATACGCCTATAGAAATCCCATAGAAATGACGGAATTTCACTCTAGTGGCGGAACTTCACTATTAACTTCACTCTTTGATAAATATACCCCATAGAGCCACTTAAATATATAAATACATACAAGTTACAATTAAAGAATACATAGAAAATATTTATTTAAGTGTGGTTCATTTTCAGGTTGAATTTTAGTACAGGTATGGGACCTGTTATCCAGAATGCCTGGGACCTGGCGTTTTCCAGATAACGGATCTTTCCCTAATTTGGATCTTCATACCTTAAGTCTACTAGAAAATCATATAGACATTAAATAAACCCGACAGGCTGGTTTGCTATCAATAAGGATTAATTATATCTTAGTTGGGATCAAGTACAAGCTACTGTTTTATTATTACAGAGAAAAATGAAATCATTTTTAAATATTTGGATAAAATGGAGTCTATGGGAGATGGGCTTTCTGTAATTTGGAGCTTTCTGGATACCTGGTTTCCGGATAAGGGATCCCATACCTGTATTGCAGTCCCCATATTTAGTTATTGGGATCCTTTTGAGATGCACTTACATTAAATTATCTGATTTTAGCCCTAATCTCTACGTTCCCGGAATCCACTGTGTTTAATCTGTGTGTTCCCCCTTGTTCTCTCCCTCTCGCTGTTTATTGAGATCTCGGTGCACACATTTGGCACATTTTATGGCTACTGTGTGATCTGGGGGCATTTAATTTATGGGCACACTTCAGCCGGGAAGAAAAAAAATCCATCGTCATCTACAAGAGATTTACTGGGGATTTTTCCCCTCTTTAATTTATGGGGATTTTTTTTTAGACTTTTACTAGAGTGGAATTATGTCCTGCAGGAGTTGTGTTTGCAAGAGCGTCGTGTCACTTTCAGGCCTGCAAGATATATGGCAAATCCATAGGAGCAGCTCTGCTTATTGAGGATGCAGGGAAGTATTTGCTCTGTGTCTCAGAAGAGACGGGCCCACAATCCTTTGGCCTGACAGCTTGCTCTCATTTGCATATTTGGTTGCATAAAAGTCTCATTGTGTGGTCATAACCTTTCTTCTGCATATTTATATTTCCAGGTATGTGCAAGGACTGCAGACACGTCAGCTTACCTGTGTTTTTGTGAGTCACCCTGATTTAAATCTGCATTAGTAATTTGTAGGGATGCACTGAATCCACTATTTTGGATTCACAAAAGTTTCGGCTGAATACTGAACCACCAATTTTTTTTTCTCGTGTGGGGTCCTAGCCACCAATATTTTTTAATGGGGGGGGCCCTAGCCACAAATCTTTTTTTTATGGGGGGCCCTGACCACCATATCTTTTTATTTTTGATTAACATGTGGGAACCCTAGCCACCAATATTTTTTTTATTTTTTTACTGTGTGGTGGGGAGGGCGGACCTGTAGGTGGGGCTTGCGGTGGGCGCAGCCCAGGGGGCCCAGGAAATTTTGTCATACGGGGGCCTGTGATTTCTGATGGCGGTCCTGCATCCAAGGCAGGAACACTAGTGCGGAAAGTGCAACAGCGCTCTCCCGCACTAGTGAAGCCAAATTTCTGGTTTCAAAACCAGAAATTCGGCTCTTAAAAGTACAGGAGCGGCTTTTTGCCGTCCCTGAAAATGTATCTGGCGCTACCGCCTGAGGCGAGCGCCTCAGGCTGCCTCATTGGCCGAGCGCCCCTGATGATTCCCTTTGGACCCTGGTTGGCATCTCTGGGACTGCCATATGTTTTCCTTTTAAAGGACAATATGATGGTATACCCAGTGGATGATCTAATGGAGAGGGGAAGCACAACGACAGGGATAGAGAGGTCATCTGCAAATGTTGGGAGGCCCATTGTGCTGGCGAAGCCGGGATCCTTATGTTACATCTTTGTGTAAACAGTCTGTGTGTCCAAAGCATTCCTATGTATATATATATATATATATATATATATACCTATAGGTAGGATCATAGCAGCATCAAGAGGGCAGTGAATTAAAGGGCCACAAAGCTGAGGGAGGGCCATAGAGACAGAAAGGTCTGATCTGCAGGTCCCATAGAGGCTTCATTCTACTTAGTTTTCAATACCCACAGCTTAGGGGCCCCAGGTTGGTGGTGAAATATCTTTGATATTCTATATAATGCTAATTTACTGTATATTTAAAGGGGAAGTTTACATAAAGCCTGTATAACATAAATGGGGTTATGTAATAAAAGGCACTAAGTAAGTAACCAATCAGCAAGTAGCATATAGTGGTCACCTATTTTGTATCGGTTGCTGCTGGTTACTGCTCCTGGGCAAACTTAGTGCCTTATATTACATATGGGGGAAAGAGTATAATTTCTCCCTGGAAGGCTTCCACATGCTCTCAGACATCCATGGATGGAAAAAGGAAGGGGTGATCAGAGGAATGTTATCTAAATTGAGCCATAAATCACTCAGGCTGTTCTCTGACATGAAGGTTGGATAATCAGGAAGGCAGTTTATTTAGCTTCCTACTTCTCTTTGATGTGGCATTTGCCCGACAATTACAGAACAATCCGGCATTAAGGGCTAGTAAAGGACTATGAATGCAATCTGCCCTTTCAACTAGGTGGATGTGTTTAGTACTGGCCTAGCTTGCACAAATCTGTGTATTGCAAGAGCGCTCATTAGGAACCGGGCTGCAGAAAAGGCTCAGATTTTGTTAAAGGGAATGTAAATCTTCTCTCCTAGTGCAGACATCTGCAAAAATATTGTCTTAGCCTCCTGCCAGCATCAGCCTTCTTGCTGTTATCTAACATAGGGAAATCACTGAGCAACTTTGCCTTGGTGCAATCACACATCAGGATGGCAGACTTATCGGTGTTTAGCTGCTGGAAAGAAATTTGTTTAAAATTTATTTTAATCCTAGAACAAAGAACAGTGAGCCGGCTGTGCAAAGGGCCAGCATTATTTTCATTGAAGGATTGGGCTTTTTTAATACTGCTAGACTAAGTTTTACCCTTGATAATAAACTGCAGTATGATAAGGAGTCATAATGGAGCAAGAAGATCATTCAATTCTTGCTCGACAATGGGTTACCAAATTACAATTCCCAGCATTCTCTTAAGGGCAGATTTAACAAGGATTGAATTTCGAGGAGTTATTTTAAACTCCCATCAACTCCCATGAACTCGAAATTCAACCAATTGCCATTTATTATAAAAATCAAAATTTTTCAAACTCGGATGAATAGGATCAACCCGCAAATTCGAATCAAATACAAATCAAATTCGATTTGAGTTTTTAAAATTTGATTTGAGTTTTTTTTTCTTCGAAAAAAAACTAGAATGTCAGGAAGGCTGCAAACAGCTCCAAATTGATCCCAGGACTTCTTCCATAGGCTCAAACAGAATTCGGCAGGTTTAAGGTGGCGAATAGTCGATTTTGAATTCTTAAAGGGCCAGTGTATGATTTGAAAATTTTAACAATTCCCTAGTCTAATTTGACAGTTTTGGCCATAAAAAAACCCTGAAAATTCGAAAATTCTCAATTCGACCTTTGATAAATCTGTAATGTTATCAAGATTTAAAGCTTGTTAGGAGCTGTAGTTTAGCTCTCCAGAGCCAGCAGGCCACTTAATTCAAAATAATTCAACAGTAAAGATCCTTCAGCAGGATCAGTCAGGGTCGGGCCAAGCCAACCGGGCTCCCTAGGCAACATGGCTGGATGCCATAGGCAACCCAGCCAGGCACCTCGCCCCCTGCATGCATGTGGAAATGCACGTGTGCATGAGAGTGTGGAGATACAGGGGGAGCAAAAAGAAGAGCGGGCAGTGAGAGGACAAGGGTCAGGACTAGGGTTGAGGGATGGAAGAGGCAAGTGACTCCCCCCACCGCTGTGCCCTGGCCATGTGCTTCTTATGCCTACCCCTAGTTCCAGGCCTGCACTCCTGTAATCAAACATAGTAATTCTACTGATGCGCCAAATCCAGGATTTAGTTTGAGATCTGGCCAAATTCAAGCACTTTTTGCAGGGTTCATAAATGGCTAAATCCCGGGTGTTCAGCCAAATACCATCCCTTAAAGCTATGTGAAAAACATAATGTGACCATTTTTAAATCTAATTTCTCTGATTTGAATATGTAAATTAGATTCAGGCTTGGATTCAGTTCAAAATTCGACCAAATCTATTGTGGAGGAGTCAGCAATTAGTCAAATCCAAAAAAGTATGGATTGGGTCGGGTGTAACACCCTAACTGTGTACTGTGTCTGCCCTTCTTATTACAATTACATGTTATTACAATGTAATAGAATAACACGATTCTGCATCTCCCTATGTTTGATAGCAGTGAGCCAATGTACGACACATAGAGATGATTCCTTGTTGTTTGTTTGGGGTGTTTGTCTGCGGTTCGGTCAGCTGAAAAAGTGTTGAGATGCCTGGGTGCAGTAAAGTAGCTAAGGGGAAACTGAAGACTTCTACACAAACACCCCAAACGCACAACAATCCTTTACTAGGAATCGTCCCTGGCATAAAACCTGGCATAAAAAGAGGGAGTCCAAAATGTCTTTGGTCTCTTCTGTAAGGAGGCTTGAAGGGTTTTTCCTGGAGAACATCACCTGGGATGCTGTCGCCTACACCCCATTCCCCCTCAGCTCCAGCAACGGAGCAGGAGGGTCACTGCTTAAAAACTCCCCGTGTAACATTATTTTGCCTAATTTCCAAATCTCTTATTCTTCCACAACTTCATCACCAGATGATTTGCCCAAAACTCTCTCTCTCTCTTTCTTTCTTTCTCTCTCTGCCTCCCTCACAAAAATGAAAAGTTATTAATGTCTCCAAAAGCAATATTGCGACGATTAATGAAACTAAATGTGCTGATTTTGTGTTTGTGGAGTTAAAAATGATGAATACCGTTGCAATAGAGCCAAACCATCCTGCATACTAATCTTTATATATTCCTCTTTATGAACCATAAACATATATTCACTGGGACATAATCTGCTCCGTTATGAGACAATAAACTTCGCCCGGTGTAATTGATGGCCTACGCAGGAATTTTCCACAAAGTGCGGAAAAAAACAAAATAATGCTTGTAATCTGTTTCTCGACTCCACAACGTGGAAACTCGCAGACTATTTTAATGTCGCTTTTCTCCTCCCCCCCTTCCCTTTGAATCTGCAAGTGAAATGCTCTGGGGTGAAGTTCCCATTCTTCATTTGGCAACATGACGCTTTAATAGTTTGTGCCTGCCGCTAATTTCCGATTGCCCGGACAATTTTTGGTTTAAACTTACAGATTTATATTTGCTAATTGAGGAGATGAGCAATATCTCGGTAAAAAAAAGACTTTTATTTTTTTCCACCATTCTTGCTCTGAGGGTAATGGCACATGGAGCAATGTGAGTCGAGGGCAATATTAATAAATTTGTGCTGGGGTATAATACCATGTCCTTAGACCCCTCCCATGTGCTCCTTTGTAGTAACAGTAACAGGTCTGTTTTCCACTGTGCATTATTTCCCCTGGGTCCCATTGAGCTGCATAGAATATAATCTTAAACAGTGGATTTAAGATTATGGGTGGGACAAAGGGTACAATGGGGTTGGAGCCCAGGGCATGAAATGTGAGCCCAAGATGCCCCCAAATCTCTTCATATATAAGTTGGCATATCAAGGGCCGCCATTAGAAATCACAGGGCTCCTGGGCCCCGCCCACACTGGCGCCCAAGCCCCACCCCAGATCCTGCCCACTCCACATCACAGTTAAAAGACCATACAGACATCAGTGCTAAAAAAGTAACCCCCCACACACAAGTTCTAAAAAGCTATTGATGGTCAGGGCCCCCCCTTATAAGTTAAAAAAAACATTGGTGCCAGGGCCACCCTTACAAGTTAAAAAAAAAATTGGGGCCCCAAAGAATATTTTTTAAAAAAACATTGGTGCCAGGGCCCCCCTTACAAGTTGAAAAAAATTGGGGCCCCAAAGATTATTTTTTAAAAAAAACATTGGCGCCATGGCTCTTTCGGCTATTCGGCTTTCCGACACTTCCGCATTTCGACTGTTCGGGACTTCAAAAATGGCCGCACGGCTTCAGCGCTCTCAAGGGGGGCCCAGCTTTTTCAAAAGTGCAGCACTGCCGGGCCCCCCTTCATGCCAGGTCTGGGACACTTGTCCCCCCTGATGGCGGCACTGGGCATATCAAGACTAATACAAAAATGAAATGATCCCCTGTATGCATAATGCGTCTGATTCACCCCAGCCATTCTCCAGTTATGCCCATGATCTGCCCAAACTTTCCCTTTCACCCTGCAAGAACCAACCTTTTTGTGGGACACACCTGCCTGGGGCCCCATACTGCCACTTGGAACATTTTATCACCCAGGAATGTAATTGGCACCGCAAAGTTTTCACCAGCTCTAAAAAACCATTCAGCAACCAATCAGCAAGTAGCATTTTTCTGAAAGGAAACCTTTGATTGGTTGCTACTGTATGTGTTACTATATAATACCTTGCCCCATAAATGTATTAGATTAAACTCTGAATTATGGCTGTCAGTGAATTGGAACTGCCCCATTCCCCTCTAAATTTCCCTGTATATTTAAGAACTCACCTGGAATAAAAGACTTTCTATAAATCCCTTACACATTCTCCTATTTGTCTGAATTAAATCCCTTCTTGTATCACTTATGTCATAACAGGTTCCCCCAAACAAGCGCCCATTCATCCATGCACTGAATCAGTAGCGTTTCCACTTTTATTAAGTCTCATAATAAAAAAGCTCAGAGGGAGTAAACACCAATCCTTACTTGTTATGGTTATTGGAATTACGCAGCGCTGGGCAGCACTGCTAACATATTTATACTGGATGGGACCTTTCCAACACTAAAAAGGTGCCCGTTTAATGGTGCCGGCTTTACAGGGTGGGTGTGGTTTCGTCTTGCAGGGGCACTGCACCAATGAGATGAGTTGAGAGACTCGTCTCAGGCGACAGCACCCCATTAGTTATCATGGGCAGCAAAAATGCCGCTACCGGTACCTTTAAAAGACAAACTTCTGGTTTTCCAACTGGAAATTTGGCTCTTCTAGTGCAGACAATGCAATTGCCCTTCATTGCACTAACATTCCTTGACCTCCTTTATGTCCTTGGACCTCCTTTTTAAAGGACCACCTTTATGTCTCCAGGAGTGAGAGTGAGCTCTAGGGGAGAGGGGGTGGCAACAGCAAACCACCTCAGGGCAGGGCTAAGGGCTTTGAAAGAGCATGCAAAAAAATAAAAACCCATTTTTACTTTCTTTAATGAAAAAGAAACCTATCTCCAATATACTTTCATTAAAAAATGTGTACCATTTGTATAAGAAACCTGACTGTCCTTTAATTTACTGCTGTGGATAGGAATTGTCAGACGGTCCCTAACTGCTCTGCAGGGAAACAATCATACTTATGAACAGCAGGGGGAGCTCCTGCCTTACTTCCCAGCCATGCAGAACTCAAGCAGCTTTGTTTATTTCCCTGTAGAGCAGTCAGCGACTTTGTATTGGATTTTATTTTTGCCTTTACATCCCCTTTACTGTTTCCAACTCCAGCTGCAGGGACAAAGATAAAGATAATTTATGATGATCCCTAAGCAGCCCAGACCACACTGAGCATGTGCACAGTCTTGGTTTAACAAAGTTACAAGATGGTGACCCCCTGTGGCCATCTTTGAAAGCATAAATCATTTGTTTGATTAGGCTTGTGGTGCAGTAAGTTTATGTTTAGTATACATAATACAACATTTCTAGCCTTATTCTATTTTAGACTTTACTTCCCCTTTAAGGGAAACTCCACCCAAAACCAGTTTTTATCTTGCATAAATTTAGTGTTACATAGTTACATAGTTACATAGTTAAATTGGGTTGAAAAAAGACAAAGTCCATCAAGTTCAACCCCTCCAAGTGAAAACCCAGCATCCATACACACACCCCTCCCTACTTTTAATTAAAATTCTATATACCCATACCTATATTAACTATAGAGTTTAGTATCACAATAGCCTTTAATATTATGTCTGTCCAAAAAATCATCCAAGCCATTCTTAAAGGCATTAACTGAATCAACCATCACAACATCACCCGGCAGTGCATTCCACAACCTCACTGTCCTGACTGTGAAGAACCCTCTACGTTGCTTCAAATGAAAGTTCTTTTCTTCTAGTCTAAAGGGGTGGCCTCTGGTACGGTGATCCACTTTATGGGTAAAAAGGTCCCCTGCCATTTGTCTATAATGTCCTCTAATGTACTTGTAAAGTGTAATCATGTCCCCTCGCAAGCGCCTTTTTTCCAGAGAAAACAACCCCAACCTTGACAGTCTACCCTCATAATTTAAGTCTTCCGTCCCTCTAACCAATTTAGTTGCACGTCTCTGCACTCTCTCCAGCTCATTTATATCCCTCTTAAGGACTGGAGTCCAAAACTGAACTGCATACTCCAGATGAGGCCTTACCAGGGACCTATAAAGAGGCATAATTATGTTTTCATCCCTTGAGTTAATGCCCTTTTTTATGCAAGACAGAACTTTATTTGCTTTAGTAGCCACAGAATGACACTGCCCAGAATTAGACAACGTGTTATCTACAAAGACCCCTAGATCCTTTTCATTTAAGGAAACTCCCAACACATTGCCATTTAGTGTATAACTTGCATTTATATTATTTTTGCCAAAGTGCATAACCTTGCATTTATCAACATTGAACCTCATTTTCCAGTTTGCTGCCCAGTTTTCCAGTTTAGACAGATCACTTTGCAAAGTGGCAGCATCCTGCATGGAACCTATAGTTCTGCACAATTTAGTCTCATCTGCAAAAATAGAAACAGTACTTTCAATGCCCACCTCCAGGTCATTAATAAACAAGTTGAAAAGCAAGGGACCTAGTACAGAGCCCTGCGGTACTCCACTAACAACACTGGTCCAATTAGAAAATGTTCCATTTACCACCACTCTTTGTAGTCTATCTTTTAGCCAGTTCTCTATCCAGGTACAAATACTATGTTCCAGGCCAACATTCCTTAATTTAACCAGTAACCTTTTGTGTGGCACTGTATCAAATGCTTTAGCAAAGTCTAAGTAAATCACATCCACTGCCATCCCAGAATCGAGGTCTCTACTTACATTCTCGTAAAAAGAAATTAAGTTAGTCTGGCAAGATCTATTACGCATAAAACCATGCTGGCACAAACTCATAGTATTATGATTTGCTATGAAGTCCAGTATCTTATCCTTTATTAACCCTTCGAAAAGCTTTCCTAATACTGACGTCAGACTAACTGGCCTATAGTTTTGAGGCTGAGAACGGGATCCTTTTTTGAATAGAGGCACTACATTAGCAATTCGCCAGTCTCTCGGCACAATACCAGATCTCAATGAATCCTGAAAAATTAAGTAAAGAGGTTTGGCAATCACAGAGCTAAGCTCGCTAATTACCCTGGGATGAATACCATCTGGCCCTGGACCTTTGTTAATCTTAACCTGTTCAAGTCTCTTTTGAATTTCTTCTTGTGTGAACCATGCATCATTAGTTGTATTACTAGAATTGGGAGTGTTAAGAAGGAAACCTTCACTTACTGGTTCTTCATTTGTGTAAACAGATGAAAAATACGAGTTCAGAATCTGCGCTTTTATTTTGTTTTCATCAACCAGCTGATCCCCCTCTGATAGTAAGGGTCCCACCCCTTCCTGCTTCATTTTTTTACTATTGACATATTTAAAAAATAATTTTGGATTTTTTTTACTGCTTGCTGCAATATCCTTTTCTATAGCAATTTTAGCTTGCCTTATAGCTTCTTTGCATGATTTATTGGCCTCCTTGTACCTTATAAATGTTTCGGCTGTACCAGCTAACTTGAAAGCCTTAAAAGCACGTCTTTTCTTACCCACCTCAATACCAACGCTTCTATTGAACCAAAAAGGTTTTGCTTTGCAACGACGTTCCTTGCTTACAAGTGGAATATACTGACAAGTATATTTATTAAGCAGCATTTTAAAGACTTCCCATTTTTGTTCTGTGTTTAACCCTGTGAAAAGCATTTCCCACTTAATATGTTGCAGAGATGCCCTTATACTGTCAAAGTTTGCACGTCTGAAATTTAGTGTTTTAGTTACTCCCTTATAGAATTGCTTCTGCAACAGAATCTCAAAGGAGACCATGTTATGATCACTATTCCCTAAATGCTCACCCACACAAATGTTAGAGATGAGTTCAGTATTGTTAGTTATTACAAGGTCCAAAAGAGAGTTATTCCTAGTAGGTTCTTGAACGAGCTGGAATAAAATGTTGTCATTCAGCATATTTACAAACCTACTAGCTTTTTCTGTCTTAGCAACCCCATTACCCCAGTCAATGTCTGGATAATTGAAGTCACCCATAGCAACAACTTGACCCAGCTGTGAAGCCGCTTGTATCTGCAAGAGTAGCTGGGCTTCATACTCGACACTTATACGAGGTGGTTTATAGCATACACCAATGATAATTCTTTTTGATACCTTTTGCCCAGTCGAAATCTCTACCCAGAGTGATTCTACACCCTCACCAGTGCCAGCTATTTTTATTTCTTTAGCGCATGGCTTTAATTCAGGCTTTACATACAAACCCACTCCTCCACCCTTTTTAATCCCTCTGTCCCTCCTAAAAAGGGTGTAACCATTTAAATTCACAATCCAGTCACATGTTTCATCCCACCAGGTCTCAGTGATACCAATTATATCATAATTTTTAGAGCATGCAATTAATTCTAGGTCTCCCATTTTACCTGACAAACTCCGTGCATTTGCCAGCATACAGCGGAGGTTACTACTTTTACTTTTGAAATGTGCATTACTTAGTGAAGAATTATACGTTAAGTTAGTATTATTCTGTTTTCCTTGTAACAGAGGGACCTCCTTAGCTGGTAAACTGTATGCCCCCCTCACTCCTCCCCCATGACCCCTTACTAACCCCACTACCCTGTCTACACTAGCTTCCCCATAATCCTTTATCTCACCCACCCCCCTCTTGCCTAGTTTAAACACTCCTCCAACCTCTTAGCCATTCTTTCCCCTAGCACCGCGGACCCCCTTCCATTGAGGTGCAAACCGTCACGGCTGTATAGGTTGTACCCCAACGAAAAGTCAGCCCAGTGCTCTAGGAACCCAAACCCTTCCTTCCTGCACCAAGACTTGAGCCACGCATTAAGCTCCCTAATCTCCCGCTGTTTTCCTAAACTTGCACGTGGCACAGGCATAATTTCAGAAAAGATTACATTGGAAGACCTTTCCTTGATCTTAGAGCCTAGATCCCTGAAATCATTCTTTAAGGTCTTCCATCTACCATTTATTTTGTCATTAGTACCGATATGCACTAAGACAGCTGGGTCGTGCCCAGCCCCACCCAATAATTTGTCTATCCGATCAACCACATGCCGAACCCTGGCACCAGGTAGACAGCAAACTGTTCGGTTGTAGCGATCCGGACGACAAATTACCCTATACACTTTCCTAATAATTGAGTCCCCTACAACCACAATCTGCTTAGGCCTGACTCTACTCTCCCCCCCACCACTACTAGAGAAACTGGTCTCCCGGCTGTTAGAGAGATCAGACCCATCTAGAATTGCCAATCCAGAGTTCATACTCCCATCATCTTCACACAATCTGGCAAATTTGTTGCGATGTATAATCTCCGGATCAGCCTCCATTTTCCTTTTGCCCACCTTAGATTTTCTAACTTATTATTATTCTAACTTGTTATTGTGTAATTCCAAGCTAAATCCCAATATACATTCATTGCACATTTTGACTGGTTTTCAATTTATTTGTAACACTACTGTTACTGAAAGGAGTATTGTCTTGCTGTTTATATTCAGCGCACTGCTAGCTCCTGAAACAATGTAGCAGAAGCCTGAAAATAATACAGGCCTGGACCTGGAGAACTGTCTTTGGCTAATTGTTTCTCAAGTCAGAACCAGAGAACATAAAATAATAAACAATTACTGCTTTCAGTATTAAATACATGTACAAATACCTTTAAAACTGCTGAACGCTTGTAATTAACATTGTGAAATGTTGTTTTTTTTCATTACACAAAATATGTTTTTGACTGTATGTATATATGTTAGGGATGCACAGAAACCAGGATTGGGCCGAATCCTTGTTCCTGGCCAAACTGAATCCTTATTTGCATATGTAAATTAGGGGCAGGTAGGGAAATCATGTGACTTTTTATCACAATAGAATAATTTTTTCCAATTATTCCTTTAGTGCACCTAATTTGCTTATGCAAATTAGGATTTGGATTCAGTTCAGTATTCAGCCAAATCTTTCATCAAGGATTCGGCCGAATCCCAAATGGTGGATTCGGTGCATCCCTAATATATGTACTGTACATTTGACTTTATAAAGCGCTACATGAATACGCAGCTCTGTACACAGGAAAGTAAACACATGCAGGACAAGCATTTAATAAATGCTAAATAAGATTCTTTAAAAAACAGAATAATTAGAAAAATTATAAATAGGCTGCTTGTCATGGAACAGTAGAACACTGTATCCTATGATTCATCACAGTTTGCTACCATCTCTCCCTACTGTAGCTGCTATCCCACAGTCAGACTCCCTTCCCAGAGACTATTATCCCACCGCTACTATAAACACTATCTCTCCCTACTATACCTGCTATCCCACAGTCACACTCCCTTCCCAGAGACTATTATCCACTGTTACTATAGGCACCATCTCTCCCTACTATACCTGCTATCCCACAGTCACACTCCCTTCCCAGAGACTATTATCCACTGTTACTATAGGCACCATCTCTCCCTACTATACCTGCTATCCCACAGTCACACTCCCTTCCCAGAGACTATTATCCACTGTTACTATAGGCACCATCTCTCCCTACTATACCTGCTATCCCACAGTCACACTCCCTTCCCAGAGACTATTATCCCACTGTTACTATAGGCACCATCTCTCCCTACTATACCTGCTATCCCACAGTCACACTCCCTTCCCAGAGACTATTATCCACTGTTACTATAGGCACCATCTCTCCCTACTATACCTGCTATCCCACAGTCACACTCCCTTCCCAGAGACTATTATCCCACTGTTACTATAGGCACCATCTCTCCCTAATATACCTGCTATCCCACAGCCACACTCCCTTCCCAAAGACTAATATCCACTGTTACTATAGGCACCATCTCTCCCTACTATACCTGCTATCCCACAGTCACACTCCCTTCCCAGAGACTATTATCCCACTGTTACTATAGACACCATCTCTCCCTACTATACCTGCTATCCCACAGTCACACTCCCTTCCCAGAGACTATTATCCACTGTTAGAACTATAGGCACCATCTCTCCCTACTATACCTGCTATCCCACAGTCACACTCCCTTCCCAGAGACTATTATCCCACTGCTACTACAGACACCATCTATCCTACTATATGTGCAAATCCTTAGTGGTGCTACATGGCCACCTAGGGTAATGACCATTCACTGCCTTTGTTTTTATGTTCAATAACAGAAAAAAAAATCCATACACACAACGACAACACACAAATGTCTCTCCCTACTGTAGCTGCTATCCCACAGTCACACTCCCTTCCCAGAGACTATTATCCACTGTTACTATAGACACCATCTCTCCCTACTATACCTGCTATCCCACAGTCACACTCCCTTCCCATAGACTATTATCCCACTGTTACTATAGGCACCATCTCTCCCTACTATACCTGCTATCCCACAGTCACACTCCCTTCCCAGAGACTATTATCCCACTGCTACTACAGACACCATCTCTTCCTACTATATGTGCAAATCCTTAGTGGTGCTACAAGGCCACCTAGGGTAATGACCATTCACTGCCTTTGTTTTTATGTTCAATAACAGAAAAAAAAATCCATACACACAACGACAACACACAAATGTATTATTATTCCATTATTACACAACATGTAGCACATCTTTAGCTAATGCAGTTATCATAGGGCCAATTTCAGATATTACAAACCAGTGAGAAAGGAAAATGTTACGTAGTTAATAAATCAACTTCATTTTCTCAAGAGCCCTTTTCCTGTCCTTTATGTAAAAACATGTGAACAATGTGTGCTAGCCCAGCAAACCCTTCAGTGCCAGACAACTCTGTAACACGCTGCAACACCCTTCACGTACTCACAGGGTTAAACCTATAAAGAATGCAAATGAGGGATCAAGTGTTAAAACATATGGGAAGGATGTTGCATGGTTGAGTGCTTTCACTTTATTGCAATTCCATGTGCTGCTTTATGGGACCGTAAAAATTATGTCAACTCTCTTGCTGGCTGGATGAGGCTGTTTTTCCATATTGCAAACTGCACGCTCATGGGTTTTGTGATCTGGGGGTGCACATGTGGTCCCCCCATATAAAGGCACAACGTCCGAGTTGCAAGAACCTCAGGGATGTTCCATGCTGTTATTTTGGCTACCCAGTCCAAAACTATGTATAAACCTGTTTGTAGTGAATTATGAATGACTGTTATGTTAGAATCCTATTAATAATAATACAATTTCAGGGTTTCTTCATTTTGAAACTCGACACGCTACATGACCTGACTTCTCCGACCGAGGGGCCCCAAAACAGAAATGCCTGAGGCTAACATCACTCATATTATAGGGACACTGTACCCCCTACTGTAAATAAGAATATTAGAAATCACTGAGGGGTTCTGTGACCATATAAAGGCACAAGGCTGCAGGCTGAGTTATACAGGGAACTCTGAGTATCACTCATGTATTATAAGGGATAATGTACCCCTACTGTAAATGATAAGGATATTAGAAGTCACTGAGGGGTTCTGTGACCATATAAAGGCACAAGGCTGCAGGCTGAGTTATACAGGGAACTCTGAGTATCACTCATGTATTATAAGGGATAATGTACCCCCTACTGTAAATGATAAGGATATTAGAAGTCACTGAGGGGTTGTTCTGTGACCATATAAAGGCACAAGGCTGCAGGCTGAGTTATACAGGGAACTCTGAGTATCACTCATGTATTATAAGGGATAATGTACCCCCTACTGTAAATTTTAAGGATATTAGAAGTCACTGAGAGGTTGTTCCGTGACCATATAAAGGCACAAGGCTGCAGGCTGAGTTATACAGGGAACGCTGAGTATCACTCATGTATTATAAGGGATAATGTACCCCCTACTGTAAATGATAAGGATATTAGAAGTCACTGAGGGGTTCTGTGACCATATAAAGGCACAAGGCCGCAGGCTGAGTTATACAGGGAACTCTGAGTATCACTCATGTATTATAAGGTATAATAATACAGAAACAGCTGTGAAGAGGAACCTGCAAAATTGTTCCCTGCCGCCTCTCATTGCTGGTGGGCTGCATAAACTCATTAAAGTTTCTGTATTATAAAAAGTTATATACCCCATATAACTGTATAACTGAGCATCACTCATGTATTATAAGGGATAATGTACCCCCTACTGTAAATTCTAAGGATATTAGAAGTCACTGAGGGGTTCTGTGACCATATAAAGGCACAAGGCTGCACGCTGAGTTATAAAGGACATTGTACTCCCTTCTGTAAATTATAAGGATATGTATGTATGTATAACTTTGCATTATAAGAAATAATGTACCACATACTACAAATGACAGAGATATAATAAATCCATTAGGAAGCCCATGACCATGTACAAGTGTATTTTGTAAAGTATGGGGTATATAACTTTTTATAATACCGAAACTTTAATGTTTATGCAGCCCACCAGCAATGAGAGGCAGCAGGGAACAATTTTGCAGGTTCCTCTTCACAGCGGTTTTTCTTTGTGAAACCTTTTCTTTCTCAGTTACAGATACATAAAAAAGGGGCTTCATGGAGAATTGTGCAAGGTTTATGAAATCCAGGGCCCGGTCATTTTATATAAAATCCTCTAGATTTACCTCCTATGGCTAGAAGCTTCAGATAACTTTTCAAATAAGTTATAATTGAGTACATCCGAGCGAGGATAATGATTTGGCCACTAGGAGGCAATGTTGTAGTAGAATCTATGGGTGCGAAAATATTTTATCTCAACAGTGATCAGCAAGGGTGTAACTACAGAGGAAGCAGACCCTGCTCTTTCAGGGGGGCCCAGGAGGTACTGGGGGCCCCATGAGGTCCTAACTAATGAGCAATATCAATAATGAGCAAAGTCCAATCTGCATAGTAACCTCCCTATGTTAGATAATAGATGGGTTCCCAATAGAAGATCCTTTTGCTCATCGTCTCTGATCAGAATTCCTTTTGTCTATTCCACTGAGATGGTGAGAGGAAGGGGCGGATTTTACTGAAGGCTTATCTCCCCTTTAATCAAAGTTTTACTATTTATCTATCATCAATAGATGGCGCTGTTTGATCTCAGGCAGCAGATACAAGCTGCAATAAGTAACACTGCAAGTCATTCCCATATGTATGAATACAAATATACAGAGCTAGTATGTGCCATGCATAAGTACTATACTATACTCAGGAAAACCATATGAAAGTTCCTTTCCACATACAAATATATAGAGAAGGAATGTTCTGTGCACAGAATAAACTCTACTCCTTATGTTACAGAATGTCTGGGTAAAGTAGCTATATACATATATCTGAGGGTATAACAAGGTTGCCTTTATTGCTGGCTATTGAATCTAATACTGTAAGTGGCAAGCGGTATTTTCCTATTGGAATTCCATTTGGGAAATGTGAGTAGCCTGCTGATTTGTGTCCTTGGACATGTCTGACATAGGATAATGGTATAAATAACATTGTGCCTTGATGTACAGACCCCGTGGGTCAAGGAAGCAGAACCATCTGGGGTCTCTATGTAGTTGTTTTCTCAATTAGAGTCTGGTAATCACCATTCCTGGGATTTTTTTGACTTCACATTACATCACACACCATTGTTCTGTCCCCAGCTTCAGACATACACCATGAAGCTACAATCACTCTATAGTGGGTAATGTACTGTCACATCTCAACCAGATTGACTTATCTCAGTCACTGACCCTTATCTTGGGAGACCAATATCTGAGGAGACCCAGGAGTGCGAGTCAATGACCACAACATGGTTTCTGAGTGATTTTAATGGCAGGTCCTCTGCGAGAACAACACAATTATATTGTCATCATCTGTGATAGATAAACAGCTATTTCCCCATTGGCTAGACTGTGGCCTTATTATGTGTGAGTGCAGGTACTATGCTATGTCATCCTCTGTTCTACCTCATGGCAGGTATTCTTAGGCATACTGATAGGAATAGATAGATACATAGATATAGCTATGGATATAAAATAACAGACAGATAGAGAGATATATAGAGAAATAGACAGATAGTTAGTTACATAGAGAGACAGATAGATGGATACATATACAGATAGAGAGATCGATAGATATAGAGAGAGGTAGATAGATATATTACTAGTTAGTTAGATAGATATAGAGAGAGATAGAGAGAGAGGTCGATAGATAGTTAAATTTAGATAGAGTAAGATAGACAGAGAGATAGTTAGAGAGAGAGGTAGATAGATAGTTATATAGATAGATAAATGGATAGCGTTAGATAGATAATTATATATAGAGAGTTAGTTAGATAGATAGATGGCTACAACATTGTACAGTCTCTCCCTATGGGAGCTAGTGAGCATCTGTGTGGGATACGTTGGTTTGTAGAGAAGAGAATCTGGGAGATAGTTGGCACAAGGCAATCTTGGCATCTGATATCTAGATAGATAGACAGACAGATAGATAGATAGCTATGTAGATAGATAAATAGATAGATGATAGATAGATAGATGATAGATGATCGATAGATAGATAGACAGATATGTAAATAGATATATGATGGATCGATAGATAGATAGATAAATAGATGATAGATAAATAAATGATAGATACTGTGCTATGTAATCATCTGCTTTACTACATGGCAGGTATACTTCGGCATACTGATAGGAATTGATAGATACACAAATGTCGGCAGAGATAAATGGATGTAACATGACAGACATCTAGCTAGATGATAGACAGACAGACAGATGATAGAGAGATTATTGATAGATAGATAGATAGATAGATAGATAGATGATAGAGAGATTATTGATAGATATCTAGATAGATTATTGATAAATTATGGATAGAGCGATATAGATAGACAAATGCAGACAGCTAGATGGATATAGAATAACAGATAGATAGATAGATAGATAGATAGATAGAAGACAGTCATATAGAAGATAGATGTATAGATGATAAACAAATGCAGAGAGATCGATATAAAGCACAACAGATAGACAGACAGAATGTAGATATGGACCAAAAGATGAATATAAAAAGAGAGAAAAGAAACAAAAGGACAGACATATATAAAGATGGACAGAAAGATAAATGGATATAGATAGGTAGCTATAGGATAGATATTATATATATATATATATATATATATATAGATATATAGATAGATATATAGATAGATAGATAGATAGATAGATAGATACAACAGTTAAAATGATTGATAGATGGATGGATAGATTAGATAGATATAGAAGGACAAGTGATATAGGACACAGGTACAAAGGGACAGCTATATAGACACAGAAGAACAGAGAGATGCAAAGATAGATACTAGATATACGGTATACAGATAATTAATAGCAGAAGAATTATTGATGATTCTTATATTATCTAGATACAGATAGAAGGATAGACGATAGACATATTATATATAGGCATATATAGGACATGTAGAGAGATGATAGATAAAAACAGGTAATTTCTATTAATAGGATACATAATAGAACATATGTAGTTATAAGATAAATATAGCAATAAAAATAGTGATAGACGATAAGTACAGAGGAATGGGATGGTAATAGATACAGGATGAGTGATAGATACAAATAGCTGATTGATAAAAATAGGATAGATTATTAATATAGACAGCAGGATAGACAGATGATGGACAGGGGGATAGATGATATATTTTTAAAGATAGGAATAGTTATTAGATAGTACAATAGTTATTTTGCTCTCTATCTCAGGTGAGGGGAATACACTGGGAGGGAGAATAAGACTAAATGACCCTCCTCTCCCTAAGCAGTGGGACAGTTACACTCCATGTAAATAACAATATTGCAGTGAAATCAGATCCAATGGTAAAAAAAACTTGTTTCAATACTTAACAGCCATTTACTCTCTTACTCCTCATTCCCCGGCCGTGGCTACACTAAGCCCAGGCAACTGTAGCCCAACTACAACTCCCAGAAGCCACCACTAACACGCTGCAGCCAAACTACAACTTCCACAATCCTCTCCCCCCTTTGTGACACGGCTCAATCTATCAGCGTCAATCTCCCCGTTCCAGATTCTGCCTGCTAAACCTGACACCATCTCTTCTGCTTGCCTAAAGAGCTTGCAATCGTGGGCTCCAGCACAGCCCGCACAGAGCACGCCCCTCGTCGCCCAAATCGAGGAGATGCTGAGCGCGTAACAATAGGAACGAGCGGCTCTGGACTCTCCCCAAGTCAACTTTCTCAGCCTCCCCGTGCTGAAAACGGGGGCGGGGAACTGGAGACAGAAAAGCGAGTGATTGGTTAAGACGCGCGACCAGTGAGGCTGTATGCAAATCTGTGGGTGTGACCGGCTACAACATTGCACAGCCTCTCCCTATGGTAATTAGTGGGCGCCTGTGTGTATGTGAGTTGCGTTGGTTTGTAGAGAACCTGGGAAATAGAGTTGGCACAACTAGGCAATCTTGGCATCTGCTGTGCCCCAGTGCTGACCTCACTGCCCATAGGAATCCATAATCTGTGAAGTATCTGCTGTGCCCAAGCCCAAGGGGTCAGAGAAGAAGGAGCATCTTGGTGGGTCCCTGGCATTTCTGCTCTGCCCCTGGACCAAGAGGACACCAACCATAACCTGAGCTTGTGGGATCTGTGCCCTGGAATATGCCACTTGGCAGAGCAGAGCTGTTGGCAGCCCAAGTCCATGCCATTGTTTCCTGACCTGCATTAAAGGCTGCTGCATCCCTTGGGCTCTGCTACTGCCCCCCTCATTGTTCCACAGCATCTCCAAGAGCATCACATCTTCTCTGCTTCCCAGGAAATCTCAGGAGCTGCAACAGCCTCACATCATTCCCTGCTAAACAGCCTGCATCCCTCTGAATCTGGGATCTGCTTCTGCTCACAGCCCTGGGGTTGGATTTCACAGCTGCTGCCGGGTCTGACGGCGACCCCCAGGCTTGGGGAAAGGGGACCTTGTGTGTGCGTGGGACTCACCGGTCTGGGAGACAGATAGAGGGTGGGGGATTCACAGGAGACGGCTGTGTTCATGTTTGGGATTCAGGAAAGCATCCAGAGGAGCGGGAATAGCATGAAGGAGGAGCCCCTGAGCAGCGGGATGAATGCAGTCCGGACATGGATGCAAGGAGCTGGGGTGCTGGATGCAAATACGGCTGCCCAGAGGTAGGAGAGAGGGTTGGAGCAGCACCGTTCCCTACTGGGATTCCTTTCTGTTCCCTTCCTCACCCTCTGCCATGTACTTGTTCTGCTAATCAGGATGGGATCCTATACCCAGTACTGAGCTGGGCACCCTGGCATTTATTCTGTACATTATATACATATAGCTATCATCTATCTATCTGTCTGTCCATGTGCTTGTATATGGGCGACCCCCAATTATTAGTTTAAGTGGAACCGTAACGGCTGGAGACTCCGCGCAGCTGCTGAATTTGGTTGGTTCTCAAAAAACTTTTCCTATAGTGACAGAACAGGGAGCTGCTGTTGCACTGGGCTCCGTCCAGAGTGATGCTCCAGCCACACATTTCCCTTTTCTTTGTATTTAAAGTTCAACAAATACACAATTAGCAAATAAGAAAGGCTAATTTTTCATATATATATAGAAATAGGGGGGGTTCAGGAAAAATAGTATGTAATGGTAAAATGGCAAAATACATGGCAAGACATATAGAAAATAGTTACTCCTTTGTCTGTCTATCTATCTATCTATCTATCTATCTATTTCTCTATCTATCATCTCTCTTACTTTTCTGTATCTATCGTTTTCTTTCTTTCTTTCTTTCTTTCTTTCTTTCTTTCTTTCTTTCTTTCTTTCTTTCTTTCTTTCTTTCTTTCTTTCTTTCTTTCTTTCTTTCTTTCTTTCTTTCTTTCTTTCTTATTTAACATTCACCTTTAATGACATGAATGTATGTATCTAGACAAGCATCCTAACAGATTGTGGCATTTAGATACAATTATCCACCTTGGAGATTATTTTTTATCCTCCGATAACTAAATTATTTTAGTCAAGGCAGCAAATCCCGATTTAAAACATCGGAACAGAAGTGAGAGGTTTCAGGCAAGTCTGGCACAGACACGGTGTTAGTTACCAGCCTGGCATGACACAGGCTTCTCAATTAAAATTATAGGGCTTAATTCCAAACAATAGGGAGATTAGCAGCGGAGTTTGACAGAAACGTGTTTCTAATCAGTTCTCCCTGAGCAGAATCCTCATCCCAGAATAAATAAACTTTCAGGAAACTTGGAAAAAGTACGACTGTAGTAGTCGCCCAGCAACTGTAAACTTTCCAAATGAGTTTTCTCACCCAAAGATGGACAAACAATATCCGAAACCAAAATTGATTTGGAAATATTTTTTGGAGAATATATTTGAAAGTAAGTTTTAGTCTTAAGGTTTTTTTAGTGCAAAGTTTGGTGCCCTTTGTGCATTTAAATAAAATGTCATCTTTATTTTAGGAAAAGAATTTCATTAGAATAAAAACTGAGGAATCAAAAGGAAAAGACATGAGACATGTGTGAACATTATTGCCGCACATTATTACCCTTAAGGAGCAAGTGCTGTCATTTCATTCATGGAGGGATAAATTGTTACATTTATGGGGAGAGAGAAAACGTGAGGGCATTTATATGGCATCTAAGAAATATTTAAGATGTGACTTGGTATCTATGAGAAGAAATCTATGAAGCTCTTCCAAACCTGATGAAGGTGCAATGGAAAGATTGATAGATGTCTATGTGATGGGTAACCTATCTTCTCCCCTGCTTCTCTAATCCTCCCTTTCTGATCGCAGTGGTGTGGGTTTGGCCCGGGCACACTTTGAGAAGCAGCCACCATCCAACCTCCGAAAGTCCAACTTCTTCCACTTTGTCCTGGCCCTGTATGACCGGCAGGGGCAGCCGGTGGAGATTGAGAGAACAGCATTTGTGGGCTTCGTAGAGAAAGATAAGGTGAGAAGCTTTGGTATCTCTTGAAAGTCCAGACCAGTGCCAAGTTCAACATCAGTCTGATGACCACTGAAGTCCATCTAGTTCTATACCTATCATGATAAATTAGCAACATTTTCTTCTAGACATCCACTGCATGACCTGCACAAGTCCATATTATTCCAAAAGTCTTACAAATGAAAACTGAAATTCTCACCGTTATCCCCACCAATTACTTTCTCTAAATTCCACGTCATTCCAGTTTTTGATAGCACCTTAATATTTCATGTTACCCACACCTATCACAGAATGATGAATAAAACAGCAAAACCGTACTTCTCTCCTTGATTTTTTTATTAATCAATCTGAATATACTCGTTAACAAACATTGATACCAATGTTATCAAAGAGGATTTATTATATTCATAAAATTTTCACTGCAATATCGCGCCATTTCAAATTTAAACTTCAATTTATAAAGTGAGAATTAATAAAAAAAAAATTAAAAATGAAAAAGAACAAAAATAGTAACATGGTCAATAAAGTACAGTACTTTTTATTAAAAATACGGTTTTATAAAAAAAAAGACAGAAAATCTTATTATTAGAAATAATTTTATGCTATATATTACGGTGGCTAAGAAAGGGTTAATATTTCACAATAATGGGCAATAATCATTTTAAAGCAGTTTCAGTACACGTCAACAATAGAAAAATACTGCGAGTTGGGATGTAGGGAGGCTTGTGTGAGTGTTTAATGTAACATTTCTTTTCTTTTTATTTTCCTTTAAATCAGGAAACCAGCAGTGAAAAGACTAATAATGGGATCCATTACCGATTGCAGCTTCTCTATAGCAATGGTGAGTATCTGGAGGGGGGCTCAGCAGATCAGCATTGACAGCGGATATAAAGAGGACTATTCAGACAGTGAATTTGAAAGTGCTCGAGGGGGTCTCGTCCACGGCTCGGGCATGTCGGACTAAACACAATTTTAATTTCGTTTTATTTTTCTTTCAAACATAAATAAAAAAATTCAATAAATATTTCGTTGTGATAGATATTGAAATGAGATAGGAGTGCTTGATTTTAGTTAAAATTGGAGTAACCTTTTTTTATTCATTGTGAACAGAATAACGCCAGCAGCATTAACCCTTTGTGTGCTGGAATGAGGAAATTTTGTGGTTTTTTTATATATAGGGATCCTTGAACTGTTTGGTTTGGAGTTGTGAACGGTCGGACGTTTATTATTATTTTATTTTATAATAGTATGTCTATTATTATTAATATAATTATTATACCTTTTTGCTGCATTTAAAAAAGCAAGCAACGTTTCTTTGTACTAAGAAATTAATGATATTATTGGATTTAAAAAAAAAAAAATTACAGTTAATTCAAAAAGTTTTAAGTACTGAGACCAAAGCTCGACCCAAACCGTGCCCCATTTCTATTATCATAAATCATCTGTTTGACAATTTACATTGGACTGTGTAACTGGAATGTTTTTTTTATTTCTGGTTATTTGCTTCTCTTAAGTAAGGGTTAACCTGTTCCCTGCCAAGCTGCAGAAGCAACTGGTCACAGAAATATTCTTCTTATTGCAGAAGCCGAGAACAATGGCACACAAAGCTAATCACGTTATTTCTAGGGACATATTTTATTTCTAATAACCAGAAGATAGATGATCCCCTAAGTAGATTCATTACCACGTAGCCTGGGAATAATATTTTATTCTAGGGGAGAGAGAAATGTTGCACTTCTGCTTTTATTGGCTGGGCATTAACCCATGCAGCGCTGGCAGTTCACTCAAGTATAGTCATAGATAGGGCTGGGAAAAAAATCATCAATATATCTGAATATGCTACTGAATTTGCTCAGATTGATATGTATGTATATATAAAAATATATTTGTGTGTATTTATGCGCGTGCATTTATATACATATAGATAAAGTCAGTATATGGGATCATATAATGATATATATTATACATTTTTATCCTATGGTACTACTTGTATCTATAGATACAGTTAAATAATTGTGTGTTTGTATACATATTTATATATATTTAATTTTGAGCATATACGCACACATATATTTATATATACTTGTTATAATATATTGTATAGACATATATGATGTCTTTAATATAGTAAAGTAAATCATGAGTATATTATTTGTTAAAGTATTATGGGAAGTGAGTATCTTTCTATATCATCGATCTTTAAAATTCTTGTTGGTATAGAATTAAATAAAATGTTATGTTTCATCTACTGCACATTCTATAGAGAATTGAATTAGACCCCGTTTCTTATTGAGATCAAATGTGAAATTAAAGTTGAGCCCTGCTGTTTAAATGCTGACATTATCATGAATGTAGCTAATCCAGAGCTGTTTTTGGTGGCTTTCTATGGAGCTGGGGTTTGTCTGGTCCTAAAACTCTCTTTCTTTCTCTTCTATCTTATTTTAGGGATAAGGACAGAACAGGATTTCTATGTTCGCTTGATTGACTCCATGACAAAGCAGGTAGGTGCCACACTCCTGGGTAATCTAACAGTAGCGCCTCCCGCTGGAACATGAGCAAATGGCGAGGGGGCCATGGATTTTACTTTAAAACAATATTTGGGGGTCGCAGAGGTTGAATTTGACTTGTTGTTTGCGGTGATGTAACATTTCCGTGTTTGATCCTGCTTCCTGCTGTTACGCTGAAACTTCTCATCGGTGCCATCTCCCAATCTGTTTTCTCATGTATTGGCGCCTGCTAATGGCTGCATTGTCTATACGGGATGCTTATTGGGGACATGCCATTTATTGTGGTTTTAAATGTGGTTGGTAAAAAGTAGGCAAGGGGAAAGTGGCATAAGGTTGCCGTGAATGTTTCTGTATTTGCTTGGTTGCCTGCCATAATTCATTGTTATTAGTCAGAGGGCACTTAGGCATGGTAATTACTGAAACAAGATGAATGTTGCCCAGAGGACAGATGGGTAATGTGGTAGGGTATTGGCGTATGTGTTTTAGAGATGGCAGGGGCTGTGTCTCTATCAACAATTGTTTCTTATTATTGTTACAGCTTCCCTTTAAATGCAGCTGAAGGCTCTTATATAAAGTCTTAATGGCACCACAATGTCTTTCTATACACACTATCCAATATCCTAGCCCTTTCCACTGACTTCTTCTTGCCTTACTATACACTCTGTACAGAATTATGCCATCTTTCTTCCTTTACACACTATCCTACAGCTACAACCCCATTCTCTTAACACAATCTAGCCTTAGTATACACTCTAATACACTCTTACCCTGGCACCATCTTGCTTTACTGTTTACATACACCGCTATGGCACCTTGCCCTGGACTATTTTGGCAGCCTCTTGTTGGACACAAAGTTTGTGGGTGCAGTGACATTTCTCTGCGCAGCTACTGCTTTATGGGGGTTAGGATGCCTGCTTGCACTTCTTTAGATAGGGGAACTATTGCGAAAATGAACATTTTAATATAAGTTTCATATTACTGAAATAAGAAACTTTCTAAATACAATCAATTTAAAATCCTGTACTGTTTCTGAAATAATCAAGTTTGTCTTCACTATCCCTCTCTCAGCATCTGTTTCTCTTCATTCTGTCTTTATACAGGAGTTGGGTGTCAGATATTCATTGACAGTTAGAGCCATTGTATCTTATAGGGGGGCTCCTTTTGCCTAGAAGATGTATTAGACCTCACCAGACATCACGTCTCTCTACATGCAGAATTTGTGCAAAAGGCAGTTATTTTGTTTGAACTGGAATCAGTTATTTGAGTGAGCTCTAATACATCTGCTAAGAAAGAAAGCCCCTATAAGATACATTGGATCTAACTGTCAATGATTATCTGACACCCAACTGCTACACAAAGAAAGAATGAAGAGAAACAGATGCCGAGAGTGAACATAAACTTGATTATTTCAGAAACAATGCAGAATATTTAATTGATTGTATTTAGAAAGTTTCTCATTCCAGTATGACGAAGCTTATATTAAATGTTCATTTTCACGATAGTTCCCCTTTAACATAAATCTATCTCTTTGGTGGTTAAAGTGTTAAAAACCGAGAAGTTTTTTAAGGGATTAAATCAGAGGATCTAGCCAAGAGACACCTTGCTGCCCCATTATAAAAGAGCCCCCTAATATTCCTTCTTGTTATCCGCTATCCTGCTAGCTTTTTTTTTTTTAACTCTTTATTTTCCAGTTTTAAAAGGAAGAACCAGTTTCAGCAAACAGGCTGACTGTCATTTCAATAGATTTCCTGCTAAGGCAGAACATTATGTGTATAACAGACTCCTCTGCACCTCTGCCTTAATGTAACCTCCTTCCTTCCTGCCCGTGGACTTCCATTCTGCATTGTGTTTTTGCATCTGAGATCTTGTAGCTCCTCACCCCTGGCATTTCCTATTCACAAAACACTGGAACACTGCACACAGGTTTTTTTTTCCTGTTATCAAACAGCGCTGCATATGGCTGTTAAGTAATTAATACATCATTATTTTCAAATTTATTTTTTTTCACCTATAAATCTTTTTACTGGCACATTTTGTAATTCTAAGCCTGCAGTTAAAAGAAATGTAATTTGAGATCATACGATTTCAGTATATATCTATATTTTTTAATCATTAACATTTATGTTTATTTAATATATTTAAAATATCAGTCAAAATTTGCAAAACCGCATTGGACCCTTTCAGTTCTCTTTCCTGTTATCAAACAGAATTGCCTTTAGCTGTTGAGTAATTAATTCATCCTTAATTTAAAGGGTGAACTACTCTTTAAGACAAAATTATTGCAAAATCTAATTTACAAAAATAAATAAAATATCAGAAATACTTTTTCTTGCTTATTTCTGTAAAGCCAAATGATAACGTTTTAAATTTAAAATGTACGTTTTTAAAAATACTTGCTTATTTCCTAAACCCAAATAATAAAGTTAGAATAAAGAATACAAGTATTAGAAATATTTAGTAAAGTGCTAAAGTTTTAAATTCAAGATAATAAAAATCTAAAAAAGAAAATCCTTGCTGATATTTGTAAACCCAAAGGATAAGGTTTTAAATAAAAACATAATAAAACATTTTTGTAAGCCAGAATGATAGCGTTTTAAAGACAATTTAATGTAAGAAATAATAAAAAATTATATTTATCTATAACATTTATTTGTAATTGGCAGTACAATAAAAATGACATTATATAAATACACATTTTATACGTACTAAAAAACATAAAAAAATTGAAATGACAAAGATGTTTGGTAATTAGCAGTAGTCGTATTCCATTTTATACACATTTAAAAAAGAATTTAAAATCGTATATTTTAATCTTTGTATTTATAGTCTTTTATGATGAAATGGATGTGCATAATATATTTTCTACTTTTCACATATATTTTAAAACATATTTATTTTTTAGCTTTAAAACAGTTTCTGTGGCATTATTCTTATAACTTGACATTGATTAAAAAAAAAAAACAATATATAAAAAAAGCCTTTTTTTTTTCTTTTTTTTTTTAATTTACATTTTTTTTTTCCCAAACCAGCGAAAGGATCCTAAGGCAATGCTTGACCCCTTTGCTCTGTCATTATTATCCAACAGTTGGAGCTTCTGTTGTGAAAATAGAAGAGCGTATACAGTTTATTTTAAAAACTATTAACAGACCCTCGTGTAATTAAACAAGGGAAGGGAAAAATACTTAAGATTTGAGCTGACTGTAAAAACAGAGCTCAGGGTTTGTTGAATCTTGTGCAAATGTTTTGGGGGGTTTTTTTTTTTAGATAGAGAAGCCTGTATTCTGCATGCTTTCTTTTTGTGCGTGCGTGTTATAATAAAATCTGTGTCACAAAGAAAGCTGACAGATGTGGCTACAGAAAACCCAGGCACAGGCTGCAGCCAGGAATACATATTACATGAGCTGCTAACCTGAAGTTATGTGAACAGGAGGGGAGAGCAGTCGGGGGACTCCACTCTTCTGAGGTCAGCGCAGCTCATGAAATATCCCCCCTTTCTCCCATCCAACAGCAGCAGCAAACACAGGGAATCTATGTGACACACTGCATTCACTTGCAGCCAGCTAACAGGGATCTTGTTAAGGAGAGTGGAGTGTGTGTGTGTGTGCCATACATAAACTTATCCGAGTGGGACTCTATAATTTATGATGCGTGGTGAAAGGGAGGAGAGTGTCTTCCTAGGGAACACTCAGGCTATAGAGTAATTAAGAACTCCGGAGTCAGAGTTCTGACACATTTTGCTAGAAGGATTTAGCAGAATAGCAGGGTTAGTTATTAATGAGCGTAATATGGTCCTACAGTCATGTGTGTGTGTGTGGATATCTATGTATCTAGTGTTCTATCTATCCTTAGATTTGGTTCTATCAAAGTCTATCTTTGGCTTCTATTTATCCAACTCCCCATAATTTATCTATCATTTCTATATTTATCTCTCTATCTCACTAATTATCTACATTTCCATGAGCATACTATGTATTTATCTGTCCTTCTATTCTTTCTATATCTGTTTAGTTTTTACAATCTATCTATTAATATTCTGTCTATCTGTGTATATACCTATTTATTGTTCTATGAACATACTATATATGTATGAATCTATCTATATGTTACAGATATATGTTGGATATCTATCTATCTATCTATCTATCTATCTATAATTTTTTCTATGTAGGGTTCCATATTCTATATATATTCTATATTCTTCAATATTCTATCGTCTATTGTGTATAAACTTATAGTATCTATATCTGTATCATCTATATATTATGTATATCTATCTATCTATCTATCTATCTATCTATCTATCTATCTATCTATCTATCTATCTATCTATCTATCTATCATCTATCTGTCTATCTAAATCTTTATACATGTACCTATTTATCATCCTCTATATATCTGTATCATCTATCAATCTATCTATTTTATCTATCTATTATTTTTCTCCCTCTCTATCTATTTAGGTATCTATCTATCTATCTATCTATCTATCTATCTATCTATCTATCTATCATCTATGATCCATTTGCAGTCACAAAATTGTCAAGAGGTTGACCTGTTTTACCAATATTTATTAGTGTCTCATGGGGCCCCTATACCTCCTGAGCACAGGGTCTGCTTCTTCTGTAGTTACGCCCCTGCATATTTGTATCCTTTCTCTATCTATCTATCTATCTATCTATCTATCTATCTATCTATCTATCTATCTATTATCTATCATCTCTCTCTCTCTCTCTCTCTCTCTCTCTCTCTCTCTCTCTCTCTCTCTCTCTCTCTCTCTCTCCCTCTCTCTCTCTATCTATCCACCCATCTATCTGTCTGTCTATCTATCTATCTATCTCTATATCATCTATCTATCTATCTATCTATCTATCTATCTATCTCTATCTATCTATCTATCTATCTATCTATCTATCTGTCCATCCATCCATCCCAGTTGTGTTCAGAATAATAGCAGTGTGTTTAAAAAAGTTAATTAAGCTCAAAAACCTTATGATAGCTTTTATTTCCATACGCACAAATGCATTGAGAACATTGCTCGTTTTATTACAAATGTAATGAAGAAAAATGTATCAAATGTATTTACAGAAAGTGAAGAAAAGGGAATATTAGTCTGTTCCAAAAAATAGTAATGTCTGCATTCTTTTTTACAAACTCAAACATTCGATGTATAAACTGAAAAATGTTTCAAGATATTACTTTCCTTGGAACCACTGAACTAATATTTAGCTGTATAAGCAGTGTTTCTGAGAATTGCTGCACATCTGTGTTGCATGGAGTTCACCAACTTTAACACATTCCTCTGCATTTCTTGGTTTTGCCTCAGAAACAGCATTTTTGATGTCACACCACAAGTTTTCTGTTAGATTAAGGTCCGGGCATTGTGCCGCTAAATAACATCAATCTTGTTGGTCTGGAACCAAGCTGTTGCTCATTTACGGGTGTTTTGGGGGTCATTGTCTTGTTGAAACTCCCATTTCAAGGACATTTCCTCCATTTGACCTCTTCAAGTATTTTGATGTATTGAAACTGATCCATAATCCCTGGTATATGATAAATAGGCCCAACACCAGAGTTTGAGAAACATCCCAATATCATTATGCTTGTGCCACCAGCTTCACTGTCTTCACACTGTACTATGGCTTGAATCCAGTGTTTGGGGCTTGTCTGAACTGTTTGCCATCCCTAGATCAAATAAAGACAATCTTGTTTTCATCAGTCCACTAAATGGTGCACCATTTCTCTTTAAGCCAGTCAATGTGTTCTTACAAATTGTAAGCTCTTCAGCACATCTTTTTTTCAACAATGGGCATGGGCTTCTTGCCAATAGCTTGGCTTCACATAGGCATCTTCTTATTGTAACAGTATCACAGGTAACTTTACACCTTCTTTGATCTCCCTGGAGCTGATCATTGCCATTTTGGCTATTCTTCTATCCATTCAAATGGTAGTTCAGTTTTCTTCCACATATTTCAGGTTTCAGTTGCTATAATGGACACATGTTTTTTTCACAGAATGAATGACCTCACTTATTGAACTGCTATTATTTGGAACAATCTATTCTCATTTTGAACATGACTCAATTAATGATTCAATTACACAGAATCAGCAGCATGACTGTTGGGTCTGTTGGTTTTCTATTACTCTACTGCACCTAATAGTAAATTATTTGCCATGCAGAAATATAAATTCTACCAAAAACAGTGATAGTGAACACAACTCTATCTATCTATCTATCTATCTATCTATCTATCTATCTATCTATCTATCTATCTATCTATCTATCTATCTATCTATCTATGTGTCTGTCTATTATCTCTCTATCAGTCTGTCTATCGTATGGGATTTTCAGCCCCCTGACCTGCAACTAAAGTACTATGGAGCAGTCACTGTGAATAGCAACATATATATTAATATTCACCAGGCGTGAATTTACACGTTTTGCCGCCGGAGAACAAATTTGCGAAAATCGAAAACAAATCGAAAATTCAGTGGCTAATCAAAAATTTTGGACGCACATCTGAAAACTTGCTTGCGTCAAAACCGGTGTGCATCAACAGTGTTTGGACGCCCATTAACTTTAACACCGGCGTCAAAATTGATGCGGGCATCAAAATTTGCCCATCACTAATAATAAGATTACGGCTAATAATTAGGGATGCACCAAATCCAGGATTCGGTTCGGTATTCGGCCAGGATTCGGTTCGGGATTCGGCCAGGATTCAGCCTTTTTCAGCAGGATTCGGATTCGGCCGAATCCTTCTGCCTGGCCGAACCGAATCCTAATTTGCATATGGAAATTAGGGGCGGGGAGGGAAATTGCGTGACTTTTTGTCACAAAACAAGGGAGTAAAAAATGTTTTCCCCTTCCCACCCCTAATTTGCATATGCAAATTAGGGTTTGGATTAGGTTCGGTATTCGGCTGAATCTTTTGCAAAGGTTTCGGGGGTTCGGCCGAATCCAAACTAGTGGATTCGGTGCATCCCTACTAATAATAACCTATCTATATCAGTCTGTTGGTTGGAAGTTTGTGGATCTGCAGGCAGATGGAGTTCTTTGCAGATACAATTTTCCAGGCCAAACAAGTACCAGTTTTATAGATTAAATTTGAGTTTAGTTTCTTAAAGCTCAGGGAGATTAAGGGACTTGGCAATGGACATAACACACTGAGTGGATTGGATTGAAGGCATCTCTGAGTCTGGTCTAATATCCTATAGTATGTAGAGTGAGGCACCCTGAAGCCTCTTTACAAACTGGAATTGTAACTGCATTGGTTGCTAAGATAGGTGACTACGGCAACCAGAAAATAAACTGAATACAATACTTAGGGGCCGATTCACTAACTTCGAGTGAAGGATTCGAAGTAAAAAAACTTCGAATTTTGAAGTGTTTTTTGGGCTACGACCATCGAATGGGCTACTTCGACCTTCGACTTCGAATCGAAGGATTCAAACTAAAAATCATTCAACTATTCGACTATTCGATAGTTGAAGTACTGTCTCTTTAAGAAAAAAACTTCGACCCCCTAGTTCGCCATCTAAAACCTACCGAACTCACTGTTAGCCTATGGGGAAGGTCCCCATAGGCTTGCCTAAGTTTTTTTGGTCAAAGGATAATCCTTCGATCGTTGGATTAAAATCCTTCGAATCGTTCGATTCGAAGGATCTAATTCGATATTCGAAGGATTTTGATTCCCAGTCGAATATTGAGGGTTAATTAACCCTTGATATTCAACCCTTGGTGAATCGGCCCCTTAGAGTCTTCAACGATTTAGATTCTAGCCGGCGGGAAGGCAGTTCGGGGAGATAAGTCGCCGGTAGAAAAGGCGATTTGTCGCCGGGCGACTAATCTCCCCGAATTTCCACGTGTGTCTCTGCCCTAAAGGTAAGCCATCATTTTAATATGCACAATGGGAGCAGTGGTGAAAACAAAACAATCTCAACTTCTTTTTATCCGAGAGGGCAAGCTGTAAAGAAAAGGTTCTAGTCAATGCAGCATGGGTATATGACTGCCCTATTGCAACGCCTTTCTTACACATTATTCAGTCACAACTTTGAAGAGCCAGGACATGTCAGGTGCTGTAGAAACCTGTACTTAATGCTGGTGTAAAATCCTTCGGCCTACCCATAGCACTCAAGCAATTGCCCCTACCCATGTTATAGTGTTTTAGTAAATAACAAAGGCTCCCCATTATCTCATAGGTAAGAGAAACATATCTGATTACTGTTTCTATAGAGAACTATTACAGTGAAAACATAAAAAAGTCCAGATTTTGTGATTTGCATGCATGATCGAGACCCGTGTTGGGGAAAATGTAAACTCATCACAGTGGAAAATGTGTTGTGTGGAGTCTAGGGGTGAAAACAAAGCTAAGGATTTTGGAAAGTCTGCCTGAACCAGATGGCTTGATGCTCCGTCAGTCTGGCAGCCCAAATGCTCTCTCTCTTGTGTTCCATTGAGCCATTTGTTCTGGGATATTTCCGCTAGAGCTGCTTCAGACGGCAATGTTTGAACTACCTTAAAAATGAACATATTAAGGGAGATTTATGTTATTAGCCGTCAGCTGATATTCCGGTTTTTTTTCTGCATTTGGGGATAGGAGAGGGGGGCGAAAAGTAAACATGAAATATGAACTTGCGAATTTAGATGAGTATATTTATATCAGTTTGATCTGGAGGTAATTGGAAACACCGTAGCACTATCAGTGCTAAAGATCTCACACATACGCAGGGCAATCGTAATGGGAAATAATCATCTGGGCAGTAATATGTGCATGGCCACCATCAGGGGGCACAGAAGGTACTGCTGTACTCGACCTGGGCCTAAATGGGGGCCCGGCTATGCTGCACTATTTGAAATATCTGGGCCCCCATTGACAGCGCCAAAACCGTGCCGTCTCTTCACTGTCGGACTGGCCCACCGGGATACAAGGAAAACTCCCGGTGGGCCCAGGTGTTACTCCATGTATAAAACACAGCTGTTGTGAATGAATGGTTACCTATGATTAAGGGATTTGTTCCCGAAACGCGTTAGGTTTTACAGCAGCAACCCCAATAAAACCTATTCCAGAAGTGCCGTCTACCTGTTTTTGAGTCATTGCAGGTGTCAGTGGACCCTCATGCTGCTAAACATTTGGCCTATTTCAAGGTCATTCCCTATTGACCAAAAGAGGCTAAATAGATGGAATAATAGATTATAGTATGTAAAGAAAAGAGACTAGGAGAATAAAGGTTGAATGAGGAGAAGAATGATAAAAGTACTGAGAGTGGGCCCCTGGTCAAAGGTTTTTGGGTGGGCCCCTGGTGTCCCAGTCCGACACTGCGCTTATTATGAAGTCCCGAAAAACCAAAGTCCCAAAGAGCTGAAAAGCCAAAGTCCTGAACAGCCGAAGTCCCAAAGCCGTGAAAGGAGCCGAAAATGTTGTTGTACGGGTCCCAGTTATTTCTAATGGCGACCCCAGATATGTGCACTATAACCCCTGCATGTGGAATGGGAAATGCTGTCATCCTGTCGAACAAGATAGTGGGGGACGTGGGTCATTTGCAGAGACCCTGGAAGCAGTTGCATGGGATGGGAGGGGGATGTTTGGCAGCACTGTATTCATGTTGAGAAGGCAGCGTTTTGTACCCTGTTTTGGAGCAGAGAGACCTCGCCCATGCAATGCAAGGTGCAAAGTACAAAACACATGCAGAGCCAAAGCCTCAAGCGATGTCTGTGCTCCAAAATAGAGGAGAGGAATCAGGCACGTTTCAGGGGCTGCTGCCGCCTGAGGCAGCAGCCCCAATGCCGCCCCTCCTCCTGCTCCGCTCTTCTTACTCCCAGCGTCGGAGCAGGTGGAGGAGGGGCCGCATCGCTAGTGCAGCGAGCGCTATTGCGCTCGCTGCGCTAGAAGAGCCGAATTTCCGTTTTAAAAAACGGAAATTCGGCTCTTAAAGTTACCAGAGGCGGCTTTTTGCCGCCCCTGGTAACTGGCTGCTCCGTGCCGCCTGAGGCAAGATTCTCACCTTGCCTCATGGCCGGAGCGGCCCTGAGAGGAATGCAGTGTCACATACATTACTCCCTTTATTTGTACTTTGAGCATTATCTTCATCCATAAATGCGCCTTATTAGCTGCTCTATGTAGGAAGTGTTGCAGCAGCTCTATCCCTTCACAAAAGTAAAATGAATTCTACTAGCACTGGGATTTTATTTACCCTTTAAATGCATCCCTTCTCAAATGGTCGTCAGATAATATGGAACGCCTGATAACTTTTGAGTGCTGTTGTATTTGACTTGCTGGTGGTAAGGAGGTTAAAGGCTCTTTCACACGGGCATTTTTTGCTGCGCTTCCCTGCGTTGCGCTTTCTTCCGTTCAGCCGCAGGGGAGTGCAGGAGTAGAAACACTCAATTATTGTGAAGGGGGTTGTACTCACACGAACGCATGTAAGATGCAAACGCAGGTGGGACGCAGCATGTTGCTTTTCACCTGCGTTCAGCGCATACATGCGTCTGTCTGAGTACAGCCCCCTTCACAATAATTGAGTGCATCTACTCCTGTGCTCCCCTGCGGCTAGAGTTGCCACCCAGTATTTAACCGGCTTGGCCGTAAAAATCTTGCTTGATGCCAATGTTATTTTTTTTTTTGTAAGTCTTTATTTTTCAATTTTCAAGGGTACAGAAGAAAATGGGGAGGGAGGGTAATAAGCATATGAAAAGCATAATAGTAATAAGCAGTAACCATAGTAGCATAGTATGCCGTTGTATACTTTATATAAAAACAAATCCATAAAAATATAGGAAGGCCGGTATTTTTTTTCAGAAAAGGTAACTCTATCTGCGGCTGAACAGAAGAAAGCGCAACGCAGGGGAGCGCAGGATAAACGGCCCGTGTTTAAGAGCCATAATAGAGCTTACAAATCAATGCTGGTGTAGCATTATGGTACAGGTATATGATCTCTTATCCAGAATGCTCGGGGGTTTCTGGATAAGGGGTCTTTCTGTAATTTGGATCTTGGTGTCTTAAGTCTACTAAAAAATCATGTAAACATTAAATAAACCCAATAGGCTGGTTTTGCTTCCAATAAGGATTAATTATATCTTTGTTGGGATAGAGTACAAGCTACTGTTTTATTATTACAGAGAAAAAGGAAATCGTTTTTACAAATTTGGATTATTTGTTCATAATGGAGTCTACGGCAGACGGCCTCTCCGTAATTTTCGACATTTCTGGATAAGGGTCTCCGGATAACGGATCCCAAGTGGGGAGATTATTATAGGGTGCAGAGTGAATTAGTGCCCCACTTTCCATCTCCGGCTGCTTCTTTCTGCCTCTCGCAGTTGAATAAAAACCCCTTTTTTCTCCCCCTCTCAGGAAATATAAAGTGAATACTGCTTTGTGTGCAAAAAAAACCCTACATCCCCCCTCCATTCCCCATCCTCCAGGGGACCTGTTTTTCACACTGTTACGGCAGTTCTCCAGTAGGTAATATGAAGCTTTGTTTGTTCTGCTGTAGTGCAGTGTGTGATAATGCCATTGCCCCAGTCCCTTCCACTGTTAGCAGGGCCACATGATGTAATGAGATCTGTACAAGCTATGACATCATCCCATCAGGCCTATGCAACGGCTCCTTGGGGAGAAGAAAAAACATGAGCTAAATCTAATCAAAATAATCATTTTATTGTGGCCCTTAGGAGAAGCCCCCCAGCCTCATTTCCACATATGTCGTACATTTATTGTTTTCTTAAAAGAAATCTATCCTGCCCAAGTTTGCCTTTATTTCTATGCAGTAATTGCTTGCTGGACATCAGTCTTTGGGGTATTTTTGCAGGGAAATGCTTATGCAGTGTATCAGGGCTGTAACAATAAGCGGGCGCAGACCACCAGAGTGGGGGGTGATGGGAGATGGGACCCAGTGAGACGGGATCCGCTTAGGGTTGCCCCCTTTAAAACCGAACACATACTGTATGGAATCCACAATCTGCATGGATAATTAGCAATTCATTTAGATGCATGCTGCAGATTTAACTGATTTATGTGCAGCCATGCAGCATGCTTCTAAATGATTTGCTAAAGGTCAGGCCACACAAGCAGATTCGGGGAGACTAGTCGCCCCACCGACAAATCTCCTCTTCTTCGGGACGACAATCTCCCCGAACTGCCTCTCCCCTGCATTGCCTGGGGCAGTGCACTCGCGGTGCTTCGTTTTCCAAAGTCGCCCGAACTTGCCTCACAATTTAAAGGGGTGAGGTGGCAACTCTAGATCACACACGTCAACTAACTTTTTTTATGCAAATCACACTGATTTAACCCCCTCTCACCCACAGTAACAGCCCAGTTACCCACCGTAAGTACTAAGTACTAAGCATCTGAATTACCATTCACCCAAACATTAATACCTCCCAACATTTTGGAAATAAAAGAGGGACAAAGAAGTTGGCAATTTTTTTTGACCACACCCATTTTTGTGGCCACACCCCCTAATGACCATGTTCATTTTACTAAATTTGGCAGGTTAGCAAAGTTTGAACATATTTCTTTGTTTTTTTTCCAGTTATTACAGTTTTGCTAATGAAGGTGAATTGCCCTTTAAGCTGTAAATCTAACTACTCCCAAGGGACCTGTTATCTTATATTGTGACAATTACTTATTTGCTTATCTTGAAATTGTTACAAAAGTATCTTATCTGCAGCTGTGGCTGTTCTGGGCTCTCTGCCAAAAGCCAATTAAGTTAGAAACTTTGTTTCTTTTTCTGCCTGTTCAGTGCAGAGAAAAACGGACTTTCCAGTTCAAACGAGGGACTTCTGGTTGAGTTGTCAAAAGAGGGACTGTCCCTCTAAAAACAGGGGAGGTTGGGAGGTATGATTTAAAATATATCAAAATCCTCAAAAGCTGGCGGAGCCTGGTTGTACCCAGGGAATGAAATAGATGGAAGTAGGGTATGACTGGGGTCAGAGTGGGTTTGGCCAAGGTGAACCCTGAAATTTACAATGCTGTATGAGGCTGGGCCAATGATGAGTGAAGTAAACCAGCAGAATACATGTTGGGGTAAGGGTTGGCAGTACTGTACTGTGTATATATATATATATATATATATATATATATATATATAACAAGGAAAAGTTGTGCTCACCACTAATTTTTAAAACCATTAGGCGGGGGTGCAATGAGGGTGTGACCCCAAAATACATATAGTCAAATACAAGAGTCCTCTGCACTCAACCCATTATCAATATATTTAAGACAGAGACATTTTGTGCATACTGCTACTGAAAAATGCCTTACCCTTTAAACAACACGGATTGTTTGTCCATATATTGCAATATATTTAAGCTGGCCAACTACGTCAAAGTCATCCCATATCTGGCCAGTCCTACGCTTAATTTTTATCTGATTCATTAAGAATTCAATTGCTTAATTATACATTTTACACAGGGACTAAGTTTTACCTGCAACTTACTTGCTGCTTTCAAAGTAAAACTCCCAAACTTTTATTAGACACCAGTGGGATCACCTGACTATAGTTGGGAAGGGTGGGAGCTACAACATGGAGCTGGTCACTGCTCCTGTAGAACTATAACAAACAAGGGAAAGTTGTGCTCACCACTAATTTTTAAAACCATTAGGCGGGGGTGCAATATATATATATATATATATATAGTCCTCTTGAGGCTGAATTTTTACTGCAACTCTTGAAATCTCATATATTCGCTCTCTTTTATTCTGTTTAACTGGTGCTTTATTTATAATGTAGCGGTTCACTTAGGGTCAGCGACCCGGCCAACCAGATTGGAAACAGAGCAGGTAAAGAAGTAGAACAATAAATAAAATGTGTGTCTTCCCCCGCAGCACTGAGTAATGATACTTTCAGTACCTCTTTGGGCTTCAGGGTACTTTCCCAGACCCAACAGAGCGCAAGGATAATGTGGGACGTTACGTCAGAGTCTTTGGGCTGTGCTAAAAGTTTGCATTTTGTAAGTGGTAAATTCAGATTTAAAAGGTGCCTTGTTTAAAGGGGAAGTTATAAAAACCAAGGGGGTACATTATTGGTATGGGGGCTTTCAGACAGCCTTCTAAACCAATATCTGGCCAAAAATCAAATAGATACATATCAGCTACATTAGAAAATCCCATTGGTAATGGACTTTATTGAATTGTCCAGGTCTGGATAGGCCCACAGTACGACTTGATCTTTGGCCTGGGGACTACAGTTCTGGAATACTTTAATTTTGGTGCTGGGTCACAATTTAGTTGTCTGGTTCAGTCGTTCTTATTGCCCCATAGATTGGATCAATGTGTAGAATCAACAGACCCTGACTCAGTATTGTTTTATCAATGGCACTTAAAGCTGAGCTGGGTGAGTTGTAGTGCAGTGCGTATTATCAGTCATCGTTAAGTGATTGATTTTCCTGATAAAAACGTTTTCTCGCTCACTCCTTTGTTCCTATAGTGTTAAACCATTTGATCATCACTCATTTCACCCTGAAAACAAATCTTTCTTCCGATGACAATGATATTGGTTTCAGTTTTCTTCACTTATTAAAGTTTATAGCAAGAACAGGCAGCCGGTGGCGCTACAGATCTAGTTCAACTACAACCTCCCTGGCCACTGGGGTGCTGTTCAATAATGTAGCAATGTTTCAGCCGCACAAAACCTAATATAAAAGATGCAGTAGGAAATATAAATTTGTAGATCTTTATAAATGGGGTTATCTTACATGTTTTTACCTGGTGCACACAGTACAACATATTTATTGTGCACTGAAGATTCCTTCTCTGTACACTTGGATTTATACATATGGGAAGGAGCTACCATAACATATAGTATGAGGGTATAATATATGAGTGATACTCAGAGTTCCCTGTATAACTCAGCCTGCAGCCTTGTGCCTTTATATGGTCACAGAACAACCCCTCAGTGACTTCTAATATCCTTATCATTTACAGTAGGGGGTACATTATCCCTTATAATACACGAGTGATACTCAGAGTTCCCTGTATAACTCAGCCTGCAGCCTTGTGCCTTTATATGGTCACAGAACAACCCCTCAGTGACTTCTAATATCCTTATCATTTACAGTAGGGGGTACATTATCCCTTATAATGCAAGAGTAATACTCAGAGATCCCTGTATAAGGGCCCATACTCACGGTCGTTTGAAGCTGCACTCCCCTGCATTCGGGTTTTATGCGTTCAGCCGCAGGGGAGCACAGGAGTTGACACTCTGAATTCTTTTCAATGCAGCTGTACTCACACAGACGCATGTAAGCGCCAAACGCAGGTAAAACACGAGTACAGCTGCATTGAGAAGAATTCAGAGTGTCTACTCCTGTACTCCCCTGCGACTGAACGCATAAAACCGGAACGCAGGGGAGCGCAGGTTCAAACACCTGTGAGTACGGACCCTAACACAGCCTGCAGCCTTGTGCCTTTATATGGTCGCAGAACCCCTCAGTGACTTCTGATATCCTTATCATTTACAGTAGGGGGTACATTATCCCTTATAATATATGAGTGATACTCAGAGTTCCCTGTATAACTCAGCCTGCAGCCTTGTGTCTTTATATGGTCACAGAACAACCCCTCAGTGACTTCTAATATCCTTATCATTTACAGTAGGGGGTACATTATCCCTTATAATACATGAGTGATACTCAGAGTTCCCTGTATAACTCAGCCTGCAGCCTTGTGTCTTTATATGGTCACAGAACAACCCCTCAGTGACTTCTAATATCCTTATCATTTACAGTAGGGGGTACATTATCCCTTATAATACATGAGTGATACTCAGAGTTCCCTGTATAACTCAGCCTGCAGCCTTGTGCCTTTATATGGTCACAGAACCCCTCAGTGACTTCTAATATCCTTATCATTTACAGTAGGGGGTACATTATCACGTATAATACACGAGTGATGCTTAGAGTTCCCTATATAACTCAGCCTGCAGCTTTGTCCCTTTATATGGTCACAGAACTCTTTCTAACAGCCTTATAATTTACAGTAGGGGTGTATTATACTTTACAATACATGAGTACTCTATTACTCAGCCATGTGCCTGTTCAGCCATGAAGATGAACTCTCCATTGTGACGTCAGCATTTACAGTAAATCTATCATCTTTCCATGCACTTAAATAAACACCCAGGTGTGGAGGGGAGGCAAAGACACACACACGTCAGCCAGTAGTGGGTGGGATTCCAGGAATGCTGCAGATTCATGTTTTTCTCTGATGTGTGAGAAGTGAAAGGCAAATTGCACTTATCTCGTAGCTCCCTGATCAGCGGATGAGTGCACTGCATGACAGTAATGTCAGGGCCTTCCCTCTTAGCCGATACCAACCTGATTGTGCTCTAACAACAAATCTTTAATAAGGAGCTGGCGCTGTCAGCGAGCAAGACACGACAATGAAATGCCGCCGCGTCTAAACAGAGATTCCAATTACTCCCATTTGGCTTCTTTTAAAAATGTGCTCTCTTTTGCTGTCTGTTACTGGAAGGGCATTTAGCCTTGATGATTTGTATTGGAAACCCCAGTAGCCGAAATCTCGTCAATATCCTTATTTTCAGGAGATGGTTAAACGCTTCAGGGTAAATGATTTGCTTTGCTGGGCACATGAGTTCATCTAAAAATATGTGTATGTGAAAGTAATGGTTCAAACAGGATCTATGACAACTTTGACATAATCCTCTGTTATACAGATAGCTAGAATCAGCTGCCATAAAGCAGTGCAGCCCCTGGGATAGAATGCTCTGTTCTACGGATAGCTTTAATCTCAGCTGCCATAAAGCAGGGCAGGACTGCTGCTTACAATGGGGATCAGATAGGATCTGTGCAGCCACTGGGATAGAATGCTCTGTTATACAGATAGCTAGACTCTCAGCCATAAAGCAGGGTAGGACTGCTGCTTACAATGGGGATCAGATAGGATCTGTGCAGCCACTGGGATAGAATGCTCTGTTCTACAGATAGCTAGAATCTCAGCCATAAAGCAGGACAGGACTGCTGCTTACAATGGGGATCAGATAGGATCTGTGGAGCCACTGGGATAGAATGCTCTGTTATACAGATAGCTAGAATCTCAGCCATAAAGCAGGGTAGGCCTGCTGCTTACAATGGGGATCAGATAGGATCTGTGCAGCCACTGGGATAGAATGTTCTGTTATACAGATAACTAGACCCTCAGCCATAAAGCAGGGCAGGACTGCTGCTTGCAATGGGGATCAGATAGGATCTGTGCAGCCACTGGGATAGAATGCTCTGTTATACAGATAACTAGAATCTCAGCCATAAAGCAGGACAGGACTGCTGCTTACAATGGGGATCAGATAGGATCTGTGCAGCCACTGGGATAGAATGCTCTGTTATACAGATAGCTAGAATCTCAGCCATAAAGCAGGGCAGGACTGCTGCTTACAATAGGGATCAGATAGGATCTGTGCTTTTCTTAAAGATTTTTTCTGTTATACAAACTGGCATATTGTAACACTCGCAGACACCGTTAAAGGTTTCAGTAACTTAAAACTTAACTAAGTGAAACTGCCGACTCTATTTTCCATGCAGTCTCTCTCCCCGCACAGAAAGCTGAATAGTCCATCCCAACCTGCACGTTTTATTTGCAATTATATACTGGAAAGTGCTACAATTATTTAGGTGGGAATGATTCTCCTGAGAGCCCTTCAATTGGAGGAGGTTCTGTATATTAAATCTCTACAGAAGAAAAACTCTTTAGAGCTGACATTTTTAGCATCCTCGGAGTACGCTTGCTTATTTTATTATTCTTTCTCCCCACAGGCTATTGTGTATGAAGGACAAGACAAGAATCCTGAAATGTGCAGAGTTTTGCTCACCCACGAGATTATGTGCAGGTATGTTTTACTATAATGTCCCACATCAACGTTAAACCTATTCTAATATATCAGCTACTGTATGTCAGCAGTCACGTGTGTAACATAACAGTCCCTGTATAACTCAGCCTGCAGCCTTGTGTCTTTATATGGTCACAGAACAACCCTTCAGTGACTTCTAATATCCTTATCATTTACAGTAGGGGGTACATTATCCCTTATAATACATCAGTGATACTCAGAGTTCCTTGTATAACTCAGCCTGTAGCCTTGTGCCTTTATATGGTCACAGAACAACCCCTCAGTGACTTCTAATATCCTTATCATTTACAGTAGGGGGTACATTATCCCTTATAATACATGAGTGATACTCAGAGTTCCCTGTATAACTCAGCCTGCAGCCTTGTGCCTTTATATGGTCACAGAACAACCCCTCAGTGACTTCTAATATCCTTATCATTTACAGTAGGGGGTACATTATCCCTTACAAGAGTGATACTTAGAGTTCCCTGTATTACTCAGCCTGCAGCCTTGTGCCTTTATATGGTCACAGAACAACCTCTCAGTGACTTCTAATATCCTTATCATTTACAGTAGGGGGTACATTATCCCTTATAATACAAGAGTGATACTCAGAGTTCCCTGTATAACTCAGCCTGCAGCCTTGTGCCTTTATATGGTCACAGACCCCCTCAGTGACTTCTAATATCCTTATTTACAGTAGGGGGTACATTATCCCTTATAATACATGAGTGATACTGTATAACTCAGCCTGCAGCCTTGTGCCTTTATGTGGGATCATACGATTCACAGTGCACACAAACATACCAACAAACCATACTTCTTAGGTCACATGAGCCAATTAACTGACAGAGTTGTGTCTTTTGCTTCCACACTTCTTCCTGTTACAGTTAGAGCTGCAGTATTTCTGGTCAGGTGATCTCTGAGGCAGCACACAGACCATCACAAAATGGTGGCTCTAGGCAAGAGATGTAAAAGGGCAAGATTTACTTAAATATATATTCCAGTTTGGTAAGATTCTTTAATATGCCACTTAATTTGATATAAACTATCTGTTGCTTAAGTATTCATTTTGGGGGTATCGTTTTCCTTTAAAGGTGAAGCACCCTTTAACCTAGACTCCTTTTTCGGAAGCTTTTACATTAGTTTAGTCCCCCCTCCCCCCACTAGGACTGGGATTCTGATATCACACCTGCCAGTCCCCATAGGGTTGCCCCCGTCTGGTTTGTGAAGACCAATTGAAAAGTGACCTTAAAGGTGAAGCACCCCTTTAACCTAGACTCCTTTTTTCAGGAAGCTTTTACATTAGTTTAGGACACCCCAGTTCAGAATCTCCCACTAAGACTGGGATTCTGATATTAAACCTATCGGTCCCCATAGGATTTCCCCCATCTGGTTTTGAACTGGACAGCTCATTTTTTCAAGGGGTTGTGTGGTTCAAGACATAAGCTGTGTGAAATCAGATAAAAATTCACCCGATTGTGACCACTTTACATAATGCCCTTAAAGCCACACTCTGACCCAAAATATCGCTGGCCCAGACATCAACACCCCCAACCCCAATTCATCATGTCTCCCTGTTTGCCTGATTTTTTTGGGCCTGGCAAAAGTGGCAACCCTACAGTCCCTTACTACCTTTATCATTAAAATTAACTTTTATATTTTATAGTATGGCCAATTCTAAGCAACTTTTCAGTTGGTCTTCATTACTTATTTTGTATAGTTTTTCAGTTATTTGCCTTTTTCTTCTGACTCTTTCCAGCTTTCAAAGGGGGGGGGGGGTCACTGACCCCATCTAAAAAACAAATGCTCTGTAGGGCTACAAATGTATTTTTATTGCTACTTTTTATTACTCGTCTTTCTAGTCAGTCCTCTTCATATCCCAATCTCTTATTCAAATCAGTGCATGGTTGCTAGGGTCATTTGTCCCCTAGCAGCCAGATTGCTTAAAATGTAAATTGGAGAGCTGCTGAATAAAAAGCTAAATAACTCAAAAGCCACAAATAATAAAAAATGAAAACCAATTGCAAATTGTCTCAGAATATCTCTCTCTACATCATACTAAAAGTTAATTTAAAGGTGAACAACCCCTTTAAGCACACAGTGCTTTAACTAAAATTGCACTTCCAAAATAACCATCTAGGATCCCTGGTTTACGGGTATATTTATAAAAAAAAAAAATTCTCATTGATTTATGGCATTTTACCCCACCGCAGACCTGGCTTAACCCCCCTGAAATCAGTTGGACAAATAGAGGCAGCAATAAAATACAGCCCTAGTGTTTATCTACAAAGGCTTTTATGGAATGCTGGGAAATTGCACCTACGCAGTATTTTAATAATCCCTAAAAGGGACTCAGGCCCCTAAACTGTGCCTAGCATAACAGGTGCTAAAATATATCTATTTTAAGTAGCTAAATATTGATTTTCCTAGTGCATCATTATTATTATTATTATGGATTGCCTTTACCCCAGACTAAACCACTAAAACACAAGATCATTGCTTTTTATTCCAAATATAGAAAATTGTTATGAAGGGAATAAATAAGGTGGGTGCATGGAGCTGCCGGCTGGAGGAGCCTCTTTAGGAGATGATGGGATTTGCTGATTTTGCAGCAGGGGTGCAAATGGAGTCTGGATTATAAGCATAAAATTAAAGTCTGCTCGCCATTAATCAGCCCACCTAATTGCTATGCACGGCCATTTTCCATATGCTGGGAGAGATGGTTTGCTGTCCCCATGATGAAATCCTCTCTCCCCCAGACGTGAAATAGTGACGGCCCCTCTGCTTCCAAATGGCTTGTTCTAAAGATTTAATCCCCGAACAACTTTCTGCAGGGCTTTCCGTCACCACTAACAGGGCAATAAACTTTTGCATTTATGTGACAAAAGGAGCAAATTTATGGGGCACTAAAAACAATCCTTTACAGGTAGCGCCTTGCATTCAGATGTGCTGCCCTCAAGTCTGCCAGGGACATCATTGCCTATTGAGGGATAAGAGGTGGCTAGACAGGGGGCAGTTGATAGCTGGAAACTGCATTGTTGGGGTCAGTAGAGGGCAGTTGGTTTGGAAAGATCTTTAGGGGTCATTTAGGAGCACTAGCGCAGTTGCACTTGGCCACAGTGTTGCAGAAACGAGTCAATATGCGTTCTTACACTTTTTCATATAGTTATGCACTGCTGCCTCCCTCCTGCTCCGAAGCAGTTGTGACAAGCGACTCAGGGGAACCTTAAAGGGACTGCCACCTCCAAACCAGGTGGTATTTCCAGGGTTCACACGATGGTCTGCATCAGTTGCAGCGGAAAGAGAATATGGTCCATACAGCAAAAAATAGGGCACATGTCACTCTCATACCGAACGCCGGTTTTTACACCAACCAGATTCGAATTGAATTTGCATCCAATTCGCTTTGAATGCAAATGCATCCGTTTGTGATTCATCAGCCACAATTGCGTACGGTGCATTAGTGAACCCCAGTGACACTGGAATCATGAGGGCAAATGCTGCATTGTGGGCAAAAAAACATTTGCTCAAAAATCACACTCAGCCCGCTGAACATGAAATCATAAACCACCCCTGGGGAACCCTGGAGCTACCACCACCCTGAATGTGGCAGTCATTGTAGGCTTCCGATTGAGGGTTCCATCCATAGGCATTCACCAAAAGAATCATAAGTAAATCTAATTTAACACCAAAATGAATGCAAAAAAAGTTAGCTACTGCTTGCATCTTTGGGGGCTAGGGTGCTTTCTAAAAGAACTTTACGCTGGATCCAAGTACCCTCTGCACTCAATGAGCAGCCACATGGACTGTATAGTAAACTTGTCAACAGTTACAGTATTGCACACGTGCTGGTCTAGTAGGATAGTGGGTTATTGGATCCAAAATGGCAGCACGGAATTTCAAAAAAGGACATGTGCCAGACCAATGCAATTTTTTGCCTGGGCCACATGATTAGCAACTTGACTAGCTACAGGGTGCAAAGATGTTGGTCAAGAAGAGCTTAAACCTACGTGTATATATATAATTATTTCTCTCTGTTGTTTTCCCTCACTTCTATGAAGTTACTTATCTAAGGACAGAAACACAAGCTTAGATTTGGGGAGATTTAATCACCCGGCGATTAATCGCCTCTTCTTCAGGCGACTAATCTCCCCTGAACTGCCTTCCCATCGGCTAGAATGTAAATCGCCGGCGGGGTGGCATTTGGAGCGCTTCGTTTTTCAAAGTTGCCCGAAGTTTCCTCGTGAGGCAACTTTGGAAAATTAAGCAATCTAAGTGCCGGCAATTTACATTCTAGCCGGCGGGAAGGCAGTTTGGGGAGATCAGTCGCCCGAAGAAGAGGCGATTAATCACCAGGCGACTAAATCTCCCCGAATCTGAGCGTGTGTCTCTGCCCTAGCCCACTTTTGTTCTATGACTGGTCACAACATTTCTTATCTCCTATAGCCCTCCTATTGTGTTATAATATGGTCTACTAACCAAGGGGGCAGGATTTAATGGCAGTGAGGGCGTGGCCAGATGAAAAATGGAACTATACCTGCTAAGCTTGCTGACTATACAAAGAGATCCCATACTGATGGCAGCACAGTTATTCCCCTGTTTTGGATACAAAAAGCATCAAAGGACCCTGCTCACAGGAGCTTGCAATCTAAAGGGCGAATTCATACATTCCATCCTCTGAAGGAGTTTTCGCATCCCAACTGATCCAAATAAGACTTTAACAGCTTACGGTTCCCTTATGGGAATCCGAGGATATTTTTCTTAAATGTAATTACATGGTGTCATTTTCCACAGTAACAGAGAGAGAGAGAGGGAGAGAAATGAGTTTCTGTAGGGAAGAAACAAATGTGTTTCCAGTAAAATGTTGTTAATGGAGGTCACTGACCTGTGAGGCCGTGGGTTGCAGGACGTGCAGAGTCGGGTGTTGGTGTCCGGTGCACGTTATACGATATGTTAATGGCAAATACCTCTATAGCCGTAATACAATATCTCCCTGTCAGATCAATAATACATTGAGTATGCTGCAATTTGTAGCAATATTAATGCTGCATGAACATCTCTGTTTAACCTTTTCCCTGCTAGCCATGTAGGCACTATGTTGTTGACATGGACCGGATAGATTGCCAGTGACCAAGTACTTACCTTTCAGGGTTTAAAGGGAGAATTCTGCACTGAAATTCATTTCTCAAAAGAGCAAACAGATCTTTTTATATTTAATTTTGAAATGTGACATGGGGCTAGACATATTGTCAGTTTCCCAGCTGCCCCCAGTCATGTGACCTGCGCTCTGATAAACTTCAATCACTTTTTACTGCTGTACTGCAAGTTGGAGTGATATCACCCCTCCCCCCCAGCAGCCTAACAACAGAACAATGGGAAGGTAACCAGATAGCAGCTCCCTAACACAAGATAACAGCTGCCTGGTAGATCTAAGAACAACACTCAATAGTAAAATCAGTGGCGTAACTAGTTGTTACTGGGCCCCATAGCAAATTCAATTTAGGGCCCCAAAATATTTATAAGTTGGCCTATTTTACCAAGATATATTAAAATTGCTAATTAATTAGGGTCTCACTGGGCCCCCTACACTCCTGGGCCCCCTGCAACCGCAGGGTCTGCTTCCTCTATAGTTACGCCCCTGAGTAAAATCCAGGTCCTATTGAGACACATTCAGTTACATTGAGTAGGAGAAACAACAGCCTGCCAGAAAGCAGTTGCATCCTAAAGTGCTGGCTCTTTCTGAAAGAACATGACCAGGCAAAATGACCTGAGATGCACCTACACACTTAAAAAAATATCCTATTGGAGGTTCCATGAAGCAAACCCGCCAATTAACATGGGGCTGCAATTTTTTTTCTCTCCAAACTGATATAGTCAGAGTTGCACACCAAACCCCTCACAGCTGCTTGTGTTACTTGCCCAAATTTGAAATAGCAGTATGCAGTGGAGCTCATTATCTCGCACTGGATGCATTTGCACTGGTGCTGTAACCCATAGCAGAGATTAACTGGTGGATACACAGTGGATATAGGTCCTATCTTAACCTGATTGGCTGCCTCATTGCAGAATATTAAATATGTGTTTGGATTAACTCATTGTCTGCCAACAACAAAGGCAAGCAACGTGACAGCCTGTCAATGACCATAGACCATAGTATTGTTTTTGGGTTTAAATTTGGACATTAGTTTTGTTGGCAGGCAAAGGATTAAAGGGGAACTGCACCCAAAAAATGTTATTCAAATCAATTTTCAAATAGGCATTAAAGGAGAAGGACAGCTACCAAAGCAGTTTATTGCCAATAGATTAGCCACAATAGTCCAAGCTATAACACTATATTTATTCTGCAGAATGCTTTACCATACCTGAGTAAACAGCTCTAGAAATGTTCTCTGTTTGTTTAGGATAGCAGCTGCCATATTAGCTTGGTGTGACATCACTTCCTGCCTGAGTCTCTCCCTGCTCACTCATAGCTCTGGGCTCAGATTACAGCAGGGAGGGAGAGAGGAGCAAACTGAGCATGCTCAAGCCCTAGCCCTGGAGGTTTAAGCTGAAAACAGGAAGTCTGATACAGAAGCCCATGAGTACACAATAGAAGGAAATGAATGTGGTGCTTCTTTTGACAGAGGACTCAGAGCAGCGTTATTTTGAGGGTTTACTGGTGTATTTATATAGACCTTTCTGATAAAGCTTACTTAATTTTAGCCTTCCCTTCTCATTTAATTAAAGTTGTCATAACGCTGCAATTGAAAGCAGAATTTATTTGCCCTTTGCTGCAGTGCTGGTGCTGACTTAATATGTAGCAGAAGCCATCTCTCCTTCAGGTTTCTCCCGCCATTCTTTCCATGCTTCTTCAGAGGTCTGTTAATGAGCTGGCTTCTTCTGCTTTATTTTGAAAGTGAAATGTATTTTCATTATGCAAAACTATTGGGTGGAGTTCCCCTTTAAGCAGCAAAGTGAGATATAAATAAAATCTTAGCGAGACAAAGGAAATAACTTCACAGCGAAGTAGGGGAAATAATGGAATCTGACACACACACACACACCCCAGGTTACTTATCCATTCTCTGCCCTTAAATCTTGTACAGGCCTAGGTAATTACTGTATTATTTTAAAATTGTTCTTTCCAAGTTCTTAGCATCCTAACCGCTTATTGCTAGGCTTCTGGGTAGTGGATATTATGGAAGAAGAGGGGTAGTTAATTGTTTATTATGTTTAAAAAGGATTTGATGGTCATTGGGGTTATTTCCCAGCAGTGTCTTAATACAGAGGAAAGTAACCCAAACTATGTCATACCTCCCAACGGCCCCTTTTGCAAGGGATAGTCCCAATTTTGGCAGCTCAGACCACAGTCCTGGATTGTTACTGAAATGTCCCAAATTTCTCTTAGATCTCCTGCACTGAACAGCCAGAAAAAGATACACAGTTTCTAACTTAATTGGCTTTTGACAGAGAGCCCAGAATACATGGAAGGTGCACTTAGATGCTCTTGTAACAATTTAAGATAAGCAAAGAAACAATTGTAACAATTAAAGATAAGCAGGCCTCTTGGGAAAATGTGACTTGCAGCTTAAAGGGCAATTCACCTTCATTAGCAAAACTGTGATAACACATAAAAACCACAGAAATGTGTTCAAACTTTCATAACCTGCCAAATTTTGTAAATTGCACATGGTAATTAGGAGGCGTGGCCACAAAATGGGCGTGGTCAAAAATGTCTACACGCTCCACACGTCAAATCTTTCTGTTTCCAAAATGTTGGGAGGTATGTTATGTTGATACACAGATTTTATCTTGGTAACCCCTCCTCACACAACCTCTAGTCTCTTAACCCATTAACCTATTATTCCATCTATTTAGCCTCTGTGTTGTCATAGAAATAGGGAATAGCCATGAAATAGGCCAAATGTTTAGCAGCATGAGGGCCACTGTCACCTGGGCTCACTGGAAGTTTTCCTGGTATCCCGGTGGGCCAGTCCGACACCGGGCGCGCCAGCCAATAGGCCCTTGCATTTCCACTAGGGATGCACCAAATCGAGGATTCGTTTCTGGACTCGGCCTTTCTCAGCAGGATTGGGATTCGGGAGAATCCTTCTGCCTGTCCGAACCAAATCGGAATCCTAATTTGCATATGCAAATTAGGGGCAGCATATTCAAATTAGGATTCAGATTTGGTTTGGTATTCGATCGAATCTTTCGCAAAGGATTCGGGGGTTTGGACAAATCTAAAATAGTGGATTTTGTGCATCCCATATTTCCACTTCTGGTAACTTTTAGAGCCAAATTTCCATGCTTTAAACTGGAGATTTGGCTCTTGTAGTGTAAAAGAGCACAATTGTGCTTTCTGCACTACTGATGCGGCGCTCCCTGGACCCACTCCTACAGAAGATACGGTAAGATTGGTGGGGGTTGCATCACAGGAGCCTCCTCAGAGCGGCTTAGGTGCCTGAATCGCCCCTGCAATTAAAAAAAGGTGTTTGTAGAGGAGCAGTGTAGTCAGGGGCTCATCTAGACTTTTTTTTCAATAATTTCTATTTCTTTTTTATTTGCACTTATGGGTCTGGTAGGGTGCACTTGCCTGGCCGGTAAAAATGATGTTTGATTACAATGTTATTAAGATGGAAAAAAGATAAATATATAGGAAGGCCGGTATTTTTTTCCAGAAAAGGTGGCAACCCAAGGTGCACGTGTGCCTGGACCGGCACACGCGTCTGGACCCGGCAGTAGCCTAGAAGGGGGAGGGCTGTGGATGAATCCTAAGGGGCAAAAAGAAAAAATTACTGGCACACAGGACTCCATGCAAGCAGGACAACCCTGCGTGTTTATTCAAGTGTAACGTTTCGGGGGGCACGCCCCTTCGTCAGACAAGCAAATCACCGTGAGAGTGATAATTTAAACCCAACCTAATGAAAAATAATTAGCATACAATCCAAATACCATAAAGCCCCGAAAGACCGCAAAGTCCATAATAATTTAATTATATGTGCAAAGAGTCCATAGTCACTCACTTTTAATTCTAGGTCCGAACAAGTGCATGATCCGAAAAGTCCAGTTACATAATCATATACAAAGTGCATCCAGCTGATCCTGTGGGCAACATTAAAAGCAATGTATCCCAATATAAAGGCTTGGAACACTAGCTTGCCCTATTCTATAAAAGAAACCAAGTTGCAGTACCTACAATGTTACCTGTAGCCTAAGGGCCCCACATGTCATTAATCTACCACTTGGGGTTTGCAGTATAAAGTAGGGCCCCTGCTCAGGTGGAAAAAAACCTATTCTGAAAAATCCAGATGTAAAACACAGAACCGTTCTCCTCTTTCCATGCGCCATTCCCAATGCTCATTATCTGGCAGCAGTGATTAGGGTTACAGCAAGTAATTAGTACAGCGGTGTCTTTGCCTTTATTATTTCTGACACAGCAACTCGCGCAGGATCGGAGGTAGACCGAAGTCATTTAAATGCCGCCCCGCTGTTTCCCTACAATATCCACCTGCTGTCACTGCAAAGCTGAGTCTGCAGAGTATCCGTAATGCTAAAATATTCCCTCCTGTCTTTTTTTCTCCCTCTCTCCACAGTCGCTGCTGTGACAAGAAAAGCTGCGGGAACAGAAACGAAACCCCCTCTGATCCGGTGATCATCGACAGGTTGGAATTGCCTTTATTTCTTTAGCAAGTGCATTAAACAGCCCCGCCATGGAGGGGGGCCCTATGTGCATTTAACCAAGCAACATTTACCTGGGCCCATGCTGAAAGTTTTGCAACATCACTTAGTACTTCTCGAAATGAATCCATTCCTTCTGAGATTACTCCTCAGAAAGGTACGACTAGGAAACTGTATCATGTAGGGCTGACCTGGAGATTTGTCCTTTGGACCTGGCATCAAAACTATCAATGTCAATGATATCCACTCTTCCATGCTCCATGACCTAGTATAAGATTGCTATGTATCTAGGAGTTTCTGGGTCACTTTCACCTTGTGGTCTATTCAGGGTGGTGACGCTAAGATTCGGAGAGAGATGTCTTCCCGCTGGCTAGAATGTAAATCACCAGCGGGATGGCACTCGGATCGCTTCCTTTTCCGAAGTTACCTGAAGTTGCCTCACGTACTAATCAATCCGAGTGCCGTCCCGACGGTGATTTACATTCTAGCTGGCGGGAAGGCATTTTTTGGAGATAAGTTACACGAAGAAGAGGAGATTTATCGCTGGGCGACTAATCTCCCCGAATTTTAGCATTTTTCAAATGAAGCCCAAGGATTCCACTAGGAAACCTTAGATTATAATCCCATTCTCTTCTCTATCCTCTAATCTTTTTTCTTTACAGACTTTTATCTTTCTTTCCTCCCTCTTTCTTCTCTTTGTTCTTAAGTAGAAATGGAGAATAGCCATGGTACAGATATAGTCAAACATTTTCAAATTAACAGAGCTGTCCCTAACCCCCTAACATTCCCTAATGTCCATTTATAAATGGGAAGCCAACTGGTGCTGCTGGAGGAACTTTAGGACAGCCTTACATGATACATTTTCCTATTTTAAAGTGGAATTTGGGGGGGACTGTTGTGTACAGATGTAGAAGTGTATATGGGTATGCCAAATTCTGCTGTGAAAAGGGGTTATCAACAGTAGGAGGGGTCAGGGTTGGGTTTTGATGGCTTAGGACATGGCTTTGTCTGATTTGGGCAATTGGTCTTAAGGTGGCCATAGACGTAACAATAACGATCTTTCTTGGAAAAGATCTTTCCAAGAAAGATTGTTTGTTTCAATACACACGTGTAGAGCTGAATCGTCAGATATACAGGTAGATATATGGGAAGAAACAATAGAATTCTACCTGTATCTGACCATTCAGCACTAACAATGGCCGATGTTTGGGTGCCTTAAAAGGCAAATTTTCCATCCAGCCCGATTGACCAGCCGACCGATATCCAAGTCTTCTGCCGATATTGATCGGCTCTTTTCCCACCATACACACACTGAATATCATACGAAAATTACTTTTGTACGATATTATCTGTGCATCCATAGCCACCTTTAGTCTGAATATTCAATGGTGACTGTTGGCAGGTGTATTGTATCTGTGAAAATTAAGCATTCATAGCACCTGTGTTATTAATGAATTGCAAGTTAATTTACCGTAGGGTTCTGCCGTTCTTGCTTTTTGTCTGGGTGTTCTGTTAAACGGCCTGCTCCTTGGAAATGTTGGTTCTTGCCGACTGAGCTGATGCTTAATCTTAGTATTAGTGTAGGCCGATATTTGTCAAAGCAAAATATACCATACTAATTGAATATCTTACAATCCACTGACGTCCCTTAAATCGTAAAGTTGGGGGCGAATATCCATATAGTATTGTTGTTCTGTTGGTGATTATATGTGGTCTCACCAAGCTCCATGGTATAATTAGTGATTCTGGGCGTTGTTATCAGTGTTCATGCAGTATGTTTTATTTGGAGGAGTGGAAAGTGGTGGGCAAAGAGCTTTAACTAAGAACACTGAGTTCTTATTGGGATGATAGGATGGATAAGCAAGCTCCAACCTCTATAAGAGTATAAATTCCTGGCATACGTGTGCCTAAACCCAGCTATATGTTGTGCATACCGCATAACACCCCTAATGGACTAACTAGGTACAGCCAGTATCTACACAGAAGGCCATGGTTTGGAAAGCAACATGGCAGCACCCAAATATAGCAATGCAGTTATATGAGTAGCAGGCTGGAGTTGTGGGACTTTCAGCTGATTAATAGTGGTGGCACCTCAATGTAAATCCAGGGATTTAAAGGCTCACTAGTGACCGTTCCCTGAGAAAACGATTTGATGTGCCTGAACAGGCAATGAGCCTTGAAAGTGTGCGAGTTCATGTTTAATCAATCTTTATAATAAATGTAAGTGGGGGTGTTACATAATTACTTGGTGCTGTTCAATCTCAATGATGTTACATAGACTGCAAAGCTCCTTGTAGGATAACCACATATGGAGGATTCAAGTGACCTGGAGGAAAGCTCACTTAATATTAAAAACATTAGGGGTGTGTGGTTTGGTCACAACTGGGTTTATTTTGGGAACATTTTGTCAGTGGCAGAACAACACTTCCTAAATTAATGTGGAAATGTTGGGAAGTGAAAAAATTTGATTTTCTTTTAAAATGTGTCTTTTCCATTATTAAAATGAAAGTTAATATTAGTTTTGTTTCTCTTTACCGTTATAGTGGATCTACTTTTTTTATGTATGCCAGTATGAAAGGGTTATTCATGGATGGTTATCGAAATTATTATTTCCTCCAGTTTCACCTAGGTTTTACACCATAATGCATGGGGGTTGCAGTTTGCTGCGCAGTAAAAATTCATGTTTTTTTTAATAAAAATGTTTTTATTTTGTTAAAGGGATACTGTCATGGGAAAAAAAATTCAAAATGAATCAGTTAATAGTGCTGCTCCAGCAGAATTCTGCACTGAAATCCATGTCTCAAAAGAGCAAACAGATTTTTTTATATTCAATTTTGAAATCTGACATGGGGCTAGACATATTGTCAATTTCCCAGCTGCACCTGGTCATGTGACTTGTGCTCTGATAAACTTCAATCACTCTTTACTGCTGTTGTGCAAGTTGGAGTATCACCACCCCCTCCCTTTTCCCCCCAGCAGCCAAACAAAAGAACAATGGGAAGGTAACCAGATAACAGCTCCCTAACACAAGATAACAGCTGCCTGGTAGATCTAAGAACAACACTCAATAGTAAAAACCCATGTCTCACTGAGACACATTCAGTTACATTGAGAAGGAAAAACAGCAGCCTGCCAGAAAGCATTTCTCTCCTAAAGTGCAGGCACAAGTCACATGACCAGGGGCAGCTGGGAAATTGACAAAATGTCTAGCCCCATGTCAGATTTTAAAATTGAATATAAAAAAAATCTGTTTGCTCTTTTAAGAAATGGATTTCAGTTTAGAATTCTGCTGGAGTGGCTCTATTAACTGATGTGTTTTGAAAAAAAACATGACAGGATCCTTTAAGTCATTAATATTCTACTTATGCCTTGTTTTTAATTTTGTTAATTGTATGATCATGATAGTTTGCTTTATGATTTCTGTGCTGCATGTGCTCTCACCTGTTTATTACTGTTATTATTATTATCATTATTATTATACAGAATGTGTTAACTGGGAGGGAGAGTGGGACTAAATCATTTTACCTCCTCCTTCATTGACACAGCGGAGGCCAGAAGTAAAAATAGCTTTTACTGCTTAATATTTTTATTTTATTAAAATAACATCTTTTAGGCTGATGCTGAACATAGGTGTTTATTGGTACACGGACATGCACAGCAGCCTTGCAGAATTTAAAAACAAGCTCTTGAAGTAAAAAGCCAATTAATGACTGTAATGGAGGGATAACAAGGGGAGCCTCTTGCAGTTCGTGGCTGTTTGTTTGTTCTTGAGATGCTGGTTTTGCAACATGATATTTGTGTTTAAAATGTTGCTGCTGACATTTACCCGCATGGGAGCCAAAGGTTAGACGCACACTGCAACATTATGCTCTGGTGCCGGGGGAGACTGGGATTCCAGGGGACTAGGGGAGGTAAACATACCAGTGTCGCTAAAAAAAATAAAATAAAAACACTTTTACTATGTGTTAGAAAATATTTTGTTTTGGCTTTTTTTTTGCTTTATCAACACACAGGAACAGCTGCACCCGTATTCATATACAAATGACACACACACTTGCAACACCTTACCGGAAGTGTAACTGTAGTGTACAAGTTTCCATATGAGCTATGCCTTTGTTATTAATATTCACCAGTATCGGTGGTGTTTGTATTATTGTGTTTAGGGTTGCCACCGGTATTACAAATTTACTGGCAATGTAGCTGCCGGTAATTTGTAATACCTATAACAAAAGCCCTTGGCCCTCCGGCAGAAACTTACCCCTCCTTCGTCTTCTGCCCCTCTTGCGATGGGGCCCCTTTCGCGGCACGCTGCACGTGGCTCCGCCCCTTTTTACATCACACTCCGTCCATTTACCCGTGACCCGCCCCTTTTTTCGTCACGGCGTTACCGCCCCCCATCACTGGCCGGTAATTTTTTTTAAAATAGGTGGCAACCCTAATTGTGTTCTGTTTAGGGATGGGCGCATTTTTTCGCCTTGTTTCGCCTAAAAAATGACACCCATAGACTTGGCGTATGGCGTTGTGGGTCAAAATAAAAAAGACGCGCGTCAAAACAATTTTGCCGCACAAATTTTTTTGATGCCCATAGACTTTAATGGGCGTCGGCGACATTTCACTGGCGGCAAATTTTTGTCAAAACGAAAGGGGACAAATTCGCCCATCCCTAGACTCTGTTCTCTGGAAATAAATATTGTCCTATGTCTATGTGTTTCAAGCAAAACTTTTTTACTGATGATCTGGCAGCGTGTTATTGTTAATCGTTGAGTAGTGATGGGCGAACCTTTGCCGCGAAAAATTCAAAAGTCAATGGGCGTCAAAATAATTTTGTCAATTCTGACGTGATCGACCATTTTTATATGTGCGACTATTTGCATTAAAGTCAATGGGCGTCTGAATCATCTTGATGTGTGAACATTTTTATGCGTGCGCCAATTTTCCTATTTCCGCAGCAGATTTTCCGCCCGCGCATTGTCGCCTCAGTTATGCAAATTAATTAGCTTGTGGCTAAACGTGGTAATTCACTGCAAATTCGTGTCTGGTGAATTTAATTTGCCCATCACTATTATTGAGTTGTTATCTAGGACAGCCATGTTGCTTTTACAGCTAAGGTGGTAGGAGTCTACTGAGAGATGGTGTTCTACCATAGATTTAACGGTGCCTCCTTCAGTGAAGTCTCAAGTGATTTAGAATGCTTGATGCTATGCAACCTTGCAATGCTGTAACTAGATATCCCTGGGCCCCACAGCAAATTTCAGGCTACCAAAATGTCTAGAGGTTGACCTGTTTTACCAGTATTTATTGAGATTGTTTATGAATTAGGGCCTCGGGGGTTCCCTATTCCTCCTGGCCCTCCTGCCTCCTCTGCTTCCTCTGTAGTTTCACCCCAGCAACCTTAGCTATAGTGGCACCCATAACATTTCCACTTCTACTGTAAAGTCTCAAGTTATTTATAATTCTTGTTGCTATTCAACCTTAGTTATAGTGGCACCCATAGCATCCCCCACTTCTACTGTATAGTCTCAAGTTATTTATAATTCTTGTTGCTATTCAACCTTAGTTATAGTGGCACCCATAGCATCACCCACTTCCACAGCGAAGAAGGTAATTTAGAATGCTTGATATCATTCTGTTGTAGCTGTAGTGGCACCCGTAGCATTACCCACTTCCAAAATGAAGTCTCAGGTTATTTAATATCATTGATGCCATTGCAACATAGCATACCTTCCAACTGTCCCTTTTTTCGCGGGACAGTCCCGATTTTGACTGCTCAACCGGCAGTCCTGTATTGTTACTGAAATGTCTCGACTTTCTCTTTGATCTCCTGCACTGAACAGCCAGAAAAAGATACAAACTGAGTCTTTTGGCAGAGAACCCAGAATATGTGGCTGGTGCATACATTTGTAACAACTTAAGGTAAGCAAAAAAACAATTGTAGCAATTTAAGATAAGCAGGTCTCTTGGGGAAACTGTGACTTGCAGCATAAAGGGCAATTCACTTTCATTAGCAAAACTTTGTTCAAACTTTCATAACCTTTCTACAGTGAAGTCTCAATTTATTTAGAATACTTGGTGCTATTCTGCCATAGCTGTAGTGGCCCCCATAACATCTCCCACTTCTACTGTAAAGTCTTAAGTTATTTATAACTCTTGATTCTATTCTACCTTAGCTATAGTGGGGCCCATATCACCATCCACTTCTGCAGGGAATTGTCAAGAGATTTAAATGCTGCTCTTGATGCTATTCTAACGTAATGATAGTGGCGTCCATTGCATCACCCACTTCCACAGTAAGTCATTTTTTTACTGCTATTTTTTACTGCTATTATCTGGGTCTATTTTTGTATACATATATAAAGCTCAGGAAAGTAATATTGCTAATAACCGAAAAAGATGGCCACAAAATCGCCAGTGGCTTTCCTGTTGGTTTGCGCAGCTGACTTTTTAAAATCATGATAATCCGCAATGGTGTTTATCAATATCATTTTGTTTTTAGCAAATACTTGGCCTTGTATCCAAAGGAATTAAGGCCGCCAAATAAATATATCTGTTCCTTAAATTACTACTGAAAAAGCTATTGAATAACTTGCCACAACAGGATCGTGCCATTTGTATTTTCTCGGAATTCAAGACAATCTAAGGGCGATTACCTTAATATGATGCCTTTATCCAAAGAGTTAGTAGAGCCAGCCATTTCTAGGTTATTAGAGGGCCCAGGCAGCTTGAGAACAAATTTCCATTTGACTAGTTGGCTCTTTGGATGTTGGATATTTATTAGTAAACCACTGACCCCAACATTTGCAGTTCTCAATAAATTTATACAAAGTCAACGGTATATTCATGGAAATGTATTAAATATTTTAGAAACCAAAATTCCAAATTGTGCTGTGATTATTTAGACTCCAGGACAGAGCCGTTGCTGCTCAACCCTGTATCCAGTTATTTTTCTTTCTCTTTCCTTCCAATTGTAAGTATATGAAGACTGTCTGTCAGCAAGTTGAAAAAAAAACCTCCAGTGTGAACCCTAATCTGAGAAAAGATTCCCCCCAGGGAATACTCTCAACTCCACTAAGCATAACCAGCCTATCCCTAGTTAAAGAAAGGGGAAGGGGGGGAAATATCCTTGTAAAAAACCAATTGGCCTTGATGTTCTCTTTTTTAAAACTCTTAAAATAAAATAATTAATAATAAAGTAGGCCCATAAAATGATTGGAATTTAATTTTTTTTCCATTGCAGTGGTTGTAAAAGCGTAAATTTAGATGAAAACAAGCCCTAAAGAAATACAAACCGCTGTAAATAAAATTGAAAATGTGGTCGGTAGATAAGGGTTATGAGTTCAGCGACCACATTTTTATTAAAAAAAAAAAAAAAGAAAAGAAAACATTTGCAAAAACTCTCTTGCATCAAACCAGGATCATTGCAAATGACAAATGTGTAACTTTGTAATTTTTTAATATTTTTATATTCACAAATACCTTTTTTTTTTATTTATGCATAAAAGAAACCATGACTTGTTGCAACTAATCAGAAACAATAGTGACCACAACTCTTCCCATGAGTCACAAATGTTTGAAATGTTGCAAATATTCACGAAAAATTCTGAATGGTTAAATTGCAGTCTTACAACGTTGCAATGAATAATCATGGGAATCCATCACAATTTTCTATTAATTTCCAAGCAAGTTCTTAAATTGTGCAAAATCAACTTTCAGCTGACTAAAGGTGGCCATAGACGTAACAATTACGATCTTTCTTGGAAAAGATCATTCCAAGAAAGATCGTTCATTTCAATATACACGTGTAGAGCTGAATCGTCATAAATACTGATAGAAACAATAAGGGGCCCATTTAATTAGCTCGAGTGAAGGAATGAATAAAAAAAACTTCGAATTTCGAATGTTTTTTTGGCTACTTCGACCATCGAATGGGCTACTTCGACCTTCGACTACGACTTCGAAACGAACGATTCGAACTAAAAATCGTTCCACTATTCAACCATTCAATAGTCGAAGTACTGTCTCTTTAAGAAAAAACTTTGACCCCCTAGTTCGCCACCTAAAAGCTACCGAAGTCAATGTTCAAAGGATTTAATCGTTTGATCGAACGATTTTACGTTCGATCGAATGAATATCGCTAAATCCTTAGACTTTGATATGCGAAGTCGAAGGATTTAATAGTTTGATCGAACGGTTTTTCGTTCGTTCGATCGAACGAATAGCGCTAAATCCTTTGACTTTGATATGCGAAGTCGAAGGATTTAACTTCGACAGTCGAATATTGAGGGTTAATTAACCCTCGATATTCGACCTTAAGTAAATTTGCCCCTAAATTATACCTGTATCTGAAGATTCAGCACTAACAATGGCTGATGGCCCAATTAACAAGCCAACCGATATCCAAGTCTTCTGCCGATATCGGTTGGCTCGTCTCCCACCGTACACCCACCGAATATATTAACTTCTATGGCATCTTGACAAGGTAAAATTTAAGAAAAATGTTGCAAATCACAACCTATATGATTTTGCAGCTTCCATTACGATGTTGCCATGATGCTGTCTGTCCAAAAACTCATGGGTTGATATTTAAAAGCTTGCAATAAAATGTTACAGCAGTTTTTAATTAAAATATTCAGCCCCTAAGTATTTTGTAGAGAATTTGGTATTCGTCCCATTTCAAAATGAATTAATTTGGTGCACTGAAGTTGGTGGGACTAGAATGTTTGCTGAGATGAACCAACCTGTTGTGAATTAGAATATAACAATTTCCTAAAGTCAAGCACTAAGGGGGAAATTTACTAACGTGAAAATTCGCCTGCGACCGCTTCGCACCCATTGCTACGGCGAAAATTTGCTCAGACAACGCTAATTTACTAAAATGCGTAGTTGCATCCAGGGCGCCGAACGCTGGCATTACTTCAGCAATCAAAGTGAAGATGCGCTAGGGTTTAATTATACCTAGCGCAACTTCGTTAGAGGCCTTCGCTCTGACTAATTTGCATACAGCGGGAAATGATACAGTTGAATGGACGTATATGTTGCAGCAAATACATTACATTACACAAGTCCAGGGATCCTTAATAAAAGAAAATAGAGTTGTTATAATGCCCTACACATGAGCCCAGTGTATAGTTAATGTTCCTTATGTTAGAAAATGTATTGGGAAAACCGGTTACCCAAAATTTTTTAAGCACTATTGCAGGCTATCACTCAGAAAAAAGGAAAAGACGCCAATGTTTTTTGGGACTTAGAAACTTTTTCCACTAAAAATATGATGTAAGTTACAGCAGATTGAGGAAGATCTATACACTCCAGTGCACTTCATCTGGTCTGAGCTGGCGAAGGTAAATCTGGCGAAAGAGGTAACGTTCAGTAAAATCCGCATCTTAGTGAATTAGTGGAGTAACGTCCATTCGCCAGAGCGAAAATTTGCCTGGGCGATAGAGAGAGAAGGACCGCTAACGTCTGTCTATTTCGCTAGAGAAGTTATGCCAGCTGCTGTTAGTAAATCGGCGAATTGCCTAAACCTTCGCCCTTTAGTAAATCTGCCCCTAAGGGTAAGGGCACACTCTAAGATTCAGGGAGATTTAGTCACCCGCCGACAAATCGTTTCTTCTTCGGGCGACTAATCTCCCTGAAAAGCTCTTTGTTTTCCGAAGTCGCCAGAAGTTGCCTCACAAGGAAACTTAGGGCGACTTCAGAAAACAAAGCACTCCGAGTGTAGATTCTAGCTGGGGGGAAGGCTTTTCGGGATATTACTTGCCCGAAGAAGAGGCGATTTGTCGTCGGGCGACTAATCCCCCCCCAAATCTTTGCGTGTGTCTCTGCTCTAACACAGCAGCTGCGTTGTAAACCTATTTGGGATTACAGGTTCTTCTGGGATTTAACAAAGAGTGTTAAGCAGTATGATGATCAAGACACGTGAAAAATTGCAAATGTTTTTAGAATTGTTATTCAATGCGTGGTGTTTGGTACATAGCACAGGTACACAACTGGGTGAATAGCGTTTGGCTGAGACGGGTTTCTCAGAACGAAATTAAAGAAATCTTTGACTCAGCAGAAAAGTAATTAGTCAAAGCCCTGTTTAAGAAGAAGGATTATGTTACCTGAATCGCATTAATGGGCATTTTATTGTTTGTTGCCTTGCATCTGTCCCAATGGAGTAGTTAAACCCCCTTATTTAGTGGGGGAGTGAGGGTAAGTTACTGTGTGGTTCAAAAACTCAGGATTTGCTCGGAGTACTTGTGATCGACACCCAGAACAGTCACAATATAAGAAAACTGCAATTGTGCAACTTTAAACAGCCGTTTTATTTTTCCATTGATTCTTTCTATTCCTTTGCACAGGTATGGGATCCATTATTTTTTTTTTAAAGCCGTTATCCAGAAAGCTCCAAATTATGGAATGGGCGTCTCCCATAGACTCCATTATAATCAAATAATCCAAATTTTTAAAAATGATTTCCTTTTTCTCTGTAATAATAAAACAGTCGCTTGTACTTGATCCCAACTAAGATATAATTAATCCGTATTGGAAGCAAAACCAGCCTATTGGGTTTATTTAATGATTTTCTAGTAGACTTAATCTATGAAGATCCAAATTATGGAAATATCTATTATCCAGGAAAACCCCAGGTCCCGAGCATTCTGGATAACAGGTCCCATACCTGAATATAAAGTCTTCATAAATAGTTTCTGCCTAATTACCCTGTCGGTGTCAAATTGGATTTCTGAATCCATGGAGGCAAATGCTCCTAGATATAAACCAATGACTCTTTCCTGATAGCGACCCTTTTTAAGATATTGTATAGTATTAAAAAAATCACAATTCTATGTGATTGTGTGCATGGTTTTATATATTTATTGGTCCATCATCGGGGTGTTGCTTTTTAGCTCCTTATAGCTACTTTCTTAATTTATAGACCACATTTCTGTATTTCCTTTGCTTGTTTGTTTTTGGGTTTCCTTTCCTTTAATTGCTTTCAGAGGCTTAAAAGTTGCTGTATCAGGGGCAGAGATGCTTGTCGGCTGTGTCCTGGCCTAATGGGATTTCTCATCGCCTTGGCTTTCACTCACTAGACCTCCGTATTGACATTGTAATGACGAAGTGCAGGGCAGCCATCGGGGGGGACAGGGGGGAGAGTTGTAGGGGGCCCCGAGGGTAAGGGGGGCCCTGCCACACCACACTTACTTGATTAGCCGGGCCCCCCATCTTTCTGAGAGCTGCTGACTTCGGGAAGGCATGGACGTTTAAGGAGCCTGGCCACTAATTTTCTTATAATGTGGGGGTGGGGGCCCTGGCCACCAATTTTTTTTTCTCATGTGGGGTCCTAGCCACCAATATTTTTTAATGGGGGGCCCTGGCCACAAATGTTTTTTTATGGGGGGCCCTGACCACCAATATCTTTTTATTTTTTATTAACATGAGGGAACCCTAGCCACCAATATTTTTTTTGTTTTTTTACTGTGTGGTGGGGGGCGGACCTGTGGGGTGGGGGTGGGACCTGAAGGTGGGGCTTGCGGTGGGCGCAGCCCAGGGGGCCCAGGAAATTTTGTTGTATGGGGCCCTGTGATTTCTGATGGCTGTCCTGACGAAGTGTAAGCATTGCAGTTCCCTGTACTAACCTATCCCTGGAACACTCCAAGTTACCCTGCTTATTACAGCTTTAACTAAAGGAATATGATACTGACCAATTATTGCTTTGGAACAGGGTAAGGGAAGTAAAATGTAGATTTAAGCCCAAATGTATTGGCCATGGGAAGCAGAATAGAAGTATTAGTATTAACAACAAAAGAGAACAATGCAATTGGTCGATTCAATGCCTATAATTAATCTCACAGACCCACTTTGTTGGGAGAAGGTTCTTCCCGGCACATCTCCATGTTGTTCGCTTTGCAATCCATTTTTCATTGTGACAGTAACAGAGAATTGTCAGGCCCTTCTACGTTTTTTTTTGCATTCTTTGTATATTGATTCTGGCAAAGCTGAGCTGGTATTTGGCTTAACAGGATGTTGTAGATAAAACTTTGGGTGTATACTCGAAACTGACTATTTTTGTTGCAGCATGAAACAAGGAACAGATACTCAAAGGCTCATTCACATTATTGTGATGCACAAACAAGGGGCACTAAAGAAAAAGAAACAGCTGCTAACTTCTTTAGCTGTATCTACTTCTAAAGGTGGTCACTGAAGGATGTGGAGCCTAATTGTCTCATATAAAGGGACATGCATGTGTATGGTCACCATAATAATTTTCGATTCTGGAGTCGGGCAAAGATATACCACCCCACTTGCTCTCTCTTGCCGTCTCCCCATCTTTTGATTGACCCTTTACTGCATTAGTGCCCCCTTCTGCTCACCACCCAAGTCCCCACCATGGGTCACTCCCAATTATTCCCATAACAATAACATTCCATGCTTCTTCTGCCTACTCCTAGTTCTGGCCTTATTCCATTCATTCAGAAGGCAAAGCTGTCCCTTTTTGCTTCCTTTGAGCAGACCTATGGGGCAATTATCAGTGTGAATGGCTCTCTAATGGCTGGGCAGTATTGCTGAACTTGGCCATGTATGGTCAGCTGAAATCCTAGGCTTTAATGTGTAAAAAAAAAAAAACAGGATGCAAAAGCAGGAACCAATATGTGTAAAAGGTTGCCAGCATAGGTATTCCCTTGTACTAAGCACAATTCAACAGGAACAGTCCCCTAAATTTGCTCATAGTCTGTACAGAGAGATCCCATAAAACTATGGCAGCATAGGTATTTCCTGTACTAAGCACAATTCAGCAGGAACAGTCTCTAACTTTGCTCATAGTCTGTACAGAGAGATAGCATAAAACTATGACAGCATAGGAAATCCCCCGTACTAAGCACAATTCAGCAGGGACAGCCCCCCTAAGTTTGCTCATAGTCTATACAGAGAGATCCCATAAAACTATGGCAGCCAAGTCCAGACTGAGAATTAAAATAGGCCCTGACATTTCAGGTACACAGAGGCCCAATCAGCCCCCACCAGCCCACTAAATACTGACTTTCTATGGCACCTTATAGCAGCCCCTCTGGCATTTGCCAGAACCCACAGATTGCCAGTCCAGGCCTGATGGCAGCATAGGTATTCCCTGTCCTAAGCACAATTCAGCAGGAACAGCCCCCTAAGTTTGCTCATAGTCTGTACAGAGATATCCCATAAAACTATGGCAGCATACATAGGTATTCCCCTGTACTAAGCACAATTCAGCAGGAACAACCCCTAAGTTTGCTCATAGCCTGTACAGAGAGATCCCATAAAACTATGGCAGCATAGGTATTCCCCTGTACTAAGCACAATTCAGCAGGAACCGCCCCCTACATTTGACATAGTCTGTACAGAGAGAGCCCATAAAACTATGGCAGCATAGGTACAGTATTCCCCTGTATTAAACACAGTTCAGCAGGAACACCTTTTGAGGCCTCAGAACCATGTATCCGCTATAATGATTCCATGATGTCATTGGAAGGAACAATTCCGACCACACAAACCCACTCCCCCCATTAAAAGCAAGAAGTCATACTGTGCAGCAAATCATAGATCACAGGAGTGGGAGGGAGGAGAGTTTCTTCTTTTAAATTAAGTTCAGGATTGATTTAACATCCGAATTGTAGCTCATATTTGAATTTAAAAGCACAGCCATAAAATTTCTGTTCTGAAATGGAATAAATTGTAGTTTTATTACCACAATGGTTATCCTTGTGTCCTAACCCTTCCCCCCCGTACAGTTATTTTAGTTCAATAAATAAAACCTCATTAGTCTATTCTCGTTTCAAAGGGTTTATTAAATTTTACAGGAGTAATTAGCATAAGCTGCACTAATTTCTTTTTCCTCCTGAAGACTAATGAGTGAGCTCCCTAATTAGGTTTGCTGTGTAAGTATCAGAAAAGATGGCAACGCTGAGTGGAGATCAGTAGGAATGCTACATTCCCCGCTCCCAAGGGGATATTAAAGGGAAACTATCATCAATTATTACCCTGCAATTTACCTCTGTAATATAGTTATAGAAAGTAGGACAGTGTCAGACGTTTCTATTAATAACACATTTCAAAGTGTCTGCCCATCACCATTTCAAGCTGCATTGATAGGTAACAATTCATGAGATTTAGGGCAAAGAGAGACGAGAAGATTCGGCGTGATTTAGTCGCCCGGCAACAAATCGGCTCTTCTTCGAGACTGCCTCCCTGCTGGCTAGAATATAAATTGCCGGTGGGATGGCACTCGAATCGTTTCGTTTGCCATAATCACCTGAAGTTGTCTCACGAGGAAGCTTCGGGCGACTTTGGAAATTTGTAGCGCTGCCAGAGGGGAGGCAGTTCAGGGAGATTAGTCGCCCGAAGAAGTGCCGATTTGTCGCCTGGCGACTAATCTCCCAGAATGTTTTTGTCTGTCTCTGCCATAAGGAGGGTAGGCTTTGGGGGGGGAGCTCCCTTCTTTGTTGTTTCTCTGAACAACCAAAATTATTTGAGAATACTTCCCTTAGGGTAAGGGCACACAGGCAGATTCGGGGAGATTAGTCGCCCTGGCGACAAATCTCCTCTTCTTCACGGCGACAATCTCCCTGAACTGCCTTCCCCTACCTTCCCGCCGTCTATAATAATAATAATAATAATAATAATAAAAGTCGCCCGAAGTTTCCTTGTGAGGCAATTTCGAGGCAAAAACGAAGCGCCGCAAGTCTAATACCCCTGGCGATTTTTCATTATAGCTGGCGGGAAGGCACTTTGGGGAGATTGTCGCCCTGAAAAAGAGGCATTTTGTCACCCGGGCGACTAATCTCCCCGAATCTGCCCGTGTGCCTTTACCCTTAGCACCCTGCCCCGTACTGAAAGGGAGTCGGAAACTCTTGTTAAATAGGCTTCTCAACACTGATATGTCTAAGGGAAGCCTTTTAAAGAAACTATTGTCAAATGAAAACAACATAAAGGAAAGGAAATTGTGATAATATTGGCTTAAAGGACAAGGAAAGGTTATAGACTAGTTCTCTGTTTTCTGATTGGTCGCTGCTCAGTAGGGATGTAGCGAACTGTTCGCCCGCGAACTTCGACCGTTCGCGTCCGCCGAATGTTCGCGAACGTTTGGGAACGTTCGCAGTTTGAGTTTGCGTTCGATCGTTCGACCATTCGACCATTCGAATTCCTTCGAACGCTAAAAATCGAACGATTTCCATTCGTTCGAACGATTGTAAGCATTCGATCCAATGAAAAGCATTCGATCGAATGGCTTCGATCGTTCGATTCGAATGAAAATCCTTTGATCGAACGATTAAAATCCTTCGATCGTTCGATCGAACGATTTTAGCGGGTGTTCGAAGTTCGCGAACTGTTCGCGAACGTTCGCATTTTTTGCCAAATCGGCAGTTCGCTACATCCCTACTGCTCAGATATGAACACTGAAAGCAGTAGGAATTTGCGCACCCTAGAGGAATCCATATGGAAGCTGTAAGGGTTAAGGCATTAAAGTAAAACTGTATGTATTTTATTTTATTGTTCTTATAATTGTAAGCAGAATTTGGTGCGTAACCATCCTGGTCATATTACCTAATTCCTGACATAATTAGAATCATAACAGGCTGATTCCTACTTGGCCATGTGCAAGTAAAACTGCCTGCCAAATTCCTCACCAGTTCGTGATGGAAATTAAAAGGTTTGGCGCTTACACAATCTTTGTTTTGCTCTTTAACGCCGGAATTCATAAGACGAAAATTTGTTGACTGGTGTTCATGCTTTTGCTATTTTTAAGAACATTTCTATATATAGTAACTGTTTTTCATACTCTATGGCTCTGGCTGAGGGGCAGGCTATCCAGTGTGGGGGCCCTATATTGATGGAGGAGACATTAATGGGATTCTGTCATGATTTTTATGATGTAGTTTTTATTTCTAAATGACACTGTTTACACTGGAAATAATTTACTCTACAATATAAAATGTCTTCCCTGAACCAGCAAGTGTATTTTTTAGCTGTAATATTGGTGTGTAGGGGCATCTCAGGTCATTTTGCCTGGTCATGTGCTTTCAGAGCCAGCACTTTAGGATGGAACTGCTTTCTGGCAGGCTGTTGTTTCTCCTACTCAATGTAACTGAATGTGTCGCAGTGGGACCTGGATTTTACTATTGAGTTCTGTTCTTAGATCTACCAGGCAGCTGTTATCTTGTGTTAGGGAGCTGCTATCTGGTTACCTTCCCATTGTTCTGTTGTTAGGCTGCTGGATGGAAAGGGAGGGGGTGATATCACTCCAACTCGCAGAACAGCAGTAAAGAGTGACTGAAGTTTATCAGAGCACATATGTGACATGAGTCACATGACTGGGGGGCACCTGGGAAACTGACAATATGTCTAGCCACATGTCAGTTTTAAAAATTAAATATTAAAAAATCTGTTTGCTCTTTTGAGAAATGGATTTCAGTGCAGAATTCTGCTGGAGCAGCACTAAAAAAAAACATTTTCCCCCATGACAGTATCCCTTTAAGTAGGATAGATAAGGCTGCTATAGAATTAGGGGTGGGAATGGAACCCATATTTTCTTTTACCTTGTTTTGTGGCTATACAAATATGTAACCAGTATATGCAGTATTTTAAGTGCGTTGAATGAGCTTATCGGTATGCGCGGTGGGCCCGGGTGCACACGCCTCAGACCTTCAGGAAAGGGAGCAAAAACCAGGAAACATGAAAGGAGCTCGGCACAAGCCTGGACCCACAAAGTAGTAGACCTGGAGTCAGATTGTAAAAGGTTAAAATGCTTACATTTTATTCTCGATAATTAAGAACCAGGGCCTGCTGCGTTTCGTGTCTACCAGGGACACTTTCAGCCTATGACTAAGTGTCCCTGGTGGACACGAAATGCATCAGGCCTTGGTTCTTAATTATGGAGAATAAAACCTTTTACAATCTGACTCCGGCTCTACTACTTTGTGGGTCTAGGCTTGTGCCGGCCTCCTTTCATGTTTCCTTGTTTTGTGACAAAAGGTCACGCAATTTCCCTCCCTGCCCCTAATTTGCATATGCAAATGAGGACTTGGATTCGGTCCGGCCGGCAGAAGGATTCGGCCAAATCTGAATACTGCTGAGAAAGGCTGAATCCCGAACCGGATCCTGGATTCGGTGCATCCCTAAGAAAATACACATAAAGGCTTCTATGGAATTGTGCCTAGTACAAGGGAATAGCTTTCATAGTTCTATGCGATCTCTCTGTGTGCTGGCTAGGGTTGCCACCTTTTCTGGAAAAAAATACCGGCCTTCCTATATATTTAGCTTTTTTCCCTATTAATAACATTGGGATCAACCATCATTTTTAACGACCAGGCCGGTTGCTATACAATAGAGCAGCCCCCAGACTGGAGTACATTTCCATTTCTATCCCACAACCCCAGTAACGGCACCAATTATGCACCATCAATATCCACTCCAACTCCCAATACAATTCATGAAGTCGCTTGACCGTTCCGGCACAATATCTGTTTTACAAAACACTTGTTTTCCGCTGATATCCTTAAAGGCCAAGGCCGATCTCAACTGGAGCCACCAACACGTGCTTTTGTGTCATTCGGTGCTTCTGTACCAATATTACACAATGGGGGAAAGTTTTCAATAGATGTTTCAGAGCGAGCCGCTGAGATATAATTTACAGGAAGGGTCCTCTCCTTTTAGATAATTTGCTTTCATGAGACTCCCCCACCTCCTTCCATGTGTCGCTACAAACCTATGTGTTGGAGGACGAAAGGGTTTTGTAATGTAATATGAAAGTAATGGCATTAGCAGACACGTCTCTAATAAGATATTGTCCAGGCTGTTGCCATATGCTTTGGAGGCTGTTTCTACTGCTTGGCTCCTTTGATTCTTCTCAATAAGATTATTTCAAACACTCTAATCCTGAATCATTGACAGGGATACAAAAGGCCCACTGACATCTAATAGATTCCTCTTTGCTCTGCTTTGCCTCTTGTTCCGCGCCCTTTTCTTCTCTCCTTTTCTCCCCTGACAAAAAGCTGTCAGACACTCTGGTCCTATCCCCCCACCTCCTCACCATCAGCATGGGGGGGCGACTCGTCTCTTATAAAAGAGGAAAAAGAAACTGACATGGGGCTGATAAGCCACAGAGCAAAGCGCTACAGATTAAAAGTAAACGCCACTAATTCCTATCCATCCTGCTGCTTCCCTTTCTCTCTTTCATTGTTTCCCTTAACTCCTTCGTGGCCGGGAATCAGGAAATACAGCGCGAGGCTTCTGATAGTCGATGTGGCAAAACACAGATTTAAACCCCCACCTAATTTCCTTGTTTTCGTACTTTCAGTTCCCAGTTTCCTGTTGATAGTAGAAAAGTATGCGGGCGGCCTGTGTGTATGTGCTCTTGTGAGCTTGTTATTCATGGACGCTGAGCTATTTTCTTAGTAGTCATTTCTGATAGATGCACAGGTCAGATTGCATGATGAAAGGATAAATAAACCTTTAGGGGAAGAAACAAATCTGAAGATTCATCGAGATTTAGTCGCCTGATGACAAATCGCTTTTTCTTTGGGCGACTAATATCCCCGAACTGCCTTCCCGCCGGCTAGAATGTAAATCGCCGGCTAGATGGCACTTGGAACGGTTTGTTTTCAGAAGTCTCGGAAAATTCGGATGACTTCGGAAAGCCGTAGCAATCCAAATGCCATCCCCCCGGCGATTTACATTCTAGCCAGCTGAAAGGCAGTTCGGGGATATTAGTAGCCGAAAGAAGAGGCGATTTGTCGCTGGGCGACTAATCTCCAGAAATATCAGCGTGTGTCTCTGCCCTAAAATAAGTGAATGGAAAATTGATAAGTGTGCTATTCTATGCACTTTTGTAATTTACATTCATTATTTTTTATTTCAAGATATTGAGGGATACACGTGCTGTTAATATGAATAAATTTTGTTCCAACAGCGCCAGTCAGTTTCTGACCACCAAGTAGTCAAGGAAGTTGTCAGGAGAAAGAAAGAGGCTGCTCTGATGTTCTTCTGCTGAGGGAAAAAATTAGAAACCTTTCTCAAATCTTTCCTAAGCAGAAGAACATCAGAGCAGCCTCTTGCTTTCTCCTGACAACTTCCTTGACTACTTGGTGGTCAGACTGGTCAGAAACTGACCAGCAGGTGGCGCGGTTGGAACAAAATGTATTCCTATTAACAGTACATGTATCCATTGATATCTTGGAATAAAAAGAAAATAAATAATGAATGTAAATTACAAATTTTGCATTCACTTATTTTAAAGATTTACTTATCCTTTAACCTCTTTGGGACTGCTGGGCTAATGTGCAGTTCACAATTGTCCTTGTTCGATTTGGCACCTATGTTGAGCCTGTAAAAGTGCGTCCATTTTTCAATTGATGAACAAAAGCAGAACATACATGTGCATGCTGTGATGAACAAGTGGTTTAAATCAGTCATAATTAATCATCCCATAGATTGGTAGTGGAGTTGGCAGCAGCGGGCATTTTAAGGTGAGGTGGTGAAGACAAAACGTTTCCAACTATAGACATGATAGATGTTGTGTCTGAGAATCATTAAGACTTGTTGGCAGGTCATGGCACTCTTCAAGAGGCAACAATCTAATCCAAGTCATGTGTTATTGGGATTTGTATCAATGTAGATGAGTCGTATGTAGAGTAGAAGTGTCAAGTTTAAGACCTTATATTGGTGCTTTTAAACAACTCAAAGCTTTGACTCCAATTGGTCCTGACAGTTTGAGGTCCCGGTTGGACAAAGGTTCCTTACTGCAACCCTTCCCACACAAGGTTCTTCTCCAGAGCTGAAATGTAGTCGTTATTTTGTAGGCCCAGCTGTATGTTCTCAAGCACAGTCACCCATATTTACACCCTTCCCCTACATTGTTTATTATTTGCACCCCTCTATAAGGTATTTATCCTGTGTATAGTCCATAGTTAATATTATTTCTGCTGAAGTTTCACCCATTTCTTTGGCAATCAACTGGGTTAAATATCTTCTCGGAATCCACGTAACTGAGAGTATTTTGTGATTTGATCACTGGTAGCTTTTTAGAAAATTCCACTCTGTTGCAGCCTAGATTAGATTTCATTCCTTTGATCAGTTAATCTATCCGTTGATATCGCAACACCCTCAACCAGTGGCTCATTATAACGGTATCATTTTTAAAAGGGCACTTTTTTGACATTTATACAATACCAGCTCAATGGATCTGCTGCCAGCCTGGTTTATTTAACTCCTCTGGCAATCGGCTGTCGAGTCAAGATGCTAAAATCCCTGCCAATGCTAAAATGCTAGGCTTGCCAAGAGAGCTTGTGTAATGCTTATCCCATGTAGAGTAAACCTTCAGTCAAAGGCATTTAAGGGAGTTCAGTCTTGAGCTACAATGACCCCTTACCAATGTTAAATAGGCACCAATTGTCAGGTTATTGAAACGCTGGACTATGCATCAATTAGCCGTCAATAGGTTAATTAACTCAATAATCAGCATTAGAGAACACGATTGCCTCTTGGTCTCCTGATTGTGACTAAATTTAGCCATAGACGTGCAGATTTTATTCTTTGTGTTGTTTCTTGTTCGTTTCAGTGTTACGATCTACCATTAAACATTCAGATTAAAATAAGTAGGGAAAATAACAAATCAGTCAATGTTCTGGCCATTAATTTATAGACCGCAATTGTACAAAAGTCATGCCCGGCAAATAGCAGTAACAGTCACCCATTGATACAGTCAGATAGGCAATACATAGTGAATAAAGTACCCCCTCTTGTAAAATATAAGGATATTATAAGTTATCGAGGAGTTTCATGACCATATAAAAACTCGAAGCCGAAGCCCGAGGGTTTTTATACGGGTCATGGAACTCCAAGGTAACTTCTAATATCCTTATATTTTACTTTATTTATTATAATACACAAATTTCAGTGAGTCACGTGACAGAAATGACATCAGAACTCACCGTTTATAACTGATGACATCAGAACTCACCGTTTATAAGGATATAATTTACAAGATATCCATGGCTTTTGTGTATTATATAGAGATATTATCGGTAGCCAATAGAAATCTTTTAACCTGTCCGATCGACTAAACAACCGATTGCCATGGTACGAAAAATCTCAGGACACTCCACACACAACCCAAAAATCGTACGACTGCATCTTTGAATCTATGGGCAGCTTTAGTCTCAAGTAGATACAGTCAAGAGACGAGGAAGGCTGAGGAATCGAATCAAATTGGAGGTCAGTGACCCATTAAGTGTTTGCATCTGATCTTTTGTTCTTACCTTCTTCCCTCTGTAGTAAATTGAATCCACCACCTTTGTGTATATTCAGATTAACGGATGGACCACAAGCCTGCAACATTTGGAAAATGGGTCTCCTTCTCTTTCCTAGGTTCAGTGCTAAAAGCTCCCCATAGACGCGACGATTCTTCTTGCCAAACGACCGATTTTAGGGAAGCCCGACCAATCCTTCCAAATAATCGTGCGGTTAGTGGGATTCGAACAATCGTACATCTTACGATTTTTCGGCCGACATCTGTCAGGAAATTGATCGGCCAGGTCAAAAAATCTTTGTGGGCCCCATTGCAATCTATCTATGTTTGCAGGGCCAAGCAGGCAACTCCCCTTTGTTTTCCTGGCAAATTGGTCTTTTTAGTTGATGGTAAATTCGTACGATCGTTCTGAGAAGATCGTGGCCTCACAATCAGGATCTGATCTTTTAAAAATCTCAACATCTATGGCCAGCTTAAGTCTTTGAGTTTGATTTGGTTCATCTAGAACAGGGGTGCCCAAAAGGTAGATCAAGATCTACCAGCAGAACTTTAGCAACAAACAGCTCAAATTTCCCTCCTGTTCCATGCTTTTCATTCAGATATTTATTATGTTAAGGCTACATAAGAAATAGTTGTCTGTTAAATATAACAATATAGATTTTCCCAGAAATCAGTATTTAAAGGGATACTGTCATGGGAAAAATTTTTTTTTCAAAATGAATCAGTTAATAGTGCTGCTCCAGCAGAATTCTGCACTGAAATCCATTTCTCAAAAGAGCAAACAGGTTTTTACTATTGAGTGTTGTTCTTAGATCTACCAGGCAGCTGTTATCTAGTGTTAGGGAGCTGTTATCTGGTTACCTTCCCATTGTTCTTTTGTTTGGCTGCTGGGGGGAAAAGGGGAGGGGGTTGATATCACTCCAACTTGCAGTATAGCAGTAAAGAGTGATTGAAGTTTATCAGAGCACAAGTCACATGACTTGGGGCAGCTGGGAAACTGACAAAATGTCTAGCCCCATGTCAGATTTCAAAATTGAATATAAAAAAATCTGTTTGCTCTTTTGAGAAATGGATTTTAGTGCAGAAGTCTGCTGGAGCAGCACTATTAACGGATTCATTTTGGAAAATTTTTTTTTCCCATGACAGTATCCCTTTAAGTAATATTTTCCATGGAACAGAATGCTTACAATGCTTTTATAGATTGTAGATCATAATGGGACAACATCACTAAAAGTAGACCTCGCATTAGTAAGGTATGTTATCATTAACACAGGTGCCAGTAGCGTTGACCTCCAGGTCCTACAGAGGTTGGCACATTGGGTAATACCATTGTTCTCTATTCAATTTCAATTAAAATGATGATTTGTCTGGGACAATTGACATAATTATAATTTTAAAATGTCATGCTAACTGGGGTCTTTGAAAGCAATTTGTTTGCTGAGAGCTTCACAGGAGAGAGCTGCCTAAGAATCAGCATCCAGGAGAGTCATCTTCTTTCCTGTAGATAAAGAGGAACAACGATTGAGGATACATTTGATGTTAAGCTTCTCTGATGCATTTGTCCCTAATCCTTCCTCTGTTCGTGCTGCTTATTGATCTTCCAGATTCACGACAAGAGCTTACTTGGGTTTTCTAACCCCGTAAATGTGTGATTTGATTGTTTTTGGGGGCATCTTGTGGGTAGTGGTAACACTGTGGCATCTTGTAGGTCTCAGTGTTCATTGGTGGTCAACAAACAGATCCAAAATGTTGTCATGGCCATTTAGGGTTCTGTCACTTACTAGGTTGTTCTTTCTTATTGTCAATAGGGTAGCTTTTCCTATTGCAGGAGGTCTATGAACTTTTCAAATCATCCAGATTTCTATCCATGTTCTCTTTATTTCCTTCATATATAAATATATCCGAAAGGCTTTGTTTTTACCCAGGTAGCCATATATTTTTAATTATTCTATTTCTTGGCATTCCTGGCCCATTGAACTTTTACTATTTGATAACCATTCATTCAGTTCTCTTCTTTACCGTGCTTCCATTTTCTTAACTGTCCATGTTGTGTGCTTCTTTCAAAAGTGGTGAAAAGTTTAATGTTGGGTCCCCTATCCTTTTGGCTTCTGGGCGAATGTCTCTTTGCCCATTTTTTTTTAATGGCCCTGGATCTAGCAAAGAAATGTAACAAACTTCCTAATGGCGGGGATGGTAGATGAGGGTCTGAGGGTACCATAATGCACCATGTAACTTTGTTGCTGATCTACTGGAATGATTACAATCACTGTTTGCAAATGGAATTGTGAGCAGACAACCAGTTGAAATACTATTGATACCAGGTTGGACTGAGCCATTTAGGAGCCAATAGACAACCTCACAAGCAATAAGACAGACACATGTTTAATTTGTTCTATTAATTATGGTAGAAAGTAAAAAAGGGCTAAATGTAATTGGTTCCTGCCTCGAGATTATCTGGTGCTCTGACAGGCCCTTTAGGGTCCACCATTGCCTCTTGGCCAGTTTTAGCTACATATTCCTAGATGAAAGCTGAAATTGTGAGTTGTTGTCGTCATTCACATCCCTGGCTCCTTTAGAATTTCCGGTTGCCGTCAAATCCCATGGGAAAGTTGTTTATCTGACGCAAGCCCTTATCAGCTCAATCTGTAGTGAAAATATGACCAGCACATACATTCTTTATCTCATAATCATCATCATCAACACTCCCATCATGCACGGCACATTCCAAAAAAGCCTAAATATTGTATCTATCACAAAGACAAACTCCTTTAGGGTATAATAATCTGCCGTAATGTTTTTTTGCTGGTACAAGACAGCTACAAGATTCTTACTGGGCTGCACCAGGCAATATCGTTCTTCTGCCTTTTCATCGGTTTATCCTCCAGGACAGTGAGACGTAACACAGTGTTTTCAATGAAGAGAACATCTGTGACCCTGGTGCCGTTGAAAGGAGATTACAGGCTGCATTACCTGCACGCTGTTTATGTTGGGGGGTGCTGAGTGCTTACTGTTATAGCATGGGGACAGTGAATAACCTATGTGCTGGGTCACAAATTTTGCAGGGATTTGCACTTAACATCGCTGAATTCATGAGGGCTGGGGAGGGGCACAAGAACATAGGCATCCCCCCTACCTATCCCCTAACTTGCAAGTAATTCAGCCCACCAATGCTAAACTGCCACTGCCACAAGCGTTTGTGTCTGGTTGTGTTCCTGCACTTGCAGTAGGACATGACTCCTGATGACTGCACATGCTCTTGGAGTTTGGATCAAACTGATCCCTTTTCCAACTGATATTCCCAGTGGCCAAGAATCACATGGAACTTGACTATAGAACAACAGGTACACTGAAACACACCACAAACTTGGAGATTAGTGCATTAAAGTTGCTTTATTGTCACCAAAAAGTAGGTATTTACAAGGCAACCTTTCGAACCCCACTGGGCCCTTTCTCAAGCCTTGAACTTGATTATAGTCCTGGCTGATTATTCTCCAAGGCATGTGATCCAAGCAGATCTTTATTTGGGTTACCATCCTCATTTATACTATTACCACAGGGAATGTTTGGTCCTCTGAGGCCCCCTGCCTAATGTCCTATCTGCCCCAAAAACCGACCACATCATGCAGAATGTATCTGAATATACATTATATTATAGTCCGCACCAACTGAACCGCTGCCAAATTGATCCTGAAGCCTTTCACACCTGCTCCAACAGAGACCTTTATCATTCCATGTGTTCTATACAAATATTTAGATCATTTATTGTAATTATTTTGGGCCATATTCCTATTGTCAGAGTCTTGGGGAGAATACATTTTCATTGCAATCCCTACAAGTGGCAGAATGTCTGATTGTGACTGTCAGGACGGAGACCTTGCTTGCTCTCACTATCTCCAAGAGGAAGGCAGTTTTGTCTTTATTCACTGATAAGTTGCCTCCCTTGAGCACTAATCAGTTTAATGGAGAGGCCTCCCCGAACTAAGCCGACTGATTCTTCTCTGCTGGCACAGGCTGATAGCACCGGTAGTTATTACACACATTATTAACCCTTTGTCAAGGTTCTTCTGACAGGGACACGCTTCAGCTGAATGAAGCTGTTTATAAGAAGAAGACATTATTACCGCATTTTAACACAGCAAGCATTTTTGTAGCTGTGTATCTTTCTGCTGGGGTCAGTGATTCTAAGTGTAGCTTTTCTATTTTTAGAAAGTTTTGTGCTTTCAGAGATTCATACTAGTAGCTGACTAGTAGGGTGGTGGTGCCTATAGCAGCAGTGGGATAAATGCCTCTGGGAAGGGGCTGTGACTGTGGGATAGCAGGTATAGTAGGGAGAGATGGTGCCTATAGTAACAGTGGGATAATAGTCTCTGGGAAGGGAGTGTGACTGTGGGATAGCAGGTATAGTAGGGAGAGATGGTGCCTATAGTAACAGTGGATAATAGTCTCTGGGAAGGGAGTGTTACTGTGGGATAGCAGGTATAGTAGGGAGAGATGGTGCCTATAGTAACAGTGGGATAATAGTCTCTGGGAAGGGAGTGTGACTGTGGGATAGCAGGTATAGTAGGGAGAGATGGTGCCTATAGTAACAGTGGGATAATAGTCTCTGGGAAGGGAGTGTGGCTGTGGGATAGCAGGTATAGTAGAGAGAGATGGTGCCTATAGTAACAGTGGATAATAGTCTCTGGGAAGGGGCTGTGACTGTGGGATAGCAGGTATAGTAGGGAGAGATGGTGCCTATAGTAACAGTGGATAATAGTCTCTGGGAAGGGAGTGTGACTGTGGGATAGCAGGCAGGACAGCCATCAGAAATCACAGGGCCCCATACAACAAAATTTCCTGGGCCCCCTGGGCTGCGCCCACCGCAAGCCCCACCTACAGGTCCCACCCCCACCCCACAGGTCTGCCCCCCACCACACAGTAAAAAAACAAAAAAAATATTGGTGGCTAGGGTTCCCTCATATTAATAAAAAATAAAAAGATATTGGTGGTCAGGGCCCCCCATAAAAAAACATTTGTGGCCAGGGCCCCCCATTAAAAAATATTGGTGGCTAGGACCCCACATGAGAAAAAAAAATTGGTGGCCAGGGCCCCCACCCCCACATTATAAGAAAATTGGTGGCCAGGGCTCCTTAAATGTCCATGCCTTCCCGAAGTCAGCAGCTCTCAGAAAGATAGGGGGCCCGGCTAATCAAGTAAGTGTGGCGTGGCAGGGCCCCCCTTACCCTCGGGCCCCCTACAACTCTCCCCCCTGTCCCCCCCTGATGGCTGCCCTGATAGCAGGTATAGTAGGGAGAGATGGTGCCTATAGTAAGAGTGGATAATAGTCTCTGGGAAGGGAGTGTGACTGTGGGATAGCAGGTATAGTAGGGAGAGATGGTGCCTATAGTAACAGTGGATAATAGTCTCTGGGAAGGGAGTGTGACTGTGGGATAGCAGGTATAGTAGGGAGAGATGGTGTCTATAGTAACAGCGGGATAATAGTCTCTGGGAAGGGAGTGTGACTGTAGGATAGCAGGTATAGTAGGGAGAGATGATGCCTATAGTAACAGTGGATAATAGTCTCTGGGAAGGGAGTATGACTGTGGGATATCAGGTATAGTAGGGAGAGATGGTGCCTATAGTAACGGTGGATAATAGTCTCTGGGAAGGGAGTGTGACTGTGGGATAGCAGGTATAGTAGGGATGTAATACCCAATAACCAAAACCAATACCAATACCTTTAATTTAAACTAGTGTAAAGCATAGATTTAGTACAATTTCTGTTCAATAAACCTGAAACCTGGTCGTTATCGTTATCTGCCGCTGTTACTTATACCAGTATTTTTTGTTATTTGAGCAATATCGTTGGGTACAAATTTATTTATTTTAACTTTCTCAAATGTAAGCCCTGGAATACCACGGACTGACTTCAATTATCCCTCCGATTATTTTCTTTAGCACTTGCAGGATAGAAAACTGGTCATTTCAAAATGAGAAGCAGCTGTCTGCTCTGAGCTGTCATTTCACAGGGGGGGAGCAGATTTCCCAAATACGCAGAAGCCAAGTAATACAATAAACTGTGAGAACCAGTTCAGCTTGTTTTTGGGTCCCACACCTCCGCACAAGGGGCTGACCCCTTAACTTCCGATAGAAGGTCCGGACTCTGATACCGCTAGTCTCTATCTCTTTGGCAAGACACAACAAACAGGATTTTCAAAGTTTGCCTTGGGAGCAGACTCACTTCCCAGCAGATTAACATAACGGGTCTGCCAGCAATGGCTTCAATCTTATGTTGATTCATTGTCCCGCAGTGTAAATGTTAAGCAGGGATGTTCTATTTGATATCAGTGTAAATCGAATGTCATTATATAATAATAATATTAATAATAACAAAGCATTTTTCCATCTACTTCACATAGGCCCCCTATACATTTATGAGTATCACAGGGCAATTCCAAACCCACTTGGTCTATTTCCCCCTATTATCACACCATGGTTACCTTCCAAACCTCCAGCTTCTATGACAGTGTTACTGGCTTAGCTTGCATTTTAAAGTCCCTTAAGGTGGCCATACACGGAGAGAGGTGGGCTGATCCAATCATGGGCCCTAGGGCCCAACGATCATATCCTAACGAATGGGAATGGGCGTCGGATTCCGGGACCGCATCAACGAACAGATGCGGCCGCGATCCAACGGGATTTTTTGTCCCATCCGATCGAGATCTCGATCGGGGAAGCCCGTCGGGGGGCCCCATACACGGGCCAATAAGCTGCCGACTTGGTCTGTCGGCAGCTTTTATCGGCCCGTGTATGGCCACCTTTAGTCTTCATATTGTGGCCTTATTTGGACTTGTCACTGTACTTTTGGAACCCTACATCATGATCCAAAGATGCCCAAATGTTTTGTCCTTCTTTTACTTCCCTCTTGTTCAGCAATACAACGTCTCCCCTCACTGGCTCAGTAATGGCGTTGACCTTTGGTTCCGGAGAAAGATTGATTTGGCTGGAGGACAAACAATAATACAAACTATTGGGTCCTGTCCTACAAGGCCAATGTCACTAGGCGACAGTTCTCTAACCGCACAAGTCGAGAGGCAATATAACGAACAGGACAATAGCGTTGGATAGGTTTAAAAGGTATAGTTCTATGTTCCTGGGAAAGTAAAAAAAGTGTCACTATCCTTTTAAGCAGTGAATATACATGTAGTTATATCTGTCCTATGCCTGACTGGCTACTCAGGAAAGAGCTTGCTGTCTTTAATTTTAAATAATCTGCACCTAAAATGGGACTGTGGACTATCTATACAGAAATCCCAAGCATCTCTCTAAAAAATGGTTGGTGTACCACAAACGCCTACGTTTCACAACCCTATCTATTTACAGCAGCCAGAGTGCAAGAAGATCTTTATCCGGCCATTCTGGTGCCATGTGGTCACTCTTTTACACTGCCCCACACATTCGCCAAAGTGAAGCCGGAGGGCAACGTGACGACAAGAGAAATCCTTTCAGAATACGTTTAGCCACAATGCGTCTCTGTTAAATAGATTTTCTTGTCTGTGTGTGGCCTGGTCTTGGAATCCCACTGTCCTGTAATTCACCCGGTGGGAATTCTTGCGTATCCCTACCTTTTCATTGTGGTCAGCATGTTTGCACACAGTAATAGTGTCTTCTTGGCATTTGTTGGGTTGTATAGCAAGAATATTTTTCTCATTTTGCACACACACACAGGCTGATATTTAATAGTATCCAAATATCTAGTTGGTTGCTAGAGCAGTTGTGTGATGCAAGAGCATGTATAGAGGCAAACGATCCAACAAACAATGGTGTGGAAATGGCGGAGTTCACCCAACACTGTCTCCTGCCGATCGCTGCTCTACGAGAAACTGGCTACTTCTCTCTAACTACAATTACATATATTCACTCGCTTGTAAGCGCTGATCAAAGCATTCTTGGAGAACGGTCAGTTTAAGTTGGCTTACACATAATTATATTACAGCAGTTGTGTACAAAATAACAAGTTGACTTTATTCAAGCACACATAATTATATTAAAGCAGTGAGTGTACAAAACAAACGTGTTTCATGCCTACACACTCGGCACGTTACTCATCAGAGTAACGTGTAACTCTAATGAAGTGTGTAGGCACAAAAAGCGTTAGTTTTGTACACCCACTGCTGTAATATAATTATATACGTTGGTTTTTGGGGTCGTGGTTCGGTCGTGGGTCTTCTCAATAGTGAGTTTAACTCCTTTTTTTTCTGATCACGCCTACTTTCAATGACGTCACTTCCGGTTTACAATGACAGCACTTCCTGTTTTACTCCTTTTTTTCTGATCACACCAACTTCCAATGATGTCACTTCTGCTTTACAATGACAGCACTTCCTGTTTCTTGGGTCGCAGATCGAGTTGCGGATAAGATACTTGCGGGTCGGGTTGGGTAGCGGGTCCAAGCGGACAAGTATGTGGGTTGCGGGTCGGATTCGGGTTTAACAAATTGGTTCCGCGCAGGACTGTGGCGAAGCATGTGACATGTTTCAAGAGCCAGAAATGGAGCGATAGACACTGCTTTCAATTGCGATTATATTGATAAATAACATTAAAGCTAGTGATAGTTATTAATGAATGTACATTGGAAAGCTGTTTAGATAACATTTTTATTCATTAGGTAAAATTGTATTTTTGGATTTACATCCCCTTTAACTTGGTATTTATCCATGTTCTTATTCATTCACCATCAGGCTCATTAAAAGTTCTTTTCCCCCCTGGCCAATGTGATATGTATATGATTCTTCTGGTGTTATGCATTATGGTTTTTTTTTAAAAAAAACAACAAATAATGGTCATGTTGCCACTCACTTATATTTGGGCCAAATTTTACTTTCTGTTTCTCAGGTCAAGAAAAGCCGACCTCAGCAACCGCGCGGAGACTGCTGAATTATTCATGTGATTGACTTTGTGTCAGTTTCCACATTTGTGCAAAAGGATGTTTTATTCATCCATCTCATTTAGGGGTCCTTCTCTGCACCTGTTCTGCCATTAAATACCCTGTCATTTGCATTTGATGCTAATTTAGTTTCATATCAGTCTGCTCCCCCTTGTTAATTTAATTTTCCAAGACCCTTTTCATTACTAGAAATATTTTTTTTTCTTTCTTTCGGAGCGAACATCATTACAAAGTAATTGTTTTAAGCTTTTCCCTTTCTTTTCTGCCAAGTCTTTTTGAAGATGCTACAGTTAGACTTTATAATTCCTGAAATTAGTAAGGGGTTTCATTAATTCTTCAAAGGGTTAAATTAAAATGCCGATCTTTGCTGGACTCACAGTGTTTAAGAAACTTTTGTCTTAGTCTTTTGTTTCCATACACAATTAACATTATTTATTTAGAAAAAAATAAAATGTAATACCTGTTATCCAGAATTCTCAGGACCTAGGGTTTTCCGGATAACGGTTCTTTCCATAATTTAGATCTTCATACCTTAAATCTACTATAAAATCATGTAAAGGTCGAGGTGAATTTTCGAATTAAAAAAATTTGAATTTCAAGATATTTTTGTGTACCTCGACTAGGGAATAATCCAAATTCGATTTGAATTTGAAAAAATTTAAAAAATTTGAATATCGAAATTTATCATGTTCTGTCTCTTCGACCATTTGCCATGTTAAACCTGACGAATTGCCATTTTAGCCTATAAGGGACCTCCTAAAACCCATTTGGAGTCAATTAGTGGACTTTGAAAAATCAAAGGTTTTTTTGGAAATTCAAATTCAATCGAATGCGGTATTACTTCAATTTGCATAATTCGAAGTAATAGCAAATATGGACCTATTCGATCGAAAACAGACCTATTCAACCAAAAAAAAAACTTGAATTCAAATTCCGAAGTTTTTCAAATTCTAAATTCGACCCTTGATAAATTTGCCCCTAAATAAACCCAATAGGCTGGTTTTGCTTCCAATAAGGATAGTTGGGGTCCAGTACAAAGTACTCTTTTATTACTATAGAGAAAAATGGAAATCATTTTAAAAGATTTGGATTATTTGGATAAAATGGAGTCTATGGGAGACAGCCTTTCCGTAATTCGGAGCTTTCTGGATAATGGGTTTCCGGATAACGGATCCCATACCTGTACTACTAATAATAATGATATCACTATAGTAATAATACTACTACTAGTAATAATCATCATCATTTTATAAAATAAAAACCAACAAGCAAAATAAAATTATAAGAATTTTATTTGTAATAATAATTTAATGGTGGCATCTTTCCCATTACTCTTTTTAATTGTCCACTGGATAATTGTCCAGTAAGATAATTTCTATTGGGCTACAAAATCACATGGGCTTTTGGGGGATAAAGGCAAAATGACCTGTAACCGCCAAGCTGTTAACTGAACTACAGTGCTGGGTAGGGAAAGAGGACCCAGGAATAAGGGGCCACATCCATCATTTCTGAATGACACACTTTATCCCTTCCTAAAACGTTGGACAAATCCTTTTGGGGGGAATGTGCTGAGGGTCTCTTGCTTTTAAAGAAGAACTGAGGCACTTTGAAAGTAAATACTATGTGTACTTTGTACAGAACCATTACTTCTGCTTTGGAGGAACAGTGGATCTTTTGACACGGATTTCTTGGAAACTCAAAAAATGTTCATCAGTGTCACAATTAGCCATTTCTGTGGTGTCTCTATTAGTCTCTGACTCACCTCCTCTGCTGCTGTCATTCTCCCACAATGTAACATGTGTCTTAATTCCATGTATCCCTGTCACCACCTGATCTCAAAACAAGACGTAAACAGAGCAACTCCTTCATTTTTAGATATTTACAAATCTTGGTATTCGGTTTTAACCCACTGGCATGTGAAAATACCAAAAAAAAAAAAACAGGAAAAGCAGGGGGACTTCATGGAACCCACTGGATGATGTCCATTAATTTTGGTTAATTCAAACCAATAAGGTCATTCTTTCTTAAAAATATGGAGAATACCATAGGGTGATCATACAAGTAGTGGTTAGGGATGGGTGAATAGGCACAAATTTCGTAGGAAATTGTTGATTTTTTTGGCGAAGCAAAATGGGAAAAATTTGCCCATCACTATTAGTGGTGTGTGCCTCTGAAAAATTATAAATCAAGAGTAAAAAGGAAACAGAAAAAAAAGGGAATGATTCCTCACCAGGACAACCCCCATGAGTAACCCTATGAGTAAGTGCCCATTCAGGCATGAAATGCGTTAGGCTTCTTGTATGTCCTAATAAAGACTTTTTATTTTATTAAATCAACTACTGATTTACTAGCAAATGGACCTCACCCCACTTTGAATCATACCATAAGGCGATGCCTCAAAAACAAGTTTGGGTTATGATAGGTTGCGAGCAGATTGGGCCATGTCCTAAACTGAACTGTCATTCGGTTTTAAAATGTTGACAATTGAATGAATGTGCTTTACTTCTTAAACACGGAGCAATGACAGTAAAGTTACTCAATCTCATAATAACAGTCACAACAAATTCCAGTTTTGATGCCTATGACTCAGATCAGTAGCAACGCACTGAAAGTTCCCCTACGACACTTCCTAGCAACAACTGTGGTCTCCCAAGGTGTGCTCAGAGGCTTGTCTTGGTGTGGTTCAGCCTTCAGGGACATGTTTGAGTAGAATGCTTTCTGGCCTAGATAGTCCTAAAAGTCTATGTTGAAGGCAATGTAGAACTAGTTTGGGTGAATACTATATTATGTCTTATATGTTAGTGGAAAATGACAATTTTTATAAACTAAAGGGGCCCTAGATAAAAGTTGATAAAAGAAAATAAGTTTGAACACTTCTGTGTGTCTCACTATATACTGGGGCATTTTCTTTTTCTTCTAAAACAGCAATAAAAGTGGCACTAGTTCTAGCCCCACATGAGCTATATTATATGTTATGTTCTTAGGGTTATACCTAACAAGCCAGAAACAATTTGAAACTGAACTAAAATTTTGAGCATTGTATCACCTCTCCTACCAGAGAAGCCTGCAATGCAATTGCCATGAAGAGTAACAGGGTCCATCCCCTCCCCCCCCCATATGTATTTGTTTGACTTATTCAAGCAAAGATGCCCTAGTGTTTTAAATAACATCTGCTTATTTTACCGCTGTAAACCGAAGACTCCAAGTAGGTCTGACCTGTGCCGTAGGTCACAATGAAATAATACGCCTGTTGAATTTGTAGCTTTCTCATATTTCAGCCCCCTCTGGACTTGCAATTTAGAAAACCAGGCTAGAATGTATGACATACATAAGGGAATGTGACAAATTTGCTGCCATTTTTTTATAGGGTTAATGAGGCTTTCATCCCAATTAAGCAAACTCATTTTAAAGGATTGATATGAAAAACAGCTTGCTCTTATGAAGATGTTTAATTGTAGAAAATTGTTGGATATTTGAATAAATCCAAAAATTGGGTAATGATACCATAAGGCACAGGATAATTCTGCTGCAATGTGCTTTTATTCAACAAAAAAGGGTGTTATGTTGAATAAAGACACATTGCAGCACCCAAGTTATCGCATTGGACGGATACAAGGGTCTCTGATACCCAAAACTACAAAATAAAGGGTAATTATACCAGTTGTTGACTGGATATTTGAATACATTTTCCTATGTATTTTATTCGCATCTGAGTATGGTTGGATCTGTGAACTTCAAATGTGAACAATTTCTACATATTCTCGTCCAGTGAATCAGTCTGATTGGATACAGGTTGCTCTACTCTTGTGAAGGTACTGTACTAATACTCTAATTGACTGCAGGTTGGTCTAGCTTCCCCATTGTTTTATTATTGGTTACAAGTAGAGTTAACAGCCTGAACATTTTTGTGTTTTAATTGGCTACAGGTTGAGGTTTGTGAATGTTCTAATGCTCTTATTGGCTATAGCAGGGGCCCCAAACCTTTTTTACCCATGAGTCACATTCAAAAGTAAAAAGAGTTGGGGAGCAACACAGGCATGCAAAAACATCCTGGGGTGCCAAATAAGGGCTGTAATTGGCTATTTGGTGGCCCCTATGTGGACTGGCAGACTACAGGAGGCTCTATTTGACAGTACATCTGGTTTTCCTGCAACCAAAACTTGCCTCCAAGCCTGGAGGCTACTCGAAGCAACATACAAGATGTTGGCGAGCAACATGTTGCTCGCAAGCTACTGGTTGAAGATCACTGGGCTATAGTTTAAAGGCTTGAATATCACTATAAGTCCAGGGCAGCCGTACTGCTATATGATTACCATTTAAGCTCATACCAGTAGGGAATTTAAGGGACTTGCCCAAGATCAAAAGGTTAAGGTTAAAGATTAAGCTGGAATCTAACCCAGGCTTCGTTCAGTACCGCAGCCCTGATAGCTGCCCCAATAACAACTTTACAAGCATTAAAGAGTTATAGAGTATATATAGAGTAGATTATAGAGTTATTTTAGAGGCCAGTCTCTAAAACATTGCATATCTAGTGGGCAAGTGACATTACTCCCATTCTGGTTTCAAGATACAGCACAGAAAAGGTCAATATGCTATGGATCCATGCATGTTACAGTACTACACTTAACTCTGTATGTCTCCATAGTGACTGGAGAGATGAAGCCTTTATATCTTCTAGAATCTACATCAAATCAATAGGCCATCTCTGTACAGAAGCAGACTGATAAGGGTTATAATCTCTGGCTTTTTAATGAACCCAGTCAAATCGGCCAATCTCCTCTCACCAGAAAATCTCCCTCCTCCTCCCCACCCCATCAGCTGAGAATCTTTTTTAATTAAATGCTCACAAGGATGCTGACACGTTCACCCGTTAGGCTATAATGTGCTGGAGGCTTTTCTTGTCACTGATATTTATACATGTTTCTTAGAGTCTTCCATTTTCTCCTTAACTTTCGCGGTCAATCCATTATGCTGTCTTAATTTTACAATCCTTTTTAAAGCTATACAGATAAACGTGGGTCATTATCGAGAACAAGAACAAGTTGTAACTTGCTTAGGAGTCACTGCAAGGGGTTCAAGATAAAGGGCTTACATACTGGAGGATATATAGTGGAAGATCTATGATATACTGGTGGGGTCTTTGGCAGTGGAGGACATTCAGTGTTGGACTTTAAGGGCTCAACATACAGGGAACACTCTAGATGGAGACAATAACGAATGGTGTTGATATTATACAGATTTATGGTGGAAATAAGAAAGGGCCGATGAGAAATTTTCGACTAGGAGATCCTCGGGTACACTGGCAAGTCAATCCGACCCTGGCGATAGTGACTTGCAGGTCAGCTGGAGCTGGTTAAGATGATTAGATGGCTACAACCCTTTTAACATTTTGGCCAATCTATGGCAATTTAGCTGTTGAACTTACAAGAATAAAGGTTTGTAGACCCTATTTTATACCAGTAATTCAGTAAGTTCTTGCCCCATCACATGACCTGAATTTGGATCTGAACCCGACAACTGCTTTTACATATAACCAAGCAGTATCCAACCCAAGCCCAGACTGTTGAGGAAGGTCTTGGAAGTTTTATTATATTTGATAATTCTTGAGCATATGTGTAAGTTTAAGCATTTTCCTTAGATAACAATTTTTATGTATTTATAACTAAATAACTATATAGACAAGTGCTTTTGAATCCCCAGAAATGTGTAATTTGAATTCTTCCACAATAGGCTATTTCATTGAACCTCCAGCTGTCCCAGCCAACTAAAGAGGGCTTAACCCAAGCTCAGTATTGAATCAAAGCAGTACATATATTTTAGAATGAGTGATGATTGACCATAATATTGCAGTATAGTTGAATGATCGCTTTTCTCAATCGCCCAATTAATTATATATATTTGTAGAAACTGTCGTCATTAACAGGAACTGGTGGTTCCTCATTAATGTGGGAAGGTCTCCACTACCTCAAAAATTACACCCAAAGTCGCTCTTTTTATCCTGTGCAAGAAGAGGAGATGAGAATCCCTGAGATTTATTCAGAAGTACTTTGATCCTTGCTTGTTTAACTGTTCTCCAAGACTGCTAATAGGTATAGCCCTATCTGCACTAGGCATGCTGATGCTCAAAGGGACAGGGTTACACAGAATTCTTGAGAAGTACAACAAATGCACAGAATTTTAATAAGTCATTCCTTTGATGTTTCAAGTTATTTTTTTCTCAAGTACATTAGATATAGCCAAGAAGAAGGGACCTTCGTGTCCCGAACGCCTGCATAATATTTATATATTTTCAGTTAAGCTGTTCATGTTCCCGCTGACGATATTTTTGCTTGCACATTTACATTAGTTACATCCTTTCACAGAAGAGTAATGCAGTTGTACTGATGAGGCACCAAAGTGAAAAAAAAATGCACCACAGGGACCACAGGATCATGAGCTACCACTCATAATTTGGACTTGCCTCCAAAGACCATACAGTCTTCTGCTATGAAGACATCTTTAATGAGCTGGAGCATAAATCGGGCTTCTTTTCAGAATATTGATTTAGTACTTTTTTTTTTTAAAAAAAGGAGCCATTGGAGATGCAAAGCCATGAGGGTGATACAGCCATATCTTAATGGCCATACTTAAAGTCAGCAGTGATTTTATTTATTTTTTGCCTTTACACGCCCTTTAATGTTGAATTGATCAGGGAATCTCTGCTTGGTTGTTCCTTATAGTAAGATATTAGATGTACAGAGCCAGATTTGAGAATTCCAGCCTTATTCTCACCATGGGTTTAGATAATTACCTATAGCATTTGAATTATCAACCTGAATATTTAATTGCTGGAAGAATGAGTCCAAGGTGTCCCAGTCTCCATGACTATGTAACGATGGCCAAGACAATGGGGTAAATTTATCAAAGAGTGAAGTTCCGCCACTAGAGTGAAATTCCGCAGCTCACAATTAATTTCTACGGGATTTTGAAAGGCATATTTATCAATGGGTGGAAGTGAAAGTTCACCCTTTGATAAATACGCCTTTAAAAATCCCATAGAAATGAATGGAAAGTGGTGGAATTTCACTCTAGTGGCAGAACTTCACTATTAACTTCACTCTTTGATAAATATACCCATATGGCTTTAGGAGACCCAGTCTCCATGACTAGGTAACAATGACACCTACCAACAAGCAGGAGTTTGGTGGCTACAACATTGTAAACCTATCACTTGGAGCCTTGTGATTGACATTTCTCCTATTTATTCAGCCAGCCCATGGAAATGTTTCCTCGCAGACCTGCTATTGATTAAACCAGAAGCAGTTGGCGATCAATACTATCAGAAATCTCTGTCTTTAAGTCTCTGGAAGTCAAAGCACGTCTATAGCGGCTCGGCTGTTGCTGATTAGACTGTTGGGTATATGCACTGGAAAATATATTTCTGTTTTAATTGAAATCTAATGGTAATTCATAGATATACTTTATTTTTCACTTTTAAGCAGATTGTTGAAGTGTTTAAATCAATATATCATATACTATTAGCGATATGATCCATGCTTGACGAATTCCCAGTGTTCCAAACTGAACCAGGTGTTTTTTACTTTGGCAGCAATTAGCCTTTGTATTGGCGAATCAGAAAAAAAGCCAAAAGGCTTTGTTTATCAAAGGGTTAACCCGTACCATTGTCCAAAATTGTGTATTTTGATATTAACAATAGTGATAGTAGCATTTTTTTATTTTGATGTAAGCATGGCAATGAGAACCAGCTTGGGAAGGAAAATAAAGCGTATCGCAAGTCAGATTACTGCTTACTTGTAACAAAGCGGGCATCAGAGGAGGAAGCGGCATATTTTGTTTTGATTTATGACAGAATTAATTGAGTAAAACTGTATGTGTTGTGAATTTAATGGAGTGTGCAGAAGCAGCGATTGGAGGGAGCAGTAAATCTCAGTTTAGGATGAGGCAGAGGCACAGGAAGAACGCAGGTCTGGAGATTATCCTGCTCACTTGTTGGGGGCATTGTAGGCAATGATGAACAGATCTTTAGCCTCACAGAGGTCCCCTGGGATTATAATTTGATTAAAACAGGGGCAAGTCTGTTATGAGGTGAATGCCCTTCCACAAGAGAGGCAAATATCTGAAACACATGTAGATTTAAAGGAGAAGGAAAGCTACGGAGGCATTTTATTGCCAATAGATTAGCTGCAATAGTGCAAGCAAGAATGCTATATTTATTCTGTAGAATGTTTTACCATACCTGAGTAAAAAGCTCTAGAAGCTCTCTGTTTGTTTAGGATAGCGGCTGCCATATTAGCTTGGTGTGACGTCACTTCCTGCCTGAGTCTCTCTCTAATGAGCTCAGATTACAGCAGAGAAGGGAGGGGAAGAGGTGCAAACTGAGCATGCTCACGCCCCGGGCTGAAAACAGGAAGTCTGATACAGAAGCCCATGAGTACACAATAGAAGGAAAGAAATGCTGTGTTTCTTTTGACAGAGGACTCAGAGCAGCACTACTTTGAGGGTTTACTGGTGTATTTAGGTGGACCTTTCTGATAAGGCTTAACCTTTCCTTCTCCTTTAAGATGCAAACTTCCTGTTCTAAATAGGAAGTAAAGCAAAAACAGCTCTCTACATCAATAAGAAAGTGGATTGCCAACTATAGTTTACACCTTTGTCCCCTTAGCTAAAGCTGGCTGTCCAACTGGTAGTTGTAATATATAGAGCCCCAGACTATCCATTGTCGATATTGGAGCCCAGACCTTTTTGCACAGCCCTGTTTCCTAACTCCAACCCTGCTCCATATGAGTAGCATTCGGGAACAATTATCTGAGATGAAAGAAGAATAAAAATATTATAAACTTTTCCAAATCCCTTCTACAGCTCTTAGAGGGACCTGCTAATACCAATAAAGGGATATTAAAATAATAAAAAGATTGGTTTGCATTAGTCACCCCAGGATCATTTTTTGGTGTGGAATCTGGCGCCTTTTTTAAAGCAGTGATTGTTGTGAAATTATTGAGTGGCGCTGGAATCATAAAAAAATATATATATATATTCTGCCACAGTTATTTGTGTGAAGATAAATATTCATTGTGAGGTAGACCCAAAAGAGTAACCATTTTTTCATTCTTAAATAAACATCTCTGGGAGAAAATGAGTTGCCGGTGAAGGCTTTCTGTGCCAAAGAGTTTGCAGGTCATGGAAACAAAATAATGTGTGGAGGTTGGCGTGACTACAACATTTGTGTAGGGAAAGAATTTTCTTCTGAACAATATAGGGTTTTGATTTTGTTTTATATTGTATGAAGCGGGCATTTTTATGGGCCAATATATCAAAGTATTAGGTACAAATCTGATTCTTGATGAAAAAAAAATGAAATACTAAAATGTTCTGGTGTCTCTTACACTTAAAGGACCAGTAACATAAAACAATTTCTTAAAAATATTCGTTTGTACTTAACGAAAAAAAAAAACCCACCAAGACACGTTTAACTTTAAATTTGCGCTCCTCTTCAGAAACGGCGATAGGGCGACAATCCATTGTGCGGCGCTTGATTTCTCCTCACTGGCTATCTCCTATAGAAGGCAGGGATGAGAAATCAAGCACGGCATGATGGATAGTCGCCCTGTCGCCGTTTCCGAAGAGGAACGCAAGCAGAGAATCAGTAAGTTATTTTTTGAATAAAGTCTTTGCGAATTTAAAGTTAAATGTGTCTTGGTGTTTTTTTTTCGTTATGTAGAAACAAATTTCTTTACAAATTTCTTTGTTACTGGTCTTTTAAAAAAAATGGGTCCTTAAAGCTTTCTTATCCATTCAAGACAATATAGAACATTGTGCTTGAATGGTCATTTTCAAGATGCTTGGTCATTTTCTCGAGCAGAAAAAAAAAATCAACGAAATGAATTTTTAAGCCACTCACACATGAACCAATTACTGTAAAAGTTGCCGTTAGGAAGGCCAAGGGGATAGCTGATAAGACTAAGAAGGGATCAGTGTTGCCCAACCTGCAGCTCTTCAGCTGTGGTTGAAGTATGTGGCAACTTTGCATAGTACAGGTATAGGATCCCTTATCCGGAAATCCGATATCCAGAAAGCTGTGAATTACGGAATCCCAAATAGTGGAGTAGGTGCATCCCTAATTTGCAAACATATAAGAGGAATCTCCACTTGGACTTTCCCGCTAAGAAGGAAATTTATGTGTTTGGGAAGTAAAAAAAAAAAAAGCACCAATTTCATATAACCCAAGTATAAAAATGTGCCAAATTCATGTACAGGTATCGGTTCTGGAAACCCGAATTATGGTAAGGCTGTCTCCCATAGACTCCATTTTATCGAAATAATCCAAATTTTTAAAAATGATTTCCTTTTTTTCTCTGCAATAATAAAACAGTAGCTTGTGCTTGATCCGAACTAAGATATAATTAATCCTTATTGAAAGCAAAACCAGCCTATTGGGTTTATTTAATGTTTAAATGTATTTCTAGTAGACTTAAGTTATGAAGACCCAAATTACAGAAAGATCTGTTAACCGGAAACCCCCAGGTCCCGAGCATTCTGGATAACAGGAGGGAAATGGCGTGACTTTTTGTCACAAAACAAGGAAGTAAAAAATGTTTTCCCCTTCCCACTATATGCATATGCAAATTAGGATTCAGTTCGGTATTCAGCCGAATCTTTCACAAAGGATTCAGGGGTTCGGCCGAATCCAAAATAGTGGATTTGGTGCATCTCTATATTGGAGTGTAAAGACTGACTTGATTGGGGGAATGTAATATGTTTGGTTAACGCAACAAACATTGGCAAAGACCATTGCAAAAATCAAAATGCCTTTTTTTGGTCAAAATGTCTTTTGTGAACATTGAGGGGCAGACGAATAGTAAATGTGAGGTTTATAACACCTCGACCATGGAAACAGTTCTAATTCGAATATTTGCCACCTAAAACCTGCCGAGTTCATTTACAAGTCAATGGCAGAGGTCTGTTGAACCATTTGAATATTTTAATTGTCCTCCTGACAATTGAGTTTTTTCGGAGGGAAAACTCGATTCAAATTTGATTAAAATTTTCGGGTCGGAACTATTCCATCAAATTCAAACTCCAGAGCAGGTGTTAATGCTAACCTTGCTTAGTGATATAGTATTCGCCAGCAAACGAGCCACATAACACATTCGTAGAAACTCAATTTTAAACATCTCTTGCCATTTGTTATTACATTCCCCCCCTTAGATAAAATAAATATAGTATATTACTTAATTTAGAATATGACTTCTTTTGGTTTAATTTCACAGCAATTAATTAGCGAATTTTGCTTTGAAACCATTTTTGCTCCAGTGCTAAGAGTGGTAGGATAGACTTAGAGACTTCAGATTTGTTTTAACAATTTGTTCAGTTTGTGCCCTATTACATTTTTCTATGCATTTTAAAACAATGTATAAGAAACAGCTGATTAATATCAGGAGAACTGAGTTTCGCAACATTGTTTAAAGTTAGAGAAACTTCATGGAGAATTGAAAAGAAGGGTGAAGAATAGAAATGGCGAGACAGAGACGGCTTTTAATAGTAATTACATTTACATATAACTTTGAAACCATACAAATTTTGTTATTAAAATATATTGGAAAGTTACTTAGAATTACAATTGTTTTTATTTGGGCACAATTTTTATTTTTGGGTAGCATCCCCTTTTAAGGTAACGATTTTCAGATTTCTTCTATTGCCAACCGTAAAAAATAATATTTATAGGAAATTATTGTTGTATTATTTAGGCCATTTATTTTTTCATAATTATTTGAATTTTTAATACTGGTTCTGTTTTTCATACGTATGTATGTATGGGTCAATATATATAAACACAGACACAGCTAAAGTCCTGCATGGAACCAATTTCTAAGACCAGAACCCGACCCTAACCCGCGACCCGAACCACAACCCGCATATTTTCCCACTTTGATCCGCTACCGGAACCGCAATTGTCTTATCCGTAACCCAACCCGCCGACCACCATCAAACAGGAAGTAATGGTGCTGCCATGCCGGAAGTGACGTCATCAAAAGTGGGTGGGGACAAAGTTTTGAAAAAATGTAAAAGGCGTCAAATATAGACAATATTACCTGCGAGACCCGCAGACCCGCGGCTATACCCACAGCTGAAAATCCTCCCCTCATTCCGCAGTGTTCCCACTTTTTTTGTGGGTACCCGACCCGTTGCACGACTCTAACACGCACTGTGTGAACTACTGTTGAATTCCTGTAAATTTTAAAGTAAACATTAAATTAAAAAAAAAATAAAATAGCCTATTACATCACAATCGGTTAGCCAGGCTGGGCTAGTCTTAATGATGTATGGAGACATCAGAAGTAAGTCAAATCGTATTGAATGGTTTCAATGAGTGCCAAAGAGTAGAATTAATGGGTTTTCTGAGAGACTATTACAGTCATCAGCATTACTGAAATGTTTTTAACGCCAACCTTCCTTTTGTAAAAATCTAATTAGAGCGGTGAGGATTGGAATTCTGGCAGTTAAATGATCAATTAGGATAGTGTTCCCAGAAAATAATTTTATTCGAAATGATCGCTCCATTCCGAAAAAGAAAAATAATATATATATTAAAAAATAAAAAGGATGGGAGAGATTATTATTCAGCTGCCTGAAGAGCCTAATGTATCTTGATGTACAAGGATTGCCGCCTTTCACACCTCCTTATTTTTCAGCGTTAATATAATTGCTGCTAAGTCGCTCTAAAACCCCTATGGGCTTGGAAATCACAAGGGTAAGGTTACAATTCACTATGAGAAAATTGGACTCTGCACTTAAGAAAATTGGCTAGCAATTATATGTCACCAGCACGAAGATCAGGCTGGGTATTTCCTTATTAAAAAAAAAAAAAAAAAAAGAGAAAAGATAGAATAAAAAAAATAAATAAAAAAAATAGAAACAAACAATTAACTAGGGGAGGGGGAAGATGCATTTTTATTGTGGGAACAGAGGATTTTACAAAAGATCTTATGAAAGGAAATAGATGTTTATCTTTGAATGCAGCCTTTGCTGCAATAAACTGGAAACAGAAGTTAAAGAAAAACATTGTGGGGGGGAAACCAGGACATAAAGGGGCAGGTTTATCAAACGTTGTATTTCGAGGTGATGGGAGTATTTTTAAACTCCCATCAACTCGAAATTCAAATAAAAAAAGACCAACCAAAATCTACTTAAAAAAAGAATCAAAAAAAAAAATAAAAACCTTGGATTGACTCCAAATAGGTTCTAGGAGGTCCCCCATAGGCCAAAACAGCAATTCTGCAAGTTTTAGATGGCGAATAGTCGAAGTCGAATTTTTAAAGAGATATCAATAAATTTTGAAATTAAAAAAAATTTCAAATTCAAATCGAATTTGGATTATTTCCAAGGTGAAGTACACTAAAATTAGCTCGAAATTCCAATTTAAAAATTCGACCCTTGATAAATCTGCCCCAAAATGTGTGTTATCTCTGCAAAGGGTTAATTATTTGTTAAATTCTGTAGCTTTATGGGAATGGGACCTTTTATCCAGAATGCTTGGAACCTGGGGTTTTCCGGACAAGGGATCTTTCTGTAATATGGAATAAGTCTACTAGAAAATCATGTAAATATTAAATAAACCCAATAGGCTGGTTTTGCTTCCAATAAGGATTAATTATATCTTAGTTGGGATCAAGTACAGGCTACTGTTTTATTATTACAGAGAAATCATTTTTAAAAATGTGGATTATTTGATTATAATGAAGCATATGGGAGACGGCCTTTCTGGATAACGGGTTTCCAGATAACAGATCCTATACCTGTACTACCATGTGTTCTGGGGCATCATATACTTAATCAGCACTGTTATTTTGCCATGTGCTCTGGGGTTATTATACAGGTATGGGACCTCTTATCCAGAATTCTCGGAACCAGGGGGGTTTCCTGGATAATTGATTTTTTCGTAATTTTGATCTTTATACCTTAAATTTACTAAGTAAACATTAAACAAACCCAATAGGCTGGTTTGGCTTCCAGTAAGGATTTGTACTTGATCAAAAATAAGATTAGTTGGGATCAAGTAGAAGCCACTGTTTTATTATTACAGAAAAAAAGGAAATATCTTTCAAAATTTGGATTATTTGGATAAAATGGAGTTTATGGGAGACAGCTTTACCATAATTTGGAGTGTTCTGGATCGGAACGGGTTTCCAGATCCCATACCTGTACATGAATTTGGCACATTTTATACTTGGGTTGTATGAAATTGGTGCTGTATTTTTACTTCCCAAACACATAAATTTCCTTCTTAGCCGGAAAGTCCAAGTGGAGATCCCTCTTATATGTTTGAAAATGAGGGATCCACTATTTGGGATTCGGCTGAATCCTTGGTGAAAGATACGGCCAACTACCGAAACGAATCCAGGGCAGGAAAGGAAAAAGTGGGAAAAAATCTTTTGTGACGAAAATTCACATGATTTCCCTACCCACCCCTAATTTACATATGTAAATTAGCATTCAGATTCAGTTTGGCCAGGCACAAGGATTCGGCTGAATCCGAATCCTGCCAAAAAGCCCAAATCCTGGCCAAATCCCAAACCGAATCCTGGATTTGGTGCATCCCTAAGGAAAGTACATGTTTCTGGGAATACAATTATCTCCATACTCAGTAGTTCTACCTTGCTAAAGCTAAATAAACAGAACATTGTAACATTTTCGAAGCTTGCGGTTCTGTTATTGAAGATCTTGGCTCACGTATGTCTTTGTTGACTATTGGCAGTTATACAAGCAACTGGAAAAATTATTTTATGTTTTTTGCAGAATTTTTTGTTCTGCAAAAAAAAGTAACATGTTTTTTCAGTTACACTGTAAGTATTGTCTAAAAATTAAATTGACTACAATATTAAAGCCGTCTAATAACACCTTATAACAACCTCCAGCACTTCAATTTTTAAGCCATTTTTGCGCAGATTCAATAAAATCACAGCTAATAAAGTTGCGCTGCTTAAAAGCTGAATGACGGGAAAAGGGGGGAGATTTGACTTGCAGTAATCCAATGCGAGGAAAGGCACTTTATACAAAAGGATCGTGTCACAGGTTTTAAACACGAAAATAAAGTAGAAATGCTTATTGGTTTCAGGCTGGGCTGAAGAGCTTCAGAAGGAAAACTTACAGTTCTGTAAATGGTTTAGTGGTAGAGTTTGTTGTGTTTTTGTCTAGGCATTTTCCTTCAGATCAAAGTGGGGCTGTCCCAACCAGGAGCAGCTTAAAGGGTGCGAGTTTTAATGGACGCCCGGCTTCAATGTCAGTTGTGGTAAAATGTAGACTGAATGCATATTGGCTAAAAGTACCAGGAATGGAGAGCTCAAACTCCCAGAAATTGACATCCAAGCAATGGTGTCTGGTGCTGAACTGGAAGACCCACGCCTGCCACGGGGTCATAAATGTATTAAGTCAAATTACCAATAGTGATTAGCGAATTTGTCCCGTTTCACTTCGCCAACCAATTTTGTGAATTTCCCTCGAAACGAGTGAAAAATGCATGAAAGCAGATTTTAAAGCCGGCGACAATTCAAAATAGGTGTCTAAATTGTCGCCGGCGAATCAACACCAGCATTAAAAAAAACTTTGACGAAGGCGAATTTTTGCTGGTGAATTTTCGCAGCAAATTCACGAATTTATTCGCCGGTGGCGAAACACTGAAAAAATGAATACATTTGCCCATCACTAGTTACCAGCAGCACACCACTGCAAAAAAAGTGATTTATTTAGCCCAAAAATACATACCAAATGGGCAACGTTTCGGGCCCTCAAGACCCTTTATCAAGCCTTGAGGGCCGGAAATGTTGCCCATTTGGTATGTATTTTTGGGCTAAATAAATCATTTTTTTTGCATTATTACAACTGACTTGGTGTGCTGCTGGTAACTTGACTTGAACGTGTTTGGGCTGCCCTAGATATCTTTGGAACTCTAGCTGAATGGCTGATACACAAATGGAGAAACTAAACAAAAAGTCCAAAATCATTGTTTTAGAATCTATACCATGTTGCAGGTAGTCCTCCTCTAAGGTGGCTACATTCAGGGCTAATAGGGCAAGGCGTTTGTCCATTTCAGAGAGGAACCCTTAAACCTCCACATGTTTCCAGGTTATAGCCAGCCAGACTGTGAGACAATGGCAAAGCTAAAACAGCAAGTTGAGCTAGTAACTTATAGAAAATAACGCCTATAGACTCTAATGGGTGAAAAAAAATTTGTCACTCATAGGCTTCAACGCATTTCGGTGAATTTTCTCCTTTTCACAAATTTTCAGAGAAGCGAATCAGGTCAGATTCGCCCATCACTACTTACCTGGCCTTAGTTTTCTGCTCCTTAGAGTATTTTAAGTTAGGAATGCACCAAATCCACTATTTTGGATTCGGCCAAACCTCCGAATCCTTCGTGAAAGTTTGGGCCGAATACCAAACCGAATCCGAATCCTACTTTGTATATGCAAATTAGGGGTGGGAAGGGGAAAACTTTTTTTACTTCCTTGTTTTGTGACAAAAAGTCATGCGATTTCCCTCCCCGCCCCTAATTTGCATATGCAAATTCGGATTTGGTTTGGCCGGGCAGAAGGATTCAGCCGAAACCGAATCCTGCTGAAAAAGGCCAAGCCCTGGCCGAATCCCTGATTTAAATATATCATGACTGATCTTTGTTATGTGCTAACTAATACACCACGAATAAAGATAACTACACAACAAATAAAGCTCTGTAGTTATTCTTTGCAACAATCTATTAGCCATCTGCAAACATTTCTTTATTTTTTTTCCCCAACATTCCCAAAAGCTGAATCACCCAAACTTTGGCTGAAGACCCAGCTGCCTCCTAAGTTCCCAAGATCCTTGTTTATTTGTGTATATTTAACGTTCCTTAAAGGAAAAAAAAAATGGCTACCAAACGCCTGAACATGGGACATGGGCCAATAGTAAGGTGAAACATCATCATTAGGAGGGTGGGAATTGATTTCAGGACTTGCCATTGGCTGACTGCCTAGCTGAGCAGCAAGTGAAGTTTTAGCAAAATCATGAGTTCTCAGAAGCTAAATACAGAGTGGGTTTCCGTCCCACCAGTTTCAGTGGTTTGGAGCAGCCATGCTTTCGGCTGGTACTAGCAGTGCACCTCTCCACTCGGCATGCAGAAATCTGTAATCCAGGTCTCCGCTTTTAAATATTTTCTTAAATTCCTAATTAATTGTGCATGGAGAGGCGAAGTTGTGCACGAGTGGGTCTCATACATCGCTTGATTATTAATGGCAGTGTCTAAATAAAATGCAGATCATGTCATATTTAATGGATGGCTGTGTGTGTTCTGCTGTACGACACAAATGCTCGATTTTCACATTTAAAGGTGCCTGCTTCATATCAAACGCACTGCAGTTGGACTCATGGGACTGTTTTTTTTTTGTTTTTTTAAACCCCCCTCCGCCCAATAGTTCTTTTTTGAAGTCAATTAAAGTCTTTAGTCAGCAGAAATGTTGCTGTTGATTTAACCCTCGCAGCCCCAGGCTGTTAAAAGTTGTATTGCTCTTTAAAGGAGAAACAAACCCGTACTAGAAAAAACCCTACCCTGCGTAGACTAACCTCCCTCCTCCCCCACAGCCCCCCCGGGCAAATACCCCTAATTTTTTACTTACCCCTCCGTGCAGATCTGGCCTCGGGAGTCATCTTCTTTTTTCAGTCTTCTTCGGAATCTGAGCGGAGTTTCAGCGAATGCACAGTTGGAGTAAATTTCCGGTTACGAACGACTGCACATGCGACGAAAGTCACCAAAAATTTTCGTGACTTTCTGGGCATGTGCAGCAAATTGACCGAAAATTTACTGCAACTGCGCATGCACCCCAAACTCCGCTAAGATTTCCCGGGCATTTTGCGAAACGAATACAGTAATACATAAATAAGGTGTATACATTACAGGGATTAAAGGAGAACTAAAGATTTACTAAAGAAGTAGCTAGAAATGTTGTATATTGTGTTTTGGGCTTCTGTACCAGCCCAAGGCAACCACATCCCTTTAGCAGTAAAGATCTGTGTCTCCAAAGATGCCCCAGTAGCTCCCCATCTTCTTTTCTGCTGATTCACTGCACATGCTCTGTGCTGCTGTCACTTACTGAGCTTAGGGACCCACTCACAATATACAGTACACATAGAATAGAAATGTCACAATATAAGGCTGATTAGTAATTAATACAGATAATTACTACATGGCAGCACAGAAACCAGTGCAATTAACATCAGAATTTAATAATCAGCAAACCTGTAGCATCAGCTTATATTACAGGGGAAGCTAATTTTCTGCTGGATAATTAGTGACGAGCCCTAAGCTTAGCTTCTCAACAGCCAATCAGAGCCCACTGAGCATGTGAGTGTCACAGACACTTTCCAAGATGGTGACCCCCTGTGACAAGTTTGAAGTCCTGGATCATTGCTGCTATTGACAAGCTCAAACTTAAGCCTCGTGCAATAAGTTCAATATATAAAATATGGCATTTTTAACCACATTCATTTTTAGGGTTTAGTTCTCCTTTAAGTACGTCTGCGATCCTTGGAACTATAAAAAATTCTAATTACACAAAAGCATACAGTGTTTTCCTCTGCCCAGAAGAGTCACCATCACAAACAAATGAGAGATTTCTCACTTGCAGCCAGAGCCGCTTCTTGTAATTAAGGTGTGGAATATCTCCTGGACGACGCACGGATAACGCATACATTATCAAGTTGAATTTTAACCTTTCTTACCAATTATCTTTATTTGCCATGCAATCACTGTATAATGGGATGATGGAAACCCCTGGGAATTAGTGTGAGATATAATAATTGGGGGATACTAACTATAAGTATGAGCTATTCTTCATGTATTACCCCATGCATAGACTTTAAATTATAAGGGCATCGATTATTGAGTGCACAAAACATGACTTGTTTACATAAAAACATAAGCTCTTATTTTAAGATCATTTTGTTCAGTGTTAGTTATAGTTCATTGTGTGCCTATAACATTCCTTTTCTGTTTAACTTGTATTTATAAATATGGGAGGGAGCTGCCATATTGTTTTCCTGTAGATATTGAATTATGAGATTATAGTTTATCGTGTGCCCAAAACATTACTTCTTTGTATATCTATATATCAGTTTGAGTGGGTGCTGCCATATTGGTGAACTACATTTAAAAGTTATCTGCAACAACTTGCTTGAACCCTGTTAATCTAAAAAAAATTTAAAAAAAAAGGACCTATGTGGCCGACCTCGAACTACTCTTTGCGGGTGGTGGGCGGGTTCAGCTCTTCTCCTGCTCTCCTTGCCCGACACCCCGGCTTTATATACTTGCGCCTGCTTGCTCCGCCCCTTTTGTGATGTCATCGGCGGGGTGGGCGGGTCTATAAAAGGAACCCGGAAGTCGGATGCGGGAGGGCTCGGGTTGAGGGAGGGCGATTTAGGGTCGGGTGCGGGTCTGGAAAATCCCGACCCGCACATCACTAGTTGGTAACAATGGGCCAGATTCGATTCAATGAGAAGTGGGTTTATCACGTGAAAAGTCATGGACGAGATTCAATTTGACATGCAATTCAATTTGGAAAAACTTATCTTATGGATTATCACATGAAAACTCTATTGACGTCTATGGGAAAAAACTGGAACTAAATTTGGAGAAAACTTTTTTTTCTCCCTGAATTGAATCTCGTCAATGACTTTTTCACGTGATAAACCACGAGATAACTTTTTCTCACTAAATTGAATATGGCTCAATGTATGATAAAGTAGCGGCTATAATTGGAATGAGTTTATGGTTGATTTGATTGTCAGTAATTTATACGCAGTGATAATCCTAGCAGAGATCATGATCAGCAGGGTGTTAATCAGGAGGGCCTCCTTTCATTGCAGATACTTTCATTTATTAAAGTGTGTGTTGTATGGCAGCGCTGCTTAGAATTTAGCCTATAGTAATCCATGCATTGTGTTCACAACAAAAGAACGCCTTGTAATTCTTGCTGCCCACGAAACAGCTCTTGAAAAATGAAATGTCTTCGAATTTCGTGGCAGACAAGATTATGACAGCAGATCGTGTCTCCACGATGAGATTAGTCTTTTGTTTCTTGATAGAACATTATGATTTAAAAAACATTGTCAATTTTTAATTTTGATAGGGGGCTGCCATCTTGAGTTGGACACCAATGTTGCAATAAAAAGTGAAAGAGAACCACTGCACATTAAGTTCTGCCCATGCCCTGTATGTAGGTGTGTTGATTGGGCCGGAGTATTTATTATAATATTTATATGGGTCTGTGTGTCCAACTTGGAGTTTGAGTTAGAATATTAGAATGAGCTTATGCCTAGATCAATGTATATCCAACACGGCTAGACCATGTATCCAATAAGAGTATTGGCATAATCCTATGGCTGAATAAAGCTATTCCCAACTAGAGTATTAGAATGATCATATGGTTAGACTCTGTATCCAATTAGAGTATTAGAATGATCATATGGTTAGACTCTGTATCCAATAAGAGTGTTAGAATCAAAACATGACTTGACCACCCCATACCTCAGAGTAGTAGACCAAATCAGTTTAGGAGAACTAAAGCCCCGCGATGTTAAGTCCCCACTGGTCCATTGCCCTCCCCCCCGCCTCCCCTCTGCATAGTCTTTACCCCAGAATTCTGAGCGCAGTAGAGTTTACAGGCACCATCTTCTTCTCTTCGGTAATCTTCGTGAAGTGAGCAGCGTAATGGTGCATGCGCAGCTGGAGCAATATTCTGGTTCATGACAACTGCACATGCGCCGAAAGAGATGGAAATTGCAGAAGCTAAGAAGACACGAAGATTACCAAATAGCGGGAACATGGCGCCCATGAGCTCTGCTGTGCTCTCTCTGCATGTTCGGTCACTATTTCAAGAGGGGACAGAATTCTGGGGTAAGACTGTGAAGGGGGGAGGAGGGCCAACAGAGGGGGGTCAGTGGGGTCTTACCATCGTGGTAAGGTTTAGTTCTCCTTTAAAATGGTGTATTTATAATGCAAAAATGTACAAAGCCAACACATTTAGGGCAGAGACACACGGGAAGAATCTAAATCGCTGGCGGGATGGCACTCATTTTCCGAAGTTTCCTCGTGAGGCAACTTTGGGCGACTTTGGGAAACAAATCACTCCGAGAGATCTTTTACTTCCTTGTTTTGTGACAAAAAGTCACATGATCTTAAGGATTCGGTTCGACCAGGCACAAGGATTCAGCCCAATTTGAATCCTGCTGAAAATGGCCGAATCCTGACCAAATACCAAACCGAATCCTGGTTTCGGTGCATCAATACCTAAAAGTCTTTCTGAGGAGTAAAAAGTGGGATATACAACTGAATGAAAAAAGTCAGCAGATAAAAGCTGGTGAGCTGCAAATGAGCCCAATGGGGAGGCGTATTATCCATTTTCAGGCTTTATTAAAATGAACGTTTTTGGAAAAAGTCTAAAGTAAGCGAAGTTGTCGCAGATGAATGGAAGAATACTATTTTACACAATCGTGTTTTTCCAATTTGGTTTTTTTTTTGTAAATATACTGACAACCGAAAAAACCTCATAATGGAGTCCATTTGACTTCTTTTAAGATTCCAAAATACTCCAAAATGCGATAATTAAAATTTTTAGTAAATCGACCTCTCAATGGATTTTCTATGATTGAACGACAAAGGGTTCAACACGTGGATTTTTTTCCATCATCAAAGTCAACTCACTCCCTAATGAAGACATTTTTTTTTAATGAATCTCCCCACCCACAACAAGCCTAATATGGATTAAACCTTTCTATGTTTTGGACTCATTAAGCACCAGAGAGGTTAACCATAACACAAGGCAAAAGAACTGTAGTCCTGGAATCCAACTCAATGCCTTTGTTTGTTCTGCAGGGAGGTTTCCATCCACAAGACTTGAACGTTTTTCTTTGGAAACCCCTTTTTCCTGTTGTGTGTGTATCATAAAATTATGTATTCTCGGTTCATTCTTCATCCTCGCCAACTCCGATATGACAAGACAATACAAAATATTTTGAACATTATAAATGAATGTTATCTGTTCCAGAAAGCGTGTAAGTTATAAGCACGCCATGACTCTGTTTCATAAGAATATTTATTGATTGATCGCTGCCCTGCCGTACAACAGAACATCATATTTAAATAAGGAACTTGTAAACAGGAAATTGGTCAGTGATTTGACAGCCATTTAAAGACTGTCAACATTTAATTCCAGCAATTCTCTTGTCTGATCTTAAATAATCTGAAATGATTACAGTGTATGACATCATAATAATTGATTGTTGATATTGGTTCATTGGCCATAATTACATTTCACAATACATACAATTCCTATCTATATATATATATATATATATATATATATATATATATATATATATATATATATATATATATATATATATATATATTAATCTCTCTATCATCTATCTGTTTTATTTCAGATATTATTTATTAATGGGGTGGGATAGGGAGGGATTTCCATAGAAGCCACAGAAATAGGATATTTGTGTTCTGAACATTCCATAGGCTTTAGAATGGAAATCTGAAACACAAAGCCCCATAAACTATCAATACTTAGGGGCAGATTCATCAAGGGTCGAATTGACTTTTGAAAAAAAACATTTTTTTGAAAAACCTTGAATCGAATTCGATCAAATTTGATTAAAATTTGCAGCTCGATCCTATTCACCCATTTTTAAAAAAGTTTGATTTTTTTAATAATTTTTTTTTGATTTTCGAGTTTATGAGAGTTTTTAGAAACTCTAATAAACTCGAAATTGGACCCTTGATAAATCTGCCCCTTAGTTAAACATAGGGTTGTCAGAAAAATGTTATACAGGTATGGGACCTGTTATCCAGAATGCTCGGGACCTGAGGTTTTCCGGATAACGGATCTTTCCGTAATTTGTGTCTTCATGCCTTAAGTCTACTAGAAATTCATTTAAACATTAAATAAACCCAATAGGCTAGTTTTGCTTCCAATAAGGATTAATTATATCTTAGTTGGGATCAAGTACAAACTACTGTTTTATTATTACAGAGAAAAAGGAAATCATTTTTAAAAATTTGGATTATTTGGATAAAATGAAGTCTATGGGAGACGTAATTCGGAGCTTTCTGGATATCGGGTTTCCGGATAAGGGATCCTATACCCGTACTTGTTTGCTCAGATGAATGGAGAAATTCCTTTAGTTCTTCCCAATTATAGTGGAGCAAAAGTAGAGATGATTTCTAACTGTCTAATTGAGGTTAAGTTATGTGGAGTCATGTGATATCATCTCTGGGCCAGTTGTATTTGATGTATCGAGGGAAAAAAATCTTTTGTCATGGTGAAGAATTACAAATATTTTATAGTCAAGATCTTCGTTCTGGTTTCTGTGAAATAAAGATTAACAAGTACTATGGACTTTCAAGAGCCACAGGGGGAACAAATAACTGGGTTATTGGTGTATAGACTGATATACCTGTAATATACAAAAGCCATGAATATCCTTATAAATAGTAATGGGCGAATCTGACCAGTTTTGCTCTGCAGAAAACAGCGAAATGCATTGAATATTTTTTTGTCACGCAGCAAATTTTTTCACCCATTAGTCTAAATTTTTTCATTCATCGCTACTTATAAACAGTGCTTAGTGATGTCATCAGTTATAATTGTGATGTAATCATTTATGACTGGTGCTTAGTAGTGAACCTTGTTTCACATGACTCACTGAAACTTGTGTATTATACAAAAAAGTAACATACCCCTTCTTGTAAAATATGAAGATATCAGAAGTCGTCTCTTGAGTCCTTTGACCCGTTTCCTATTGTTAGAGATTATCACACAAGACACGACGTTAGAAGTATGTTTATGGAAAGACCAACAACAGGAGGATCATTATACCTTCTATTTTTTGTATTCCTACAAATCAAATACAAAGACAGTAAATAAAAAAGAGTTGTGGTCCCTGTCTGTGTCAAGCCCTGTGTTTAACATGATTTTGTTTTGTTTTACTGTCTTTAAGGGCAGAGACACACGTGGAGATTCGGGGAGATTGTCGCCCGGCGACAAATCACCTCTTCTTCGGGTGACTAATCTCCCTGAACTGCCTTCCCGCCTGCTAGAATGTAAATCGCCAGAGGGATAGCACTTGGAGCACTTCGTTTTCCGAAGTCGTCCAAAGTTTCCTTCTGAGGCAAAAGACTTCGGAAAGACATTGGAAAACAGAGCACTCCGAGTGCCATCCCACTGGCTATTTACATTCTAGAAGACGGGAAGGCAGTTTGGGGAGATTAGTTGCCCGTAGAAGAGGCGATTTATCGCCGGGCGACTAAATCTCCCCGAATCTCCACGTGTGTCTCTGCCCTAACGGAATTCTTCAAGCAATTTATAGAATAGCTATTTACTAATTTACTAATTCCACTTTATTTACTAATGCCTTCCCTATGTCCTGCTGGGCCACAATCTTCTTCTTTCTTTAATCAGGAGCACTTTAAAAAAAAAAAGAAAGTCATTGATTAGGAGCAAGATGTGAAAAGATACAGAGGAAATGAAGAAACTAATTTGGCTTTTGCAATTAGTGGAAAGACTTCAGCGTTTGTAAATCTATACATTTACATATGTACATTTAGTAGATGATGCTAATCCGTGGCTTGCTGTTTCCAAGGCACTTGGACTTCCCACTGTGTTTAACATGACACCGTGAAGGGCACAGCAAACAGGCTGTTTCTTAACAGACTAAAGGAGACCTGAGTTCAAATATAAACAAAGACTCTAAAGATGTGGCATAAATATAACAGGGATCATGTACCTTTGTGCTTCTCCAAGGACCACTAGACTTCAGTTCCCAGCTGCCCCAGTTGTCTTCTCTCTGGAGAGTCTGGAAACTGCAATTCAACAGTTGTTGTCAATATTTTTATTAGAGAAACAGGACAAAATATAGTTACTTAAATACAAAGCAAACAAAATATGTGACCAGCCACAAATGTCCTCTTCTTCGGGGCGACTCATCTCCCTGAACTGCCTCCCACGAGGAGGAGATTAGTGGCCCCGAAGAAGAGGCGATTTATCGTCGGGCGACTAAATCTCCCGGAATCTAAACGCGTTTCTCTGCCCTAAGAAGTTTGCCCAACTAAAATGGCTGAGCGGAGTCCTTATGAGTCCCATACTCTGCTGGAGACCTCTAAATTAACAAGACAAGGGTCATTTTACTTGATGCACTAAATCTGCCTCCTACTGTGCTTTGCTTGTCTTTGGTTGTCTGCAGCTGAGATAAGAAGTACGATTGATCATGTTGGGTTGTCCATCATTGACTGATGCCGTTACTTGGTAGGCGTAAGAGTTTCTGATCAGGAAGCTACTGATACAGTGGTTGGTTTTTCTAAAGTTTGACCTTTCACCTGATATATTTCTACTGTATATGTGTTATCACCCTGTATAAGCCATGCCCCGTAGCAACAGGTGCTTGAACAGCACCTGATGAAGGACATGTCTGTCCGAAACATGTTGTGTCTGAATAAAATACACTGAATTTAATTTGGCTCTCCAGAGTGAATTTTGCCTATACCTTCTATCAGTGGTCCCCAACCAGTAGCTCGTGAGCAACACGTTGCTCTCCGACCCCTTGGATGTTGCTCCCAGTGGCCTCACAGCAGATGCTTATTTTTGAATTCCAGGCTTGGAGGCAAGTTTTCGTTTCATAAAAACCAGGTGCACTGCCAAACAGAGTCTCTATGTAAGTTGACAAGCCACATAGGGGCTGCCAAATGACCAATCACAGCCCTTATTTGGCACCCTAAGAACATTATTCATGCTTGTGTTGCTCCCCATCTCATGTTACTTCTGAATGTTGCTCACGGCTTCAAAAGGTTGGGGATCCCTGCCTTATATGTTGTGTGGCTGGGACGGTGCCACTGACTCTGTTTGATAGAGCCCTGATGCTTTTGGAGTGAGGGACCACCGACTAACAATTGAAGCATTCATGCCCCGTAGCACACACTTCACTGGTGTAAATGAAGTTGCTCCGTGCTAATATGAAACTTGTAGCCTTTGATGTCGCTTTCAGTGGCCTCAAAATGTTCTCATTTTTTAATTCCCAGCCACTTTTGGACGCACAAAGACCAAGGGGTTATTTATCAAGCTCATCTCGAATAATTTGTAGTTTTCGGAACAAAAAAATAAACTATGAATTTTTTGAGAGGTCCTGTATAAGTCAGTGGGGAAGGTCCCTGTGTCTGCGCTGATGTCTGTACGATATCCGATGATTTTGGGGTTTCGGCACAAAAAAACACAAAAAACTCGAGGAAAGCTTTGAAGTTTTCATAGTTTTTTTACCCTATTTTTTCAGGTTGTTTTCTTTATAAATAAGGTCCATTTGGGAATTTGGAGTTGCTTGGAGTTGGATATTAGAAATACTGAGATAAATTCGGACCTTGATAAATAACCCCCCAAGTGTACTGCCAAACCTGGCATTCCACATGAGGATTCAAATAGCCAGGGGCGCTTCGCCAATCAGGCGAGTTGAGGCTGTCGTCTCAGGCAGCAGCGCCCCACTAGGTACCAGGGGCAGCAAAAATGCTGCTCCTGGTACTTTAAGAGCGAATTTCCGGGGGGAGGGGGGGCAGCAGCAACTGCTTCTGCCTCAGGCGGCGGAGGGGCCAGGATCGCCCCTGCAAATAGCCAATTATTTGGCAACCACTAGAAACTGTTTTTCATACTTATGTGGTTCTCCAACATTAAAATATAATATAAAAAAATACACATAGTTTAATAATATATTGAATAAAGGTATGGGATCCATTATCCAGAAACCCGTTTCATGGGAAACAACATCTCTCCTAAATTCCATTTTAAACAAAATTTATTTTTCTATTTAATAATCAAACAGTAGGTTGTAAATCATCCCATCTAAGATATCATTTATCACTACCGGAAACAAAACACTCCTATTGGCTTTAATGTTAAAACATTTTTTATTAGACTTATGGTATGGAGATTCGAAGTTTGGAAAGACCCTTTATCCGGGAAAACTTCAGGTCCCAAACATTCTGCATAACAGGTTCCATGCATTTTTAATAATTTAGAATATAATGCATATACAGGTATGGGACCTGTTATCCAGAATGCTCAGAACCTGGGGTTTTCCGGATAATGGATCTTTCCGTAATCTGGATCTTCATACCTTAAGTCTACTAGAAAATCATATCAACATTAAATAAACCCAATAGGCTGGTTCTGCTTCCAATAAGGATTAATTATATCTTAGTTGGGATCAAGTACAATGTATTGTTTTATTAATACAGAGAAAAAGCAAATTGTTTTTAAAAATTTGGATTATTTGGATAAAATGGAGTTTATGGAAGATGGCCTTTATGTAATTCAGAATAACGGGTTTCCAGATAACGGATCCCATACCTGGATTTAAAAATAGAAATATTGTTATTAAATATGAGTGTTTTCTTCCTTTAATGGTCAAATATAGATTGCTCTATGATGATATATTTCACCCTGAAAATCAGGTTGTTGATTGATGCCTATTTCAATTTATTTGCATGTCTGGGGCCCAACTCGGGGCATAATTGGGGCTGGGGAGACCCTGGGCTCACTGGGTTGTTACCCGGTGTCTAGTCTGATCCTATTTATTTGTATAAACTGATCAATTTCTCCAAATATAGGCCTGAAATAGTTTGACCTCAAATGACGAAATACTATAGATGTAGTAATTTTACTCCATGCTATTAATGATACTACAAAATCTATGATTTTCCTAGATAAGCACAAATACTGTACATGTTTCCAGCACATCATTTTTATATATTTTTTCTAAAAATAGACCCCGATACAGACAACATATATATCGTGATGGGCAAATTTCTCCAGTGTCGCCGGAAAATTAGCGAATTTCCTGCCAAATTTGTGAAACGCGAATTTTGACACCGGCTGCAGTTCCGACGCCGGCGACAATTCCGACACCGGAAGCAATTTGCATTAAAGTCAATGGGCGCCTTTAATTGACGCCAGTGTCGGAATTGTTGCCGGGCGACAAAGAAATTTTGACGCAGATGAAAATTCGCTGAATCATTTTTTCAGGCAATATCCCGAATTTATTCGCCAGTGGCGAAAATCAGAAATTCACCACGAATTCGCGCCTGACGAATAAATTGGCCCATCCCTACACATATATACTGTATATGGATCATGTAACTGTGTAATTGTATCAGGATGTTCTCCTATTATTACACTCTACTCTGTTAACCCCCAGCTCTGAACAATATATTCCTCCTTTATAAATATATAATCGCTATTCTCACAATATCTCCTAATATCAATTTTCATGTATTGTGTCGGGGGGTTTCTATTTACAAATGTTAGTCATAGGAGGCTGTAGCTGACAGTAGGCAAAATGGCATAATTTAATTAATACATTTATTTATTTTATGAACATTTTTCATTACATGGATTCAGTTATTTTATTAAACAGGAGTCACACAATGGACGTGTACAGGGACCTCTGATACATTCACAAAGAATGGCGCTTTCCTGATGGGTATAAATGAGCATGACGGCCTTTGGAAGAAGCTTTCTGAATTATGAGCTGGAGTTTTATTGATGGGAAGCTTGTCTGCATTTGTTTAATTATGTTTGTGTATTGTTCTAGAGCCCCTGAACTGGGGTGTCACTGATATTGGTGACTGGTATCCTCAAGCTGAGATATCTTTAGGGGTTAAAGGGTCTACCTTGACACCACCTTTTGTGATGCCATGTCAAAATCCTGACGCGTTTCGTATAAGAGATACCTAAGAATATCTACGTATCTCTGATACGAAACAGGTCAGGATTGTGATGTTTTTAACCTGCTGAAATAAAATTGAACGATTTTACCCTACGAGTGGACTACGGAGTGCATGCCACCGACAAAAAAACACCAACAACTCAAATACTATAGTTCTCAGCTTTCCTTTAACAAATCTGATACACAACTGCTGTGTATATTTGTTTACTTTATGGTTGATCAAACAAAAGCATGACAATTTCACCCTCATTTGACGCTTGGGATCAGAGAATATTGTTACTAATTCTGTGACTGAGACAAAAAGCAGCCCGGACACAGAGAAATACAATTCTTAATCTAACGATTACTAGCTTTTTTTTTTTACCACTTTTCAGAATTGCGGATTTTTATGTGAAAGCGGTTTATTGCTAAACTACCTTGGCAACTAGATTTATGGCTTTTATCAGGGGTTCCCGGTAAAAAGTGTAATGTGATCTCGGAAATAAACACACTTAGGCAAGTGTTAAAATCCATTTGTGAGAAATGTTATGTACACAAGAAGAATACTTGTATTAAGCCATTCTTTTAAAGGTACGTTGATGATGTATTGGCACGACAGCATGGCAACCAAGGGGCTCTTTGGGAAATAGTGTTTCAAAGCCATGACCTTTACATCAGTGCATTGAAAATAATCATTTATGATCTTAGACTATAAGTAACAATAATGTCATAAAGTTCTGTAAATGATACTGCTATTATCTTGCAACTGGCAGATATAATTCTATAGAGTTCCCAAGAACCATTAATAACGTATAAAATATATCCTTATAAAAGGTACTAGTAATTATAAGTGCTTGGTGATGTCTCACATGACCAGTAGGAATCAGTGTTCTTCAGCGACAAATCTCCTCTTCTTCGGGCGACTAATCTCCATGAACTGCCTCCCGCCGGCTCGAATGTAAATTGCCGGCGGGATGGTAATCGGTGCGCTTAGTTTTCCGAAGTCGTCCGAAGTTGCCTCGCAAGGCGATTTAGATTCTAGCTGGCGGAAGAGGCAATTTATCGCCAGGCTACTAAAAAATTTCCCCTAATCTGAGCGTGTGTCTCTGCCCTTAGTGTACAAAGAACAAATGAGATTTGCCTGTGGACAATAGAGGTCTGCCTACTTGTCCTTCTCTCTTTCCACCCAGCCTGATGCACTGGGAAGGCAAGACAGAGTTAATGCAATAAAATAAATATAAACTAGTCTCTGGGCTGTCAGACAGAGCTGGAAAGGGCAGGGGTCACTGAGCTGCAGTAGAAGAACAGTAATCGATTAGCTGTCAAGGTGGTGCCTTGGATGCAAGGAGGAGTGAGTGCTGGCTGGTTCCAATTTCCATAATTGCTCACTGCCTTTCGTCTCCAACCTTTCATGGTACACACACAAAAAAAAAAAAAAAAAATCACCGAATCATATCGATTAGTTATTGGACTGAATAATTCACTTAGTATTTATTAGCTGACCCTAAAAGGTTAAAAAAAAAGACACTAAGATGTCGCACAATTTATATATAATTCATTAATCCGACCATGGAAATATTAGAACAATGTTGGATTAAAGGGGTTGTTCACCTTCAAACACTGTTTCCAGTTTAGATGGTTTCAGATAATTCACCAGAAATAAAGACTTTTTACAATTACTTTCCATTTTCTATTTATGATCGTTTTTTCCAATACTGAAGTGTAAAATTGTATTTTTCACCTTCTAAAGCAGCTCTGGGGGGGGGGGGGTCGCCGGTTTTTTTAGGGTGATGGCACACGCTGCGTTCTGGGGAGATTAGTCGTCCATCAGCAAATCTCGTCTTCTTTGTGCGATTAATCTTCCCGAAATACCTTCCTGCCAGCTAGAATGTGAATCTATGGAGGGATGACAGTCAGATTTTGCCGAAGTTGCCTTGTGATGCAAATTCCGGCGACTTCGGAAAACGAAGCAATATGAGTGCCATCCCGCCGGCGATTCACATTTTATCCGGCGGGAAGGCATTTCGGGGAGATTAGTCGCCCGAAGAAAAGGAGATTTGTCACTGGGCGACGGCCATTAGGTGGGCGGGAAGTTTTTTCTTTTTCCGGCTGCCAGCTGGAGCCTTACTAAATGCAATCAATGGCCTTGCACCGCACACTCCAGCACCTTTTTTGTGTTTGGTTTGAGCACCCTGGATGGGGTCATAGTCCTTTGGCTGGACCCCAGGCCATGACACGCCCTGGGGGAAGCTACTGCAGAACCCAGGGTAGATGGAACTCCCCCTAGCTTCGGTGAAGGGGAGTCCAAACGACCCCAAACCCCTTCGGGGGTGGGGCGGGGATGGTGGGCCCTCCCTAGCTTCGGCGAAGGGGGACCCATCCGTTCAAGCTGTTCGCGGGCAGTAGCCTGGGACACTTGGGCAACAGAGCCCATGCCTTCGGGCAGAATTTGGAAGGATGATTCAATATCATCTGCAGTTTGGATATATTGCTCTGAACTATTAGGCTTTCAAACCAGGAGTTCTGGATGCATTTGCCACAGGGACATAAAGCAGTGATTTGCATGACTCCTCCATGCATTGTGAAGGGCTTTTTGGCTTCTTTTAGCCTGTCTCATCCTAATCAGTTTAGTTTCTCTGCTAAAAAAAAAAAATAATTACAAAAAATTAGAATAAAAATCATTACTAAAACAAATCCTGCTGGGATTAATTCATTATTTATTTAAAAAATCCCAAAGATTAAAACTAAAAATATATTTCAAGTACATTAATTGATTAAAAAATTAAATAAAATATTAAATAAATAAAAAATATAGTAAAAATAGAAAAAAATATGAGAAAAAATGTTTTCTTATTTTTAAGGTTAGGGCTCAAAATCCCCTAGAATCATATACACTAAAAGCATTCATTTATATGCAACCTCATCACAATCGTTAAACTATGGGGGAAAAAACCCTAATGGAAAAATAAGTAGAAGTAGAACTTAAGAATAAGAAAATAATGCAGGAATTGATTTAGGGGCTCTTTGGTCATAGAATACTAAACAGTAGATATACAAATAACATATTTTTCACACTTGGCAATTGAATTAATATAAAAATATATAAATCATAGTAAAATGTATATAAAATATATATCATACCATGTGACTACAAAAGTTGGAGGCCAGTTGGTTGGTTATTCTTCTACTCATTAATTTTCCTGGGGTCCACTATTTTCTATACCTGTCCCTGCTGAGATATCCAAAATAAATATATAAAAATAAATATCATTATTTGTTCTATGGTCTTGTTATTTTGCTGGCTATTATATGTTTCCAGACAAAGTAGACTTGTATTCTGTTACAGACCAAAGACGCCCTTCGTTGGCTCTTGCGTCTGTACATAAAGTTTTCAGAGGTGCCCTCCAACCATTGTCACTTCCATCTTCTTCTCAATCGCTTTGTGCTTGCTTTCTTCTTTCCCTACTCCTGTCGCTGTACCTGTCATATTAAACGCAACTGCAATGTTAATAGGGAAAAAAATGTAGACACATAAAAGGGAAAAAAAAAAAAAATCTGGCGTGAAAATAAAAAATTGTAGTGAAACTGTACATAGCCCGGCACAGAATCCCTCTTTGAATCACGACAGTTTCGTCTGACATAAAGAAAAAGGAGCATTTGTAAACATTAAAGGCGCCATTAAATATTTAATACGATACGGTATTATTTACATGAATCTGCTACCGCACTCCCCCGCTAGAAATCTTTCTCAGGATTTCATGCATTTGCCATCTGTTGTCTGTCATTATTAAAAAGGAAATCAGAAAATTCACAATTTTTTTCCCTTTGGCATTATTTATTTTTTAGGCTAATTTTAAAGGAAGATTTAAAAGGCAAGAATATATATATATAAATTATATTTCTACATGGCAAATAATTTACTAGTAGGTGTAGTAGAGTAACAGAAAACCAACAGACCCAACAGTCATGACATGCTGCTGATTCTGTGTCATTGAATCATTAATTGAGGCTTGTTCCAAATAATAGCAGTAAGTGATAGCAGTACCTGTCCCTGCTGAGATATCCAAAATAAATATATCAAAATAAATATTATTATTTGTTCTATGGTCTTGTTATTTTGCTGGCTATTATATATTTCCAGACAAAGTAGACTTGTTTTCTGTTACAGACCAAAGACGTCTTTCGTTGACTCTTGCGTCTGTACATAAAGTTTTCAGAGGTGCCCTTAAACCATTGTTACTTCCATCTTCTTCTCAATCGCTTTGTACTTGCTTTCTTCTTTCCCTACTCCTGTTGCTGTACCTGTCATATTAAAGGGATACTGTCATGGGAACATTTTTTTTTTCAAAATGAATCAGTTAATAGTGCTGCTCCAGCAGAATTCTGCACTGAAATCCATTTCTCAAAAGAGCAAACAGATGTTTTTATATTCAATTTTGAAATCTGACATGGGGCTAGACATTTTGTCAATTTCCCAGCTGCCCCTGGTCATGTGACTTGTGCCTGCACTTTAGGAGAGAAATGCTTTCTGGCAGGCTGCTGTTTTTCCTTTTCAATGTAACTGAATGTGTCTCAGTGGGACATATTGAGTGTTGTTCTTAGATCTACCAGGCAGCTGTTATCTTGTGTTAGGGAGCTGTTATCTGGTTACCTTCCCATTGTTCTTTTGTTTGGCTGCTGGGGGGGAAAAGGGAGGGGGTGATATCACTCCAACTTGCAGTACAGCAGTAAAGAGTGATTGAAGTTTATCAGAGCACAAGTCACATGACTTGGGGCAGCTGGGAAATTGACAATATGTCTAGCCCCATGTCAGATTTCAAAATTGAATATAAGAACATCTGTTTGCTCTTTTGAGAAATGGATTTCAGTGCAGAATTCTGCTGGAGCAGCACTATTAACTGATTCATTTTGAAAAAAAAAAATTTTTCCCATGACATTATCCCTTTAAAGCATTACATAAGCATTTCCTTTGTGGTCCGATATTTGTTCAGGACCCCCTTAGCTTATAATAAGATCATAAGATTGCCATGTCAACTATTTATCAATAGTTCCAAGAAGATCAAGGCTAATTGGATCTCCAGAAAAAACCTAAAAGAGCAAATAGATATTCCCCCAAATCTCACCTCCAAACTAGACCTTGCCACTGGGGCCACTCTTATAGTCTAGGAACCATTGGTGAATGCTTAATCTAAAAGTTAATCCACTAAAAGTACCACGTTAGGTATTTTAAGTATTTAGAACCTCAAACTCTGTGGGAGAACTAAATGGTATCACCCACGACATGTAGTTTAAAATAAGCATGAATTTGAGTACAGATGTCAAAATTATTATACTTGAATTAAATTTGCGGGCTTAAAGATCTGAGGGAGGCTTGCAAGGTTAGAAATGGATTATTAATGTGAAAAAGAAATGTTAATGGTTAGGGGGGTAAAGGAATTAAAATAAATCATAAAACTTATCAGAGAATCAAATTAGGAAAAGATCAAAAGACCTTAATGTCAGAACGCGGTATTATAACAAGACTAATCACATACATGAAAGCGGCTACGAGTGATAGGATAGACTGGAAAGGAAAGTGCATATTGTAGAAACAACTTTTATGGCACAATATTGTTTATAGGCCCAAAGACAAAGTCTAAGCAGCATCAGATCCAGACCCTGAGGACCACTGAAGGTTCCACAGGTTCCCAACATGATATAAACTGTTACTGTTGACACCTTGCCCTACATTACTGCTCTGCTATAACTTTCCCATTCTTCCTTACTTCACTGGCTACTAGTAGAAATCTCTAGTTGGTCAAAACCTCCTCTAGCTTCCCAGGCGTTAAGAACAATATGACGTGTCCAAAGTCTTGACTCTTGTTGAATTAAAACCATTAAAATATAGCAGGTCGTTGGACTTGAGTTATTGCATCTTCTATAATTCTCACCACTTCCCGTTTTTCTCCTCCCTGAACGGAGGTTTCCTAACTTTGTGCAGTCCTTCCTTGAATTTTCTAACTGCATCCTCCCAAAAACTTAACACCATTGTTGTTGTTGTTATTTTAAATTCATAATTAAACATCTGAGGAGGACACATGGAGAGTGTCCTCCTCAGAAGGAAGGGGAGTAATGATCTCAACTTTGTGTTGCGTTTCTAATCCAGGTTTCAGGATTTGGGGTTAAACGGGGTCTAGAAAGGGCGAGATCAGTTGTTTTTGGTCTTGTGCTTTTGAACTGCCTGCATTTCCTGTATGGCTGAATGGAAGGAAGACGAATCTGTCAAAAATCTCTGCGGACAAAGCTTTTAAGTTTTATGAAAGGTGAAAAGTAAATTTTTTGGTTCTTTCAAGAAATGACTCTACTACGAAGCCATACGTTTACATCCATTAAAGCAAGCTCAGTGGGACTTTCTCTGAAGCACTATAACCTCGAATAACTCTCCATGTGAGGGGAATGTTCTTTGGTTAGCCTAAACTCACCAGAGACAAGATCCTTAATTGTATTTGTGGTTGCGCCTCACTTAAAATATTGCCGCCATATTATGAGAGCTTATTTAGTTGGTCTCTCTGTGGATATCAGATGTGAAAGGCTCACCAAGTAGTTGGAGAAACCTTGGACCGCAATGATATTATAGTCTGCCCAGATGAACATATGGATCTTGTCTTAAATAATCTTTCCAAGAGAACCTAGGTGTGCTATGTTTTGTACTAATGGGTGTATACTGGGGAATTGGGGCAAGCTTAAACGTTTATTTAATGTGTCTATTTAATTGGGCTTTATATTGATTGAATTTTAGTAACATCTTTGCATCATCTGTCAAAGGATTCTGGGAATATTAATTCCTGGGCCACTTATATAATATTATTTGGAAACAAGAATTTAAATTAAAGAAGCACAGATGGTCTACAGATACAATAAAGGACATTTTAATTGATTATATATAAAGTATTGGTATAAAAAGTGCTCCTGTTACATATTATAAAATATAAAAATAAATACCATTTTGTAGATTTCCATGTTAAAATACAGCAAGATTTTTTCCAGTTGTTCTATTTTTATCATTTCAAAGGTTCCACAGAGGGGTCAGATCTAGGCTGTGTGCATGGGAAAAGTCTTGCATTGCCAGCACAATGGGAGAGAGCTCAGCTGGGCTGTGGGTTTTGCTCTTTCACGTTCCTCTCATTGCTTTTGCGGTAAGGGAGGAAGGGAAGAACAGAGCCGGGAAAGGAAATACAGAGAAAATTATTTTTTTAAAGAACCAGAGAGCAATAACCTCTGAAAAAAGGATTGTGGCTGTGGGATAGCAGGTATAGTAGGGAGAGATGGTGCCTATAGTAACAGTAGGATAATAGTCTCTGGGAAGGGAGTGTGACTGTGAGATAGCAGGTATAGTAGGGAGAGATGGTGCCTATAGTAACAGTGGATAATAGTCTCTGGGAAGGGAGTGTGACTGTGGGATAGCAGGTATAGTAGGGAGAGATGGTGCGTATAGTAACAGTGGATAGTAGTCTCTGGGAAGGGAGTGTGACTGTGGGATAGCAGGTATAGTAGGGAGAGATGGTGTCTATAGTAACAGTGGGATAATAGTCTCTGGGAAGGGAGTGTGACTGTGGGATAGCAGGTATAGTAGGGAGAGATGGTGCCTATAGTAACAGTGGATAATAGTGTCTGGGAAGGGAGTGTGACTGTGGGATAGCAGGTATAGTAGGGAGAGATGGTGCCTATAGTAACAGTAGGATAATAGTCTCTGGGAAGGGAGTGTGACTGTGAGATAGCAGGTATAGTAGGGAGAGATGGTGCCTATAGTAACAGTGGATAATAGTCTCTGGGAAGGGAGTGTGACTGTGGGATAGCAGGTATAGTAGGGAGAGATGGTGCCTATAGTAACAGTGGATAATAGTCTCTGGGAAGCGAGTGTGACTGTGGGATAGCAGGTATAGTAGGGAGAGATGGTGTCTATAGTAACAGTGGATAATAGTCTCTGGGAAGGGAGTGTGACTGTGGGATAGCAGGTATAGTAGGGAGAGATGGTGCCTCTAGTAGCAGTGGTATAATAGTCAATCTCCACATTATACTAATAGTTAATTTAAAGGTGAATAACCCCTTTAACATAGTGGGATTGTAAACATTTTTAAAAAATTTATTTTTGAATCGGACTACATACATAAATCGCAAAGAGCTTGCTGGAAATTTATTTGATAGTGAAAATTCATCGGGCCAGAAGTTTAAAACATGTCTCATGTGCCTTGGGCCATACATCAATTTGGTGTAATTAAACTACAGCTGCAGCTCTCCCGCGTGGCCCTACCCTTAGCAAATACACCACAGGTAAAAGAGCAAGAGCATTTCCCAGATGCAACACATACAGTAAAATAAAGTGCTGAGAGGACCAGTCTCTATACATAACAGAATATCTTCCTTACAGAATAACAGGGATGGGACGGAAGGGAACAATGTGACCTCCTAGAAGCTGTTTAAAAAGGGCAGCTGTTCGTTCCATGTCAGTTGTCCTGTTAATCTCAGCAGAGTAATGGAGGATGTTAACTTGAAGGAAATCTGCCAAGGCTAATGAGGTTAAGTAAGGAGTAGGCAGTAAAGAGAAAGTACCCAGTTTCATAAATAAATGCACCCCTCACTATTTATACAGTGTGTCACATGCACGGCCACTCACGCTAAGGACTCGGGGGGCCTTATCATCTCATAGCTCCCCTCATTTACTTTCTAAATAGCTTTCTAATCCGGCGTAATGATGTCATTTGTTACAATAGCGGGAATGGTTTGTCAGAAAGGAAATGTAAAGAGGCAGGAATGATGGAAAAGCCTCTCTGACTCACATATATGTACAGAACTCTTTCCCCTACCGCACAACAGATAAATGTCACCAAAATCATTTTTCTTAATCATAGGTTTAGTTGCCCTTTATGAGAAGACGGTACAGATAATAACAAGAGATTTGGGAAACGGTACTGAAAGCTGACTGTTTTTCAAACATTAACCTTAGGGCTCCCTGTGTCCACTGGCCCCAAAGTGACACCCTAAAGAACCCACGTCCTCCCCAATAAGTGTACTGAAAATGCAATGAGCATGTGTAATGGAAGCTTTGTTTAATTAAACGGTTACGGGCCCTGGGCAGCCATCTGGAATCAAGGGGCCCAATACTACTAAGTGAGAAGAACCTGCCCCCCAGCGGACCCCAGTTTTTAACCATTGGTCACCTGGTCCTCTGGTTGGTGATCACTGACTACTACTATTATAATAATATTACTATATAGCTGTGGTGTGTGCCTCTACAAACGTAATCCAAGGATCAAAGTGATTCTAAAAGATTTTATTCCTTAAAATCAAAGTCCTTCACAGTAGTCTAATAGTGATGGGTGAATGTGTCCCATTTTGCCCAAAAAATCACAAATAGGGACTTTCGATGCTGGCGACAATTCACTGGCGTCAAATTGACGCCAGCTCCAATTTAGACGCAGACCTTAGATCTACCAGGCAGCTGTTATCTTGTGTTAGGGAGCTGTTATCTGGTTACTTTCCCATTGTTCTGTTGTTAGGCTGCTGGGGGGGAAAGGGAGGGGGGTGATATCACTCTAACTTGCAGTACAGCAGTAAAGAGTGACTGAAGTTTATCAGAGCACAAGTCACATGGCTGGGGGCATCTGGGAAGCGGACAATATGTCTAGCCCCATGTCAGATTTCAAACTTTAATATAAAAAAATCTGTTTGCTCTTTTGAGAAACAGATTTCAGTACAGAATTCTGCTGGATCAGCACTATTAACTGATGCGTTTTGAAAAAAAAAAAATTATTTTTCCCATGACATCCCTTTAACCCTTACTAGGCACACAAAAGAACAAATCGAAGAAAATACACTTTTAAAAAAACAAAATCCTCCAATTATTTGTTTTTCGATAGCACGATAAAGTTACAGAGAAACACACTGCAGCCTGTAATTAAGATCAACAAATTATAGAAGTATACAAATCACAGTGTTCACAGAAAGAAAGAAAAGCGCAGAATTGTTTCCACCGCAAGCCTCGGAATGTGTTTAAAAGTATGGAAGCCACTTGCTGTGTAATTAAGTTTATTTGCATTTGTGGGGTCTGGTGTATGTGAGCGCACACCATGTACAATGGGAGGGTTGTATGAATCTAAAGCAGGAATAGGAAAGCGTATGGTCTCCTAGAGGTAGTGGAACTACAATTCCCCACCCTGGGAAGGTCACAGGCTGTTCTGTAGGGAGAGGTGATGGCAAGTCTCATCTCTGCTGGCTAAGAAAAGGCAGCTCATAGTAATTGATTGCTCAGTGGAGCCTGCCAAAGTGCAGCACCCGCAGGTCTCTTCTTTAACCGTCTGTCTGGTGTCAGAAATGTGACATCAGCTGGACAGTCATATCGGATCCTGTCAGATACAGGCTCTTCCTTGAATATGCCCATACGAGCACTATGCTGACATAAATGCATTTATATCCGTGTGATGTTTAAAATATATTTATGGAAAATCTTATTAAAGGGGTGCTGCCATCGCCTACTTAGACCTTTTTTTATTTCCCCTCATCTACCTAAATGACAGTAGAACCCCCACTTTAAGTTTTTCAGGGAATCAGGAAAAAATGATGTAAAATCCGGGAAAAGTTTAAATCAGGGAAATGTGTTAAAAGTAAATTTTTCTTCAAGTACTGAAAGGATATAAGCACAGGAGTCCTTTTTACGTTGAGATTAGTGATGGGCAAATTTGTCCCGTTTCGCTTCGCCACGAATTTCCCACGAAACTGAGATTTTGACGGCGGCGACAATTCGCTGGCATCCAAATGGGCGTGTCCATTTATCGTTGCTGGCGTCAAAATCGATGGGTGTCCATTTATCGTTGCCGGCGTCAGAACCGGCGCCGTTGTCGTATAGACTTTGAAGCCGGCGTCAGAACTGTCGAATTTTCGCCATCTAATTTTTGCGGCAAATTCACTAATTTATTTGCCTGTGGCAAAACGGGCAAATTTGACGTGAATTTGCGCCTGCCAAATAAATTCGCCCATCACTAGTTGAGATACAATATTTAGTGTGTTAATAACAAGGGTTAAACATTGCAGTGTTAATGTTACACTATGGGGGTTAAGTGCAGAAAAAGTGGCAACCCTACCTCCAACTTTTATAGTTTTAGGGTCTTCTGTAGAACAGTTGAAGAGGACTTATTCAGTGCCCTGGGAATGAGGGGTCTCAAATCAATATATCTGTATCTGCCCTGTTCCCCAAGGGAAAAAACTGTCAACCTAGAGCAATAAGTGATTGGTGCAGGACTGTATAAGGGACAGACTCATTGGAATTGACTATTTACTTGGGATCCCGATTCGGTTCTGGATTCGGCCAGGATTCATCCTTTTTCAGCAGGATTCGGAATCGGCCTAACCGAATCCAAATCCTAATTTGCATATGCAAATTAGGGGCAGGGAGGGAAATTGTGTGACTTTTTGTCACAAAACAAGGAAGTAAAAAATGTTTTCCCCTTCCCACTCCTAATTTGCATATTTGCATATGCAAATTAGGATTCGCTTCGGTATTCGGCCGAATCTTTCACTAAGGATTCCGGGGTTCAGCCGAATACAAAATAGTGGATTCGGTGCATCCCTACTATTTATAGACAGAACCATGGCACAATATACATCTGATTAGTATTTTAAACCTCTTTATTTCACAAATAACATTCGTAGAGGAAAAAAAGCAGTTTGTGGGTACATCAGGATATAATTTTGATAAAATCTGGGAAAACATTACTTAAATTCACCCATTAAAATGCATTATAAATTGGTGGGACCACAACTAAAAATGTAAAATGCGGGAAAACTTAAAATCAGGGGACTTCGAATTTTCATTGTAATTCTAGACATACCCAGCCGTGCAGTAAACAGGCCTGTATTTAGGGATAGGGTTAATGAATCAGGGGCATATTTATATATCGGCACCTAGGCAGCAACTTTAGGCCCTCGGGTGCCTATACAATTGATTGATATTTTTTTTTTAAAGAAAAATAACAAATTTCCCCAGCACAACGCAGACTTTGTGTTAATCTGATGCAGAGCTGGGGGGGCTAGTGAGGCGTTCCAGGCTCGGAAGTGATGCGCAGTCATGCATGAGACGTCACTTACGTAAGTAAATTAGGTTGAAAAAAGACACACGTCCATCAAGTTGAACATTTTAACTCTATTTTAACCTGCCTAACTGCCAGTTGATCCAGAGGAAGGCGCAAACTCCATTTGAAGCCTCTCCAATTTGCCTCAGAGGGGGAAATATTCCTTCCTGACTCCAAAATGGCAATGGGACCAGTCCCTGGATCAACTTGTACTATGATCTATCTCCCATATCCCTGTATTCCCTCACTTGCTAAACACCATCCAACCCCTTCTTATACCTATCTAATGTATCAGTCTGTACCACTGATTCAGGGAGACAATTCCACATCTTCACAGCTCTCACTGTAACAAACCCCTTCCCAATATTTAGGTGGAACCTCTTTTCTTCTAATCGGAATGGGTGACCTTGTGTCAGCTGGAAAGACCTACTGGTAAATAAAGTATTAGAGAGATTATTATATGATCCCCCTCATATATTGGGGGTGCAGTTAGGTCTGGTGCCTAGGGTAGCACTGGACGAAATATTGCCTAAGCTGAATTACCAACATAGATGCTCCGGTTAAGTTACCTTTATCAAATCAAGGCCACTCCCTTTGCCACTGATACAGATTAAAACTCCTCTGTTTGTTGCAGTCAATATTTTGCCAACATCTTAAAAGCTGCGCATTAGCCAAAGATGGCAAATTTCCCCCTATAACATAAAAAATGATAAATTAAGTCTATTTTATGGTTGCTATAGGAACACTTTAGCTCTCACTTGTGCTAATTAGCTGAATTTTTACACATTTTATATTTGGAAATGCAAATCAGGTTTCATGAATTATTACTTTTTTTTTTTTCTTTGCATTTATATTTACAAGACTCTTCCCTCGGCCTGTAGCGAGAGCGAAAAGATATTAATTAATGAGCTGCACACATGAACGTGGCATTTATGTTCCCAAGGTATTCAAGAAAGGGACTATTTAAAGCCACCGGCGGCAAGAAGACCTTGCTTGAAATATGGGGCCGAGGCTTCGCTGCGTTCCAAATCGGGCCCGTTTAGCAGCTGCTTAAGCTGTGTGACAATTTTGCAGTCTTTAACCTGACCCAGTTCTTTAACATATCACATTAAAAAAAAAGTTCTACCCCCCTACCACCTCCAAAAAAAGTACTTAGCAGCTTTTTCCTGAATTTAAATGGAATCTCATCACTGCAGACAAAAATAGCATGCTACAATATGTGTATATAGCCATGCATATATTTATAAGGTTTTCTGCATATCAGAAAGATTGAGGCTTTAAACGTGTTTGTCGTGCCATTGGTTAAGACATTTTGAGGGTAACTGATAAGAGCGCTAAACTTAAGGGGAAAAAGTAACTTTACAAATGAACACTGGGCCATAGAATGAACTATCACTTTTCTATTTAATACGTATGGTACAAAGGCGGTGTTTTTATCTACGGATACCCGGTCCCTATATCAAGTGGCCCTCATTTTTGTACTTTGGATCTGGCCAGTTGGGTTGAACCGTATTGTACTACAATAGACTAGAGTAAAGCTAAAGGTTGAATATCCTCCATATTCAATGACTTTGTGACTCTTTTCCTGCTGGCAGAGAATAGCATTGAATGGATATAGGAGCAGTGATTAAGGCAGTGGTTGTTAGACGTTAAAGGAGAAGGAAAGGCTAAAACTAAGTAAGCTTTATCAGAGAGGTCTATATAAATACACCAGTAAACCCTCAAAGTAAATTTGTTCTGAGTCCTCTATCAAAAGAAACACAGCATTTATTTCCTTCTATTGTGTAAACATGGGCTTCTGTATCAGACGTCCTTCTTTCAGCACAAACCTCCAGGGCTTGGGCTTGAGCATGCTCAGTTTGCTCCTCTCTCTCTCTCTCTCTCTCCCTCCCCCCTCCTCCCCTCCCTGCTGTAATCTAAACACAGAGCTATGAATGAGCAGGGAGAGACTCAGGCAGGAAGTGAAGTCCAAGCTAATATGGCAGCTGCTATCCTAAACAAACAGAGAGCTTCTAAAGCTGTTTAGTCAGAGTCAGGTATGGTAAAGCATTCTACAGAATAAATATAGTGTTATGGCTTGCACTATTGCAGCTAATCTATTGGCAATAAACTGCTTTGGTAGCTTTCCTTTTCGTTTAAGCCACTCTTTGAAGGTTCAGCTCATTACTGAACCCCTTATCTTATTACTGAGTTACAGAAATAGATAAACATTGATGTATATGTAATTTGGCCATATTTTCCAAGAATATCTCACCCAACTAACCCTGATATTGGTATCTAGAAGTTCATATTGACCTTTTCCCAAATACAGTATTACCCTATCTGGCCCTCTAGCTGGGCTTCTATGAGTGCAGATTGGAAATTTTTTGAAAATATCACACTAACTAGCATTCTGGCCATGCTTCTATGTGTATCTAGAAGTTCAGAATGAACGTCTTCCCAAATAATACCCTAACTGACCTGCTAGCTGGGCTGCTAGGTGTATCCAGGAGTGCAGATTAGCTTTTTCCCACCCATATATCTCCCTAAAAGACCTTACAGGTGTATTCAATAGTGTAGATTTGCATTCCCCCCAACTATCAGCCTGTCTCACCTTCTATATGGGTTCCTAGGTGTATATAGAACTGTAGATTGGCATTCTTCCCAAATATCACCCTACCTGAATTGCTAGCAGGGCTTCTAAGTGTATCTAAGAGTTCACATTGGCATTCTCCTCAAACATCACCATAACTGGTATTCTAGCTGGGTTTCTAGGTGTATCTAGGAGCGCAGATTTGCATTATTTGAAAATACCACCTCAATTGGCCTTCTAGCCATGCTTCTAAGTGTATCTAGAAGTTCAAATTGACATTTTACCCAAACATTACCTTAACTGACCTGCTCCCTGAGCTTCTAGGTGTTCTAACATTAACATTCTCCTAGGAGTATATACTTCGGATTGACATTATTCCCAAATATCACGCTCCACCTGCACTGCTAGATGGGCTTCTAAGTGTATCAAGGAGTTCAGAGTGGCATTCTCTCCCAATTACCACCCCAACTGCATTTCTAGTTTTAATTTTATTTAGGTGTCTTACCCTAACTTGCTTTGCATCTGGGATTGGGATATTTCCTAAATATCACCCTAAGTGGCCTTCAGCCCAAGCACACCTTCCACTGCTCCAATCACCACAATCCCACAGTTTGGGAACTACTGAATTAAGGGCTGTGGCAAGTGGGACATTTTCTCAGGTGGTGTTATTCAAAACCACTGCTACTGCCTCCCATTCAGTCAAGCAGGAAATGCCTGAAAGCACCAATACTGGGACTTTTCAACCTGAAAACTTCATGTCTTGAGTGCTTTTTGACATGGTGCTGCTGTTTATGGAAATTACTACAGCAGCCCCTTCCTCTTTACTGCTCCCATAAGAAAACAATATTGTGCCAAGGCTTTATTGCCCTTAGATGATATGTAATTTTTACTTTCCGGCCAAAGGTACCTCTCTGTGAGGCTAAGGGCCAAGCTCAATTGCCATGAAAACAGTGATAATTTTTTTGCGGTTATTCCTCTGAACGAGAACAGGAATGTGCTTATTTACAGAATGTTCTCAGGATGCAGAGTTTAGAATGACTTTCAAGATGGCAGATGGAACAATAGTCTCTTTTGAGGGGGAAAACGGCAAGGTAGCACCGAAGCCCCTCCTGCCCAACTGGAAAACAAACACAAAGCCTGTGCTGTCATTAGGCTCAAGAAAAGTCGTCCTAGTTTCCCAGGGCTCCCGTGCCTCCAAAGGTTTCCGGGCAAGGAGCTAAGAAAAATATACTGAGAGAGGATACAACACAGAGAGAAGGGAGTCTGTTACAGCAGTGAGTCTCTGTTCAGGGGTTTCCATTCCTCAACATCACCCTAACATCTGCAGTAACACTCAGGGGGCTGAGAAAGTCTCTGGCACCCAATGGAGATGTATCCTGTAACCCCTAAAACGTCAACTGGGGTGGCCGAAGTGCTTTTGATGTTTGCCCTTGATTAAACACCTACTCTACTCGGAAAAAAAGAATTGGGATCTGAGTGGGGATGAGGTTTGGAAAGCTGGCAGGTTTCTTATTGGAGGAACGCCTCTTGCATTAGGTTGGCCATTGAGAGAGGAAAAAGTTTCATCAAGTAGAATACATCCTAGATATTGCACAACTACAGCTCTCAGCATGCCTCGACCCGTGGTCATATGTTATATGCTGAGGCATTGTAGTTCAATGATAATAATATAACTCTATGGGAATCTGTTGAGCACCACTGATCTAGAATATCCTCTAGAGCCTCTAAGAATAAACATCGCCATATGGGGTTCCCTTAAGTTCCCTTAAAATCAGGGACTAGTATATATATATATATATATATATATATATATATATATATATATATATATATATATATATATATATATATATATCCTTTTTTTCTTAACTGAAGGAGGCTCCATAACCCTAGAAGAAACAGTAAGGGTTCAACAGCCCAGGCAATGATCCTCAGACCCCCATCCCGAATAGAATAATATCTTCAGTAGCAGTTAACCTCTGCCTTTTGATCGCCCCAGTAAAGCAGTTTGTCTTTATTTGACAGTAACCCTTCAAGCCCCCCCTTTTGCCTTCTCATTCAGGGGGGCTTAGCTAATCTCGTCTCCTAAGTGGGATAGATGCAAATCCTGCTCCTGTGCCAGCTTTCCCTGCTAATTTAATTCTCTTTGGAGCTTTCAGGTTTAGACCTTGTAATGGATCAAGTGTGGCAGAGGGCTGAGAGGTTGCTATTTCACTAGACTGAACGAGGATGTTACATTTTGATCATTACATTTTGCTGAACATCTCACATCATTACATGAGGCTGGCCGGTGAGATGCCATGCATGGTTAGTTCACTAAGGGCCGGTGCCACTTGCCACTGTTATATTCAGTATAAATGTATTCTAGCTACAGTGAATGTACCATTAGATTCATTTGCCCTTTCCAGCTGAGTCTAATTGCATGGAGAATACTATAATTGTAAATACGTTTATCTTGCAATCATGTTCCCTATGATCCCTGCATGCAGATCACGTCCCCTTTCTGTGTATTGTCTTTGTATTGATTTCGATGTGGCAGCTTCACGTGATAAGCATGAAAGTTTCTATACAGAAAAGGAAAGTTCTGCACTCCTACACTATAACGACTGCCTTGTTTTCTACACCTCAGTCCCACAACTGCATTCCTTGTGTAGCACTCATATGGCCATTAAGGTAGGGTCAGACAAATCGAATTCAGACCAAGAATCCACTCCTCCACTGCTTCTCTGCACCCAAATATATTGCCTCGGCTCGGGTGCAGGCAAACATGGCAGATTTTGGCACTGATCCCAGGGGCTCTCCACTAATGAGGCGGCAGTGCCCCCCTGGTTGCCAGGGGCGGTACAAATGGCGCTCCTGGTAACTAAGAGCCGAATTTCCGTTTTTAAACCCGGAAATTCAGCTCTGCTAGTGCAAAGCGCACAATTGCGCTCTCTGCACTAACGACATGGACCACCCCATACATAGGAAGACCAGTATTGTTTTTCAGAAAAAGTGGCAACCCTACCTCCACCTTTTATAGTTTTGGGGTCTTCTGTAGAACAGTTGAAGAGGACTTATTCAGTGCCCTGGGAATGAGGGGTCTCAAATCCATATATCTGTATCTGCCCTGTTCCCCAAGGGAAAAAACTGTCAGTTACATACACAACCTAAAGCAATAAGTGATTGGGGCAGGCAGGACTGTATAAGGGCAGACTAATTGGAATGAGCCATTAACAGGCAGAACTAAGGCAAAATATACATCTGGTTAGTATTTTAAACCTCTTTATTTCACAAATAATAAAATTCATAGAGGGAAAACAACTGTTTTTGTGAACATCAGGACCAAATTTTGATGTAAAATCCAAGAAAACCTTACTTAAACAGCGGGAAAACTTAAAATCAGGGGACTTAAAATCGAGGTTTCACTATATTTATCAAGGGATGAACTTTCACTTTCTCCCATTGATAAATACTCTTTTAAAAACACAAAAGTGAAGTTAGAGGTCGCCACAGTGAAATTCCTTTCACTCTCCATTTATTTCTATGGGGCTTTTAAAGGAATATTTATCAATGGGTGAAAGTTTATCCGTTGATAAATACGCCTTTCAAAATCCCATAAAAATGAATGGAGTGTGGCAGAATTTCATTCTAGAGGATCTCTAACTTCACTCTTTGATAAATATACCCCCAGGTATGGACTGGGCCATTGGGTTCCTGGGAAAAATCCGGTAGGCTCTCACCATTAGGGTCCCACCAAAGAAGTTATCGCAAGTGAGCGCATTGGGAAGTCCAGAGCGGCGGTTGGAGTTGATTGGCTGGTCAGTAACTGTGAACTATTATACCATACGAGACAAGGTGGAAGCTCCCAACTAAAAAATGGCTGGAGCCAGCATACAATAACCTTTACCTTCATACTGTACTGTAAGGGATACAATAATGCAGCTCCCTACTGTATGTATAGTAATGAATACAAATCTATAAAAGCTGTAGTTAACTGTCTAAAGAAAAGCAACACAGACTTTGCAGCACATGAAATTTGTGCCTGTGAAGTGGCTGAGCTGGATATATATATATTGAATATTTCCCCCTCCCCACGTAAATGTTTTAGTCAACACTTTCCCCCTTGTGTTAAAACCATGTTGTCAGCAGTAGCTGCGGAGAGAAAAAAAACCCACAACACAGCAGCGAGTGGGCACGGAGAAAGATGCCAACGTAGCATTGTCTGAATTAGGGACGGTGCGCTTAATAAGTTGCCCATGTGCTTAATTATAGTATCAGTGTGTCTGACATCCCGGCTATTATTATTTGGCTGAGGTGAATGCACGGATTCCTCTTACCGAGCAGATGAATTTATTCATATTGACCTCATCTGTGGTCTTTTCCCATCAGTCATACCTGGGGCTACTTTTATGTACCGAGTCATATTTTCCATAAATGAAGCAATAAGGCAGCTCGTGGTGGAGGGGGAGAAAAGCAAAACTGATTTAGGGTAGAACTACACGGACGATTTCCCCGCGATTGCCCCGGATCCGACGCGCTGTGCCCTTAGTGGTGGCTGTTGTTAAAGGAGAACTATCTGTACCTGCATGCACACTGTCCTTACTAGGGAATATCTGTTATGGCCAGCTGTAGATAGATACTTATAAAATTATGGCCAGCTGTAGATACTTAATTGATACTATACTGTTCAGCAGTAGAGTGGGAGTAGAGTGGGAGTCCCAGCCTAAAGAGCATTTAGGGGGTAAGTGTTTTATCACATATACCCAGGGCCGGGTTTGTGGAGAGGCCACAAGGTCCTGGCCTAGGGCGGCAAGATTTTAGGGGGCGGAATGCTGCCCAATCACACCCATATTGGTTTAGAAACACTGGGGATGCACAGGAGATATGATAGTTTTTAAATTTAATCCTAGGGTTGCCATCCTTTAGTTCCGGCCCTACCTGCCGGTGACGTAGAGGGTGGGGGCGAGCCAGAGAGGGGCGGGGTTATGCCATTTTGGGGGTGTGGTTATAACATTTCAGGGGCGGAGAAATTGAGTTTGCAGCCCTCGGATTAGGTGAGTAGAGGAGCAGGGCGGATCTGAGTTGTGTCAGGGGGCAGAACAATAGGTATTACAAATTTACCGGCTAATACATTGACAGTAAATTTATATCTCCAGTCCCAACATTTTGGAAATAAAAAGAGGGACAAAAAAGTTGCTGCGTGTAGAGCGTCAATATTTTTTGACCACACCTGCTTTTGTGGCCATACCCCCTAATGACCATGTTCATTTTGCAACATTTGGCAGGTTATAAAAGTTTGAACATGTTTCTGTTTTTTTCCCCAGTTATTACAGTTTTGCTAATGAAGGTGAATTGCCCTTTAAGCTGTGAGTCTAATAACTTCTCCAAAGGGACTGATTATCTTACATTGTTACAATTACTTATTTGCTTATCTAGATACATTTGAATTGTTACAAGGCTGTTCTGGACTCTCTGCCAAAAGCCAATTAAGTTAGAAACTCTGTTTCTTTTTCTGGCTGTTCAGTGCAGAGAAAAACTGGACTTTCTAGTACAAATGAGGGACTGCGGGTTGAGCTGTCAAAAGAGGGACTGTCTCTCTAAAAACAGGACAGTTGGGAGGTATGTAAATTTGTAATACCGGCCCCAGCCTTGGCTTGTATTTTACCGGCTAGGCCAGTAAAATACTGGCCAGGTGGCAACCCTAGCCAATCCCCATTGTTCTGGTCCCATTGATGAAAATTTGAGTGAGTAAAAGGGAGGGGGTTGATGTGACAAATGACAGCGGCCCTAGGGGCCCCCGTTATGTAAATCCGGCCCTGTGCTATAATACTATAGTGTCTGAGTCTTGTTGAGAGCTAAAGAGAGACCAAATGAAAAATATACGGAGGAGGAATATCCGCTGCACACACTCCATTCCATCATTTTAGCTTGGCAGCAATAAAAAATAGTTTTCATGAATGTGGTGTACTTCCCCTTTAATGTATAATGCTGCCAGCCAGAAACCGTTTGTCCCTTGTGTCTCTCTAAAAGAGAAGGTGTTAATGGAGCGGGAGCTGCAGTTTCACATGCTTACAGGCAATGCCAGTGAGTAACTAAACATCACTTTCAGCTGTCATTGTAACAGGAAAACATCCATCATCTTCCCACTAGTCTTCAATAATCACCTCCTATTAAAGGCAGATTGAATCTTTACCCTGTGGCGAGGAGCCAGAACTCCCTGCTTCCTGCTCTGTGAGTTGCTACTCAACCCTGTGTCCACCTTTAGTCTCCCCAGCAGCATCACGGTGGTCTCTTCTACCCCAGGGGGGGGGGCATGGATTCCCAAATAAAGGAACTTATGTCATGGGACTGTTTAAAAGGGAAACATTGGTGAAAAGAAAAGTTTGCCATTTAAATTAATCAGGGCTTGTTTTAAGGAAGGCAGGAGAGGGGGCATCCCGTCAGCGTTCCTCTTATAATGCAGCCTGCAGCCTTGTGCCTTTATATGGTCACAGAACAACCCCTCAGTGACTTCTAATATCCTTATCATTTATAGTAAGGGGTACATTATCACTATAATACATGAGTGATACTCAGAGTTCCCTGTATAACTCAGCCTGCAGCCTTGTGCCTTTATATGGTCACAGAACAACCCCTCAGTGACTTCTAATATCCTTATCATTTACAGTAGGGGGTACATTATCCCTTATAATACATGAGTGATACTCCGAGTTCCCTGTATAACTCAGCCTGCAGCCTTGTGCCTTTATATGGTCACAGAACCCCTCAGTGACTTCTAATATCCTTCTCATTTACAGTAGGGGGTACATTATCCCTTATAATATATGAGTGATACTCCAAGTTCCCTGTATAACTCAGCCTGCAGCCTTGTGCCTTTATATGGTCACATAACCCCTCAGTGACCTCTATTATCCTTATCATTTACAGTAGGGGGTACATTATCCCTTATAATACATGAGTGATACTCAGAGTTCCCTGTATAACTCAGCCTGCAGCCTTGTGCCTTTATATAGTCACAGAACAACCCCTCAGTGACTTCTAATATCCTTATCATTTACAGTAGGGGGTACATTATCCCTTATAATACATGTTACACTCAGAGTTCCCTGTATAACTCAGCCTGCAGCCTTGTGCCTTTATATGGTCACAGAACAACCCCTCAGTGACTTCTAATATCCTTATCATTTACAGTAGGGGGGTACATTATTCCTTATAATACATGAGTGATACTCAGAGTTCCTCAGCCTGCAGCCTTGTGCCTTTATATGGTCACAGAACAACCCCTCAGTGACTTCTAATATCCTTATCATTTACAGTAGGGGGTACATTATCCCTTATAATACGTGAGTGATACTCAGAGTTCCCTGTATAACTCAGCCTGCAGCCTTGTGCCTTTATATGGTCACAGAACCCCTCACTTTTTAACAACCTTTTAATATCCTTATCATTTACAGTAGGGGTGCATTATCCCTTTCATAATTCACAATAGAGGTTACATTATTCACTAAATAATTGTATGGATCTCATAAAGTATTTAGAACTCTGCAGTTCTTTCTTTAGGGCTATTCCACAGTTGCAACCCAGGTCCCCTGTGACCCCCCCCCCCCATACTCTCCCCTTATTAGCCTTTGCACCAAGAACATTAAACTTATTTTACGATCACAGAAAACAGCTATTGGCAGGTGCTCACATATTTAGCGTCGTATCCAGTGACCTGATTCTCCGCTTCCCAGGAGGCACAAATATAATTCAGCCAAGCAAAAAAGTGTCCAAAAAAACCCAATGTAACTTGTCTGATGGCAACATCTGCCCAGCAAACAATTATCCATGGTTATTCACACTCCACTTCTCTAATATCGGCTCTCAGAGATTTATGGCTGAATATTGTCAGGGATCAATAGTTACTTCCTTTTACGCTTGCTTTTCCTAATTTCTAATCAATTTTCCAACCAACTGTGGATGATAATCGGGGTGGGCTTTAATTCTTCCTTCTGTTACTGTATTGCTTTCTGTGTACCGGATATACAGGTATGGGATCCGTTAGTCAAAAAGAATAAATTTCTTTCCTTCTCCTTTCAATACATTATAGAAGGCCACAATCGTAGCATCTTTGCAATTGGTTTTCATTGTTTTTTTATAATAGTTTCTGCATAATTTGCCTTCCTCTGCTGTCTCTTTCCAGTAGGGATGCACCGAATCCAGGAATCGGTTCGAGATTCAGCCTTTTTCAGCAGGATTCGGATATGGCCGAATCAAACCCTAATTTGCATATGTAAATTAGGGGCCGGTAGGCAAATCATGTGACTTCATTACAAAACAAGGAAGTGGAAAAAAAATGTTCACACTTTTTCCTTTCCCGCCCCTAATTTGCATATGCAAATTAGGATACGTTTCGGTATTCGCCCGAATCTTTCACAAAAGTTTCAGGGATTCGGCCGAATTCCAAATAATGGATTCGGTGCATCCCTACTTTTCAGGTCTCCAATGGGGGTCACTGACCCCAACAGCCGAAAAAACTATTTCTCCCTGAGGCTATAACTTATATTGTTTTTATCACTCATATTTGTATGCAGGCCCTCTGCAATTCATATTTTGGACCCTAGCAACAAGATAATGGCTGAAATGCTGGAGAGCTGCTAATCATAAAGCTAAATACCAGAAAAACCATTAAAAATAAAAAACGAAGACCAACTGCAATTAATTTTGGAATATCAATGTCTACATCGTTCTAAAAGTTAATTTAAAGCTGAACTAACCCTTTAATTGTATCTGCTGTATTGGGGCATTAATGAGATCTCACAGCCTCAACAACCACGCTGAATAAATTTTGTGATACGATGGAGCAAGTTCATTGTGTCCTTCACCTGCTCCCTTTACAAATATTCTTGTGTATTTAGGAAATCCAATTCACGGTCTTTAAGAAGCAAAAGGGCAATGATTTTTCTGCCGGAGGAAAAGTTCCAACTGACCCCCGTAGCAGCTGCTTGGAGCTGAGGTGGAGAATAGGAAATAATTCACTGTGGTTGCAACGGGTGGGGCCTTCTCTTTGTTTCTTTTTATATGTATTCAGGAAGAGCTGACAATCGGCCCATATTAATGAACAACACCATCAATCAGGGGCCTGACAATGAACGGAAAAGAGAGGTATATGTCAGGCGGATGGCAGATTGATTTTTTATTTTTTTAAATTGTCATCTAAAAAAAAATCAGAGGAAGGGCTGTTTATAGTCGGCCAAGCACTGAGCCAAATATAGAACAGGATTGTTATAAAAACAACACTTATACCAATGTAGGCTGGCACTGAGATAAAGATGGGCAGTATAATGGCTTTCCATCCAGACTCTAGAAACATACATTGGCTCCTGATATAATTGGACAGACCTTAGATTGTAAGCTCACTGGGGCAGGCACGGAAGCATAATCTCTGCCGAGTGTGTTGGAGCCAAGGGCACAGCCCAGCCAGCACAAGTTAATATTATTTTTTTTGTAACAGAGTTCTAATTATGAAGATATATTAAAAAAGGCATCTATTTTATTTTCATGTGTCAGCCATTGATCATTGAACGCCAACATTTCAGCAGGACAGAAACATTTCTAAATCGCTTACTGAGTTTAGGAGCTTTGGCATAAAAAATATATATATATATATATATATAAATATATATACAGGTACGGGCCCTGTTATCCCGAATGCTCGGGACCTGGGGTATTTCGGATAATGGATCTTTCCATAATTTGGATCTTCATACCTTAAATCTACTCGAAAATCATGTAAACATTAAATAAACCCAACAGGCTGGTTTGGCTTCCAATAAGAATTAATTATATCTTTGTTTGGATCAAGTACAAGGGACTGTTTTATTATTACCGTGAAAAAGGAAATCATTTTTAAAAATTTGGATTATATGGATAAAATGGAGTCTATGGGAGATGGCCTTTCCGTTAATTCGGGTCTTTCTGGATAATGGGTTTCTGGATAACGGATCCCATACCTGTATATGTATTTTATTTAGGGGGGATTTTCCAAAAAAAACCCGGCACAGGCCATTTCAGTGCCTGCATTTAACTAGTGTAGGCTGGGTTAAAGGTGTTTTAAGAAAGTAAAGATATATTCTTTAAAATGCCAAGTTTATTCAAAGGAATACAGTGTATATAAAGTGAAGACCAATTGAAAATTAAGGACACAATACCCCCCTCTGCTCCCTTTGCCCCAATTTACTAAGCTGCATTCATAGGTGCTGCCCGCTATTTCTCATGAGATCTTCTGGCCGTTACTGTTCTCCACTGAAGGTTCTGTTACAGTCAAAATACCCATGTAGCCATAGCCCCTAGTGGAATATTTTTTTTTGTTTGTAATAGTGACAGTTGCCCTTTTAATCTCTGGGTGTAAAGTATAAAACATGAGCCAAGCTAATATTTATTTACTTAAACAAATGAACCCCCTCTTGGAAAACCATAGCCATTTTTTCCCCGTGCATCAGCATAAAAACAGGAACATTGTGATCCATATACGAGTGGCTGTAAATAAAATATAATTGCCCTGACAATACCCATTTTCCTGGCAATGCCTACCGCTGGAGTTGTGTGATTATAACGTTCGTAGCAGACATGAGGTTTCCATTACACAGAACTCGGATTATGAACACAACAATTGAAAATAAAAATAATAAATCCAGTCGAAATAATGCAAAATAACAAGAAAAAAAAATGACAGATTTGTATGTTTGTGCAAAGGGCTCGTTCCTTTCTCGTTACCCCCTGCGGTGCTGAACGCTGGAACGTACCCACCCTGACTGGTAACGGGTGTGCAGAAGACAGGGTGGGTGCAAAGAGAGGCAGTTTATTGGTGCTGCTCTTTGCACTTTATTCTTGGGAAAAAATACAAAACTGAATTTGATTTGTGCCCTGGTTTTTTTGCATTGTGTAAATTTGTGTAGGAAAAACGTAATTTACTGTAATTTTACATCATTGCTGACTTGCTTTAGGGCTGCAATTGTAAATAAAAATTATGGACTAAAAAGTGTTAAGGTACAACTCCACGAGCGTTTTTCGTCGGATCGACGCCCGCCGACAAGACGCACACGACAAGTTGGATGGAGTCGCATGCATCAAGATATAATTTGACTGAATGAAAAGTCGGAGGTAACAACTACACGGTCTGACTGTCGGATGAAGGCGCTGCTTTCTGCGTCCACATCCGACAGTCGTGTCAGATGTAATGTCGTTTTTACTTGCGACTTTTCATTCAGCCCAATTAGAATCTTGACGCCTGCGTCTCCATCCGACTTGTTGCGTGCGTTTTGTCGGCGGGCGTCGATCCGATGAAGAAACGATCATGGAGTTCTACCCTTAGGGCTGGGTTAAAGCCCCAGATTCAAGTGCTAGAGCCCTAAGGGCATGCACCAAGGTGCAGAGTTCTTTTCAAAAGTGGGAAAAACACGCTGCTCCAGAATGAATTTAAATCACTCACCGAGTAGAAAATGTGGTTCGGGTGCACCAGCCCCAGACCCCCAGCTTTAGGGAGCGGTGCAGCAAGGAATGTAAAGAAAAAGCAGGGCCGACCGGCACTCAAACGAATCCACAGGACCAGAGAGAATAAGTTAAAAAAATATTTTTATTTATACAAAGTTTAAAAATGTATATCTACGCATTTCGCACCCACTTAGGGCACTTAGTCATGGGCTCTAAGTGGGTGCGAAACGTGCAGGGCGGATGGAGATGCAGATATACATTTTTTAAACTTTGTATAAATAAAAGTATTTTTTTAACTTATTCTCTCTGGTCCTGTTGATCCGTTTGAGTGCCGGTCGGCCCTGCTTTTTCTTTACATCAGTTGCTTCTTTACCCATAGGCCTCCCTAGCTTGCACATCTCAATGTCTAGGTGCGTCCATGTACTGCACCCAATTATATTCATTATATATGCGCGAGAAAGCCGCAGATTTTTCCATTTGGTGAAAGGACCGGCACCTATTAGAGCTCAGCAAGGAGCGAGTTGCAAAATATATGGCAAGATCAGTTACTCAGCATATGCAAATAAAATTAAAGAGAGAAGAAGAAATAAGGATACTTGGCTAAAGTAGCGCAAACAAAACCAGTGAGCTTTGAATGCTGTGGTGAACTGCAATATATGTTTTCCCAAAAAAATTCTGCATGTTGTAGTTCAGCCACATGTCACAGGGCATGGGATTTATTGCTCCATTACTGTGTCCGATGGGGGAAATGTAAGCCTTTTGGAACAGGGCAAGTAGTTTCACTGTGATACTGGGTGTACTAATTTGTAAACATAGAATAACTCTTCTTTTCTCATTCTGAAGCTGCAACGTTCTGCCCCAACTCTCTTACAGTTCCACGTTAGTAAATGTTTTCAATTAAACTGCAAAAAAAATAATAAATTCTGTTCAGTTGTGAATGTTGTTTTTGGCAGCGGCGACATCACAATGCAGTAATGAAAACAAGAGATATAACTTCCCCCCGAAACATTTAACAGCGAAGGTTTTCATTTCATTAGAAAGGACAACAACAAGTCATGTTTTTTGGCACGGGCGGTAATGCCGCTCCACGCCCAGCACTCGCTATAAACTAATCACTTTGCAATAACGGCAGGGAGAGGGGATTGAGTGAGCCCTTTTGGTGTGTGCATTCTTGTAAAATGACAAATTCGATACCACTGCCAGATGTTGGAATCCATAACATTTTTTACGCAGCGCTTTAAATTGACAGGCTAACGGGGCAGCCGAGAAACTGGAGGCGAGATTCCTGTTTGAAAAATTTCAAGTCGCTTTCAACAGTAAATGTCAAACTTTTTTTATTTTTTTAATAAGTGGTCTTCAAATCCTTTAGGAGTCTGCTGGTAGAACATACATGTCTACAAGGGTAAAGGTGACCATACGCTGGTCAATAAAGGCCATCTCAGACCTTCAGATCCAGTTTGTTGCTTATTTAGTTGGTTGCTTATTTGCTTGTGCATGGGGAGGTCCCACAATGGTCTTCTTGTCAGGGGGCCTATCGGCTCCCAGCGGGAGAAGTCCGGACCAAGGAGGAAGCTAGGGTAAAACATCATCACAGAGACGGGAGCGCCAACAGCGCTCCTGACACTTCCCAATCAATATCTGGCTGAAAATTGGCCAGATATCTATGGGGCCAGTTCAAAACTGCATCAACAAGTTGATCCACCCTCCAGGGGCAGCCAAAAGGTACAGCCATTTAAGGCAAGTGTGCTAACTTGTCCATTTTCCACCTCTGATCACCACCTACCCTGTAGCCTGCCCTCTCACACTTCGCCAAACCTCATCCTGTTCCAGCTCTGTGGTCCTCACTCAACCGGACTGCCTTGTATTAGAATTTGATTGTTGGCCTTCAACAAATTATTATTAGTATAAGGACTGATTGGATTTCTTTCTGCATAGGCTGATGTTCAGTAGTCAAACAAAATTGAATTCAGGGGATGTGGCAGATTTAGATTTCTTTGGCCTTGTGGTAGGTCTGAAAGTTCCCTAATTAAGAAGAGAATGCAGATTTATTTTGTCTTGGTTTTGTATAAGTCTTGATTAGTGATGAGCGAATCTGTCCCCATTCACTTTTCCGAAAAATTAGCGAAGCGCATTGCATTAAAGTCAATGGGCATTTTTCTTATGGCAGTTTTTTTTGTCACTAGTCTTGATATGTCTCAAAATCAATCCCAAGAAGAGCTGAAAGGAATTACATTAGATGTACACAATCTTAATGGGTAAGCACCATCATCACACTCATGGGCAATTGCTTGTTTTAATCCTCAGTTTAAGTTAATCAAGCAGATCTGTGTTTTTATGGTATGGTCAGACAACCCCCCCCCCCTCAAGAAAAGTGGTACAGTCCGATACCCTTTAGATAAAAGTGGTATGGTCCGACACTCCCCAAAGAAAAGTGGTACATCCCCTAAAGGAAAGTAGTATGGTATGGTATGACACCCCCAAGAAAAGTGTCAGACTGTACCACTTTTCTATAGGGAATGTTGGACTGCACCATTGTTTTTCAGTGGACAATACCACTTTTCTTGGAGAGGTTTGCGAATCATACCACTTATCATGAGGGGGCGTCGGACTGTAACACTTTTTATAGGGAGTTTTTTAGCTGTACCACTTTTTTCCTCGAGGTGTGTCAGACCATACCTCTTTTATTGAGGGGGTGTGAAACAGTGACACATTTCTTAAAGAGGGCTATTCTTGAGGGGGTGTCGGACCATACCACTTTTTCCTGGGGGTGCCAGACTGTACCACTTTTCTTGGGAGGAATTTCAGACAATACCACTTTTCTTGAGAGGATGTCGGACCATACCAATTTTCTTGAGGGAGGTATTGGGCTGTACCACTTTTCTTGTGAGAGGTTGTGTCGGACCATAACACTTTTTACTTGGGGATTTAGCTATTTAAACACCTTCTGTGTGTGAATACTTGCATACCTTGAATTTGTTTGTCTTTACCCTCTCAAAGGCATGCAGAGCGTTCCTCCAGATCTGTGTTTTTAAGGTTCAGAAGCTGACCCTTCGGTCCAGCTGGTCTCATCACGAACTCTATGCTTCCCACTACTCAACATCATTTAATGCTTTTATTTAAAATCCCTTATTGCCAATACAAAGTTAGCAAGGGCTGGTGAGGACCTGATCTTCTAAACACGGGTCCACCTGGTCATTGAACCTCTTGGATTGCTCTGACATTGTTATTGATAATATGGCAGAAGTGTTATTTGATGACCAAAAGGTGTATTGGCGCTCAGGTTTCTTTAATAGAAAATGGATAAAATACTTTCATCAAGCTATGAATTCAGTAGGTTCTGGAATGTAAGGCTTCATTGGTTCAGTGGTGTCCCCTGTGCTTTAATAACACCCTCTGATCAATTAATCTTAGGAGAACAATCATCCAGTGTTGGTCCTTGCCTTACGCAAACACCTCCTGGGATGGCAAGAAATAAATGTGTTTTACTTGAAGTACATTCATATAATCCCTATAGAAGTCAGACATAAATACCATTCTACTGCAAGCAGAACAATGCATGGTATGCATACATGCCTTGTATGACTTTCTGATATTTTTTTTTATATGTTTTTGAGGTTTATCAATTGAAACTGAGCACAAAAAGTGGGGTAACATTTTAGACAAATAAGATGTGAAAGTGCAGCTACAAATTGTGTCAACATCTACCAGTGACCTGGCTCGTGTTTATGGTACAGACTAAAATGTCCTATGTTAATAACCTACATCATGCAAGCAGTATGGAGACTGTAGCCCAACATAACATATAATCTGGTCAAGTTGAACCGCAGAATTTAATATGACAAATGGGGTTTTTTAAGGGTCCTGTGAGAGAGTCTATGGTGTGGCTCTGCTTAGTTAGTATGGTGAGAAAGGATGTTGGCTGACCACATAATTATTTCGCTTCACCGCTAAGTTTGGTTTGCTGACCAAAATTGAAGGCATAAGCTTTTCCAGCAAACTTTTCTTTGGGATTTTTGATGACTTGCTAGTGATATGGTTTTTGCTGATCATTCTAAAACCAAGATGTAAGTGTGACTAACTGTGCAGTTATTCAGCGGAGCCAAATAAAGTGACAGAAGGGCTGAAGAAAATCCAAGTTTTTGCTGTTTGCCAAAATATTTATTTTCTGAACATTTTAGAGAAAAACTGACGTTGCTCATCCATGCTTGCTCATAGGTCTAATATCACTTTCTCTTCCTGTGGCTAACACAGTTTCTTACTGCAGGCTCACTATACAGTTTAGATGCAAAAGTGACTTAGCGAATATTAAAATGTGCCACTTTTGTTTTCACTTTAGCTCCATCACAAGATACACCATGGGCAATGCACCCAACCTCCTTAGGGATTCAACTGTTTCTGATGGTTTGTTTGGGTGATTTTGCCATAGAACTATCCTGGCAAAAACCTCATATGTGCTGTAGGCCTTACTGTCTGGCCATTAATGTGGTTGAGAAGTTTGGGTGATCTCCATAGATACATCTTGATGAAAACCTCACCATTGGCATGGTTGGGAATCTCGGGTGAGTTCTCAATTTATTCATTTTGGTCAAAATCTAGTCTGTGCTGTGGGCCTTACTGCCATACCATAGGTGTGGTTGGAAAGCTTGGGTTATTTCTCCATTGACCCAGCTTGGTCAAACCCAGTGTGCTGTAGGCCTTACTGCCTGATAATTAGTGTGGTTGGGAAGGGTGGGTGATTTCTCCATAGGGCATCTTTGTCCAAACCTAGTGTTTGCTATAAGGCTTACTGTCTGATCATTGATTTGGCTAGGTAGCTTAGATGATTTCTCCATAGGCCCTCAAAACCCAGTGTGTGCTATAGGACTTACTGCTTGGCCATTGGTGTGGTTTGGAAGCTTGGGTGATTTTTCCATAGGTCCATCCTGGTCAAATACCAGTGTGTGCTGTGAGCCTTTCTGCCTGACTGGAAGTTGGGAAGTTTAGGTGATTTTGTCATAGGTCCACATTGGTCAAAACCCAGTGTGTGACGTAGGCTTTACCACCTGACCATAGGTGCATGTATTTGGAAGTCATGACAAGTTAATTTGGTGATGATCTACATTATCACTTTTACCTCCCCGCTCCCTTCAAGGTTGACGCACTGCATGGAGGGGCTTGTGTTCGTTGCATAAGCTGTGCAATGAGTTATTCCATGGAACTGCAGAATGTATCAAATTATCCCTTTCTGAGCTGAACTTTTTATGACTTAGGCATAATTTATTCTAAAAGCTCCCAGATGGAATTGACCTTCCTAACTAAGAATCCTGTGCCAGAATGATCAAAAAAAAAAGGAAGGGGGGAAAGAAAACCTTGATGATTGCATGTTAAATAATGTATTAGTAACATGGCATCATTCATGAAACAGTACCTCTTTAACTCTTTTCTGGCCTGCAGGGGATAGGAGAGACGTTGGTTGCCTCCCAGTCTTCTTCTTCTTCACAAGCTTGAGGGTTAGTGCAAAGGGATGGGTCCCAGAAGCATAATCAGATGCTTAAAGCACTTTATTATCAGAGAACTAACAAAGTCTTCTTACCAGGATCTGGAAAGGAAGCGTTGGACCTAAGGCAAAAGTCAACACCTTCTTCATATGAAATTGGATAAATCTTTCCCAAGGCTGTCACTATACCTTCTCCAATGCATCTTATATCTCCCTCCCAAAACAAATAACATGCCATAACATTCAAATAAAAAGGGCAATTGGCTAAACATTATATTTAAAGCATACAAACACACTCACAAAAGTAGCAAACCAAAGTATTAACTGATACAAGTGAAGGATTTGTGCCCACGTACAATGGGATACTATGCAAATTAAGACACCGTAAGGTGCAAAATGCGGTGTGATATTCAGCTCATCATAAATACTACTGAACAGATAATGCAGTTTGTGTGAAAACATCACTAAATTAAATGCGTTGCTGTGATATACACAGATTGGTGGAATTCTCATTGCAGGAAATGAATAAGGAGGCCTAAAATAGGATGTAGCATCATTCTCAGATCTTAGTGTGAGTGGCAGCAAACAAGAATAGCATAGTTGCTGTAAAAAAATTGTTTTATATGAAATATATGCGTTCTGCTGATGCTGAACCATTAACAAATACTGTAGACTTGGGGATGTAACACATACTTTCTAATGGGACCAGGAAAGGACCTTGAAGTCCTTGTAGATAATAAACTTGTCTGTAGCAAGCAATGCCAGTCAGCAGCATCAAGGGCAAATAAGATCTTGAGCTGTATTAAAAGGGGCAGAGATTCACAGGAGGAGGGGGTCATTCTTCCACTGTATAGAGCACTGGTAAGGCCCCATCTAGAATATGCCGTATAGTTTTGGTCTCCATCAATCAAACAGGACATTATTGTATTAGAGAGGGTACAGAGAAGGGCAACTAAGCTGGTAAAAGGTATGGAAAATCTTATCTATGAGGAAAGACTGGCCAATTGGGGATGTTCACGCTGGAGAAGAAAAGCTTAAAGGGTGATATGATAACTATGTATAAATATATAGGGGGATCATATAATAATCTCTCTAATGCTTTATTTACCAGTAGGTCTTTCCAGCTGACACAAGGTCACCCATTCTGATTAGAAGAAAAGAGGTTCCACCTAAATATTGGGAAGGGGTTTGTTACAGTGAGAGCTGTGAAGATGTGGAATTGTCTCCCTGAATCAGTGGTACAGGCTGATACATTAGATAGCTTTAAGAATGGGTTGGATGGTGTTTAGCAAGTGAGGGAATACAGGGTTATGGAATATAGAACATTGTATAATTTGATCCAATGACTGGTCCGATTGCCAACTTGGAGTCAGGAAGGAATTTATTTCCCCCTCTGAGGCATATTGGAGTGGCTTCAAATGGGATTTTCTTGTTTTCTTCTGGATCAACTAACAGGCAGGTTATAGACAGACATAAAATGTTGAACTTGATGGACATGTGTCTTTTTTCAACCTAACTTAGTGGGGCTCATTTATTAACGCAGCGCAGCGCTAAAAAGAGCGCAGTGGCCAGACATTTGCCCAGCGCATGCGAGTATTTAATAATGTAGCGCACGATACCTTAACAGTGCGATTTGTGCGCTAATGTAGACACAAGACAGGTGCGACGTGTGAAACTGCGTATCAGCTGTCGCAGTGCTTATAATAAATTGTGCGCACAGGAAGATACCGCAAAGGTAAGGATTAGTTGTGCTCATGTATGAATGCGCTGCTTTAATTAGTTGCGTCACATATTGCGCATATTGCGTTCACTTAGACGCATCTGCATTTGTTTCTGTGCTAATATTTGTTTGGTTGCAAAGGTGTTTAGCCTACCTGATATCCTTAAAGGAACCTTGGTCAATATAAACATGTTGGGTGGAAGGCGTGGTTAATATGCACTTTACAAGGGTTGTTCATCTTGAATATACTAGCGCAGCTGGGCAGGAATGCGCATTTTGAAGAGCGTTACTATTACGCCACGAAGAGGCAGGCGTAAAAATTGTGGTGCTGTTGCCCGGGTGCAGTTTTGCACATATACAGACGCAAATCTGCGACGGCCGCAGTGCAAGCGCATTGTAGCCACGCCCACAGCCACGCCCCTAACAACCACGGCATCGTTTGCGACATAAATGCCCAATCTTTTGCGCAATGCGCATAAACAAAACCATCGCAAAAGCTCTGTGTTATGCGCAATATCACGCAAATATATTAGCGATCACGCTTGTGATGGCGCAGACAACCTTTTGCGTCCACTTATGCGCTGCGCTGCGCTGCTTTAATAAATGAGCCCCAGTATGTTAAAATGTTACATGTGAATGGTAGGGATTTACCTAATTGTTCCATTGCCAATGTAGTGGTTTTACTAGAGACACACCAACGAGTCTATTGGTGGCTCCAAAGATGGGCAATTGTTGTGGGCCTTACCTTGCGGGGGTCATCACAGAGCCAGCAGCTATTGTAAGGTGTGGTCAATTTGCAAGCCTTTAATGGGGTCTGTAATGGGGTCTCTTAGGCCTGTTGAATTTCCCTACAACTCATGGGTTCCTAGGAATGGCCTAGAGATCTTTGAGCCCAATCCATCTCTGATCATTACAGAAACTTATATTTTTGACCAGAAGGTCGCTGGCTGGCAGTGTTTGTCAACATTTTTAGCTCAAACCCCACTTCAAGGTCCACCCTTTAGTCAGGCCCCCCCAAGATCTTAAAATGAGTAGAGAAATAAGAAAATGGGGTGTATGAGTCATCAAGTCATAATTTTAAGAATATCTAGGTTAGTAAATGCATATAAATCCCAAAACTCTAATTGATCTTCAAGCTGGGCTTTCAAGTGTATCTAGGAGAACAAATGGCCATTCTCATAAGTTCCTACCCTAACTGGTCACTTGGTCAGTCCTACAACCCCAACTCCCCCCCTCCGGGGAGTCTGGGAACTTCTGCTGGCTAGCATGGTTGAATGTGATCCACAGCTGAAATATGGATATGGTCTAAAGACCCTGTATACCCTATCTCAAATGCCTGTATGCTTAGCAGTCCACCCCTTGGCTTGAGGGCTTAACAAAGCCTGTACTAATAGCTGCTTATTTGCCTAAGCACAGAGCACAACAGAGGAGTGTTTAGGATGAGATGCCACCTCTCATGTGCTACAATTGCTTACAATTCGCTGGCAGATCCTCAGTTTGTTGCTTATTTACATTAACACTTTTCAGTTCAGTGCACTCCTCAGTAAACAGCTTGTGGCAGTTTGATGTTTGTTAATGAACTGTCAATAAACACATGGGAACAAGGAGAAAATGAGAATTTTTCAGGCTTCCTTTTGTTTGTTTGCCACGCTCGGGAGAAACTGGTAGTTGGCTGAGGATGCCAGGCAGACCCTCCGCACTCATTTCAACCCCTGACACTTTAACCACTGCAGAAAAAAATCGGATCCTGGCACATTTTTAAGGAACTGTGTTGTTGGATGCAGATTAGTGATTTCATTAGAATATACACCTGTGTTTAGAATGAAAATGAATTACAAAAACATTCCAATGCAACGGGAGACATATTTATCTACATAATATTCTATGGTTGTGCATGAATATCTTCTGCTATACTGAGTTCTCTGCTAAGATATCAAGTGCAAAAGGAGAATCCCTGCTTAGGCTAGCCATAGAGGGAAATATAATTGACTGATTGGGCCACCCAAGTGGTGTCATTTGATTATTCAGCCCCCAGTACAAAAAGGTGGAGCCCTCCTGAAAAGGATCAAATCCATGGCCAAATAGAGTCCTCGCCCAACAGGATTTTGCAGCCTTTCCAATCTGATCTAATTCTGAGCAACAGTGTTGGACTGGCCCACCAGGATACCGGTGAAATTCCTAGTAAGGTTTTCTGCTGGACCCTAGTTTTGCACTGCCGATCTTGTTTTAAATTGTTTTGGTGCTGTACATGAGAAAATAAGATGCTGCTTGGTAAATAGTGGCCAGTATCAGACAGTAGAGGGCTTTTTTCTACATTACCACAGACTTGATGCATATTACCCGACCCATTTGGACACTGTGGGGTAAATTTATCAAAGAGTGATATTCCGCAGCTCTCAATTCATTTCTATGGGATTTTGAAAGGCCTATTTATCAATGGGTGAAAGTGAAAGTTCACCCTTTCATAAATACGCCTTTAAAAATCCCATAGAAATGAATGGGGAGTGGTGGAATAGTGGCGGAACTTCACTATTAACTTCACTCTTTGATAAATATACCCCTGTGAGAGGACATACAGACTAGTGATGGGCGAATTTATTCGCCAGGCGCGAATTCGCGGCAAATTTGGGCGTTTTGCCGCCAGCGAATAAATTTGCGAAACGCCCGCGAAAATTCGCGGCAAAAACGGGCACCGTTTCGCGAATTTCGCTCGAAATTCGTGAATTTTTCGGCGAAGCGAAACGCCGCAAATTCGCCCATCACTAATACAGACAGTGTTACCAACAGTGACCATTAGACTGTGCTGTGCAAAGGGCTGCAGAATGTTATGGTTGGAAGACTGATGGTAAGGTACAGTAGCTGATCAATGCAGGTGCTGCTGACTTAATTCATTATTGCGTTCCACATCACTACTTGGTCGTTTAACTTCTACATTTATGTATTTGCAGTTTGAACACTCACCAAGTTTAGGATGTGGTTCGGGTGCGATTGCCCTGAACCCTCACTTACTTTAAAGGGATACTGTCATGGGAATTTTTTTTTTTTTCAAAATGAATCAGTTATTAGTGCTGCTCCAGCAGAATTCTGCACTGAAATCCATTTCTCAAAAGAGCAAACAGATTTTTTTATATTCAATTTTGAAATCTGACATGGGGCTAGACATTTTGTCAATTTCCCAGCTGCCCTTGGTCATGTGACTTGTGCCTGCACTTTAGGAGAGAAATGCTTTCTGGCAGGCTGCTGTTTTTCCTTCTCAATGTAACTGAATGTGTCTCAGTGGGACATGGGTTTTTACTATTGAGTGTTGTTCTTAGATCTACCAGGCAGCTGTTATCTTGTGTTAGGGAGCTGCTATCTGGTTACCTTCCCATTGTTCTGTTGTTAGGCTGCTGGGGGGGGAGGGGGTCATATCACTCCAACTTGCAGTACAGCAGTAAAGAGTGACTAAAGTTTATCAGAGTACAAGTCACATGACTGGGGGCAGCTGGGAAATTGACAATATGTCTAGCCCCATGTCAAATTTCAAAATTGAATATAAAAAAATCTGTTTGCTCTTTTGAGAAATGGATTTCAGTGCAGAATTCTGCTGGAGCAGCACTATTAACTGATTCATTTTGAAAAAATTTTTTTTTCCCATGACAGTATCCCTTTAACTTAAATACAATCTTAGAGGTCAGGGTCACTCACCGCTCTCCGTTGGAGGTCCGGGTGCTGCTCCCCAAACCCTTAGCTTGGGGAGAACATTTCACTTCTTCATTGCACTTTGGACGCGCGCTCCAGGAACTCCTTGGACGCGGTGTAAGATCAAAGAAGAAACTTTATTTCACATCAAGTAACACCTTACACGTTTCGTGTGTTTCAACCTATGATTACGCGTGGAAACTGTAACCCGCCTCGCCGTCTAGCCTTACTTCCAGACGCACTGACTGGAGGGTTCGGGTAAGGGCTCCCATGACGATTGATCTTCCGGCACCTAGGCACCCAGTGCTGACGCTCTCAGAATGCATTGCTTCTGCGCATGCCCATGCAAAAACTCACGCTGCGCTGTCACATTTGGCGCATGCACACCCCACACTGCTTCCTAAGTAACTGGGGCCTGCGTCCAATTGGACGCGGTTTGTTCTAAACTTCAGCCATTTGTTCCCTTCTCTGTCCATCTCCTATTCTTGTCTCCCATAGGGTCCCTGGGCCTTAAATAGTGGCTTCTTCTCCTTGCCCAAGCTGGCTTCTGTGATTGATTACTCTAGTTTTTGACTCCTGCCTGTTTCCTGACCTTGATTCCTGCTGCCTGCCTAGACCCTTCTGCCTGATTGACTACTTTTTTGCCTAATCCTTGCCGGTACCTCGTTTCAGACTTGTTTCTATCTAAAACACAGCTTTTCCTCTGTGGTTCCGCAGCAGAAAGCCCGGGGCCCCAAAAGGGCGTCCGTGAACAGCGGAAACTGAGTGTGTCTGAGTGTACCCGCCGCCTACTAAAGGTTCTTGTTTGACAAGTACATTACAGAAACACATGAAACGCATGAAAACACATGAAACGCATAAGGTTTCTTCTTTTATCTTATACCGCGTCTGAGGAGTTCCTGGAGTCTGCGTCCAAAGTGCAATGACAAAGTGATGGTTAGATAGCCCTGATTTAAGATATACATTCAATGTTCAAATCCACTTTTATAATAATATAGGCCATAAGTCAAGTCATAAAAATGTGTAGTAACGATAGCACAAAAAAATTACCGAACAATTGTTTTCTGTTTTTAATGTGACTGTGTGATATAATATCACATTCCCTTTATTATTTTAATGGGGGTCTCCTGCCTCCCTGCACTGCCCTAAGTCCCAACTTATTTTCCGAAGGCCCCACCACCGGTCTCGGGAATGGACTTGTTTACAGTAGAAAGTGCTAATACTCATTACCAGCTACTTGCGAAGGGCTTAAAACACACTTGTTATAAATTCCCCTGACAAAAGAAAATGACTACATGGCCACAAAGAGACAAACTCAATAAAGCCGGGGCGCCTTGTCTATTGCTGGGCAATACAATGGAGCTATGAGAGACGGCGTGTTTATGTGTGGGATCGCCTGGAGAGGCTCACATAATGACTGCCTTTGGCACGGTAATTGCTTCTGCTGTCTATACGCGGTGTCTTTTTCATCAAGAAGCCCTTGTGCTTTGCTGAAGTGGTTAATGAGGCACCGTGCGCTGAAGAGTCAGTAATATCTGGTATTTATAAAGCAATTCACTTCAATTATCCTGCAGCTTCCTCTGCTCAACCTCTACTGGGGTTCATTGAGGCATTGTGATCATGATGCCTCTAAAACAGGGGGCTTAAAATTACTGAGCCGGTCATGGAGAGCCAAACGCACGATTGTGAGAAGCAACATGACAACTTAAGGCATAAGTGTCCTTACCACCTGAAATTTGTGTTCCAGCATAAAACAAACGGTACGCCATTGTACTAACATTGTGTATCTATCAACCTCTGCTCCCGGTTAGCAAAGTGCCTCATTTTAGTGCATTTCTTGTAACATATATGAGAACTGATGTGCATTTTCTTAGGCTATCCTGATTGGCTAAACAAAATATGTGCTCAAAAAACTATTGGCCAACGTGAGCAATGCTTGATGAAATTGAACATAGTGTAGGAACCTTAGATTGTAAGTTCCTTCTGGTACAGGGACTGCTGTGAATAATGTAGAACCGCTGCGGAATATTTCTTTATAAATAAAGGATCATAATAGTTTATGTATTATACTAAATTAATAACCATGAGCATTTTTGGAAGTTAGAGTGGTGGGGGCCAAGACAGATGTCCTTACAGTTATCCTTGCATAGAGCACACACAATGCAGAAGGCACTGAAAGGCATGAATGGACTTTTTCCTCCGCAGAAAGACATATGGAAATAGAATTGCATTTGACCTGCCTTCTGGAGCCGGCAAAGGCTCACAAAGAAAATGCAGGGAGTTGGTGCAATCTGTTTCTGCCATTGGTATTCCTGCCTCTGCGATGAGAGAATCTTCTTCCCTTCTCCTTCAGCTCATGTATATTTGATACCAGGCTCCTGCCTAATCTGATAAAGTGCTCTCTGCCTGTAGTACTTTACAATAAGCCGACTGCATTAGTGCCGGGGGAAAAAAATCAATATCGATTTATAATTTACCATAGCAGAAACCTATCACTTTTTATGACCCTGCATCCAGGCTCATTAATATTACATTAAATGCTGCCTGTACCCATAGTGCAATTTGGAGCCCATAAAACAATGTAAAGATAAATCAGGCACACTTATACATCATGCAGCGCTCATGCCGAGACACACAGGGTATCTTAGTCATTTAAGGCCCTTGTAACAAGTGATGTGCCGACGTCTCCACAAGTCACTCCCTACAACAGATTCATTTGATTGGTAAATTATTAAATTGACTAGGTCATTTGTGCTGTACATTTGTAATAAAATCTGGTGTAAAGGGCATGGCAATGGTGTTGCTCCACCATGGTGAACCCAAATGTTGCTGCTTACCCATCATAGTGTCCATGGTTAAAGCATAGAGAACTGGGCATTCTTAAAGCAACATTGTACAATAAAATGTGAAGGACCCGCGGCAAGAAGAAGCTCCAATGAGAATTTTGTGTACCCTTGACTGTCTACTCCTTGCTTGATAAACACTTTAACTTAACTATGCCAACCTTCCGATGTCTGATTATAAGTAAGCCAGAATTCCACAGTTATCTCCCAGTGTTAAGGCCCATGTGTGGGGCCATCCGACGGTCATCCCCAATCAATATCTGTCCGAAAGTCGGGCAGATGTCGATTGGTCAGGGTAAAAAATCCTGTCGGATCGCGGCCGCATCTGTTTGTTGATGCGATCCCGCAATCCAACCGTCTATATTGCCTCCATTCTGATCCGCTTGTTGGTCCCTAGGGCCTATGATCAGATTCGCACCTCAATGTGGCCATATCGGGGAGAGATCTGCTCGCTAAACGACCGGATCTCCCTGTGTATGGCCACCTTTAAACTAAAGTAAGATGACAGACGTAGCTCTAGTAGGTTAGATTTCTACTGGAAAGGTTTTGTGCATCTGTAATTAATGGACTGGCTTGTAACCCTACTTACAGTTGAACACCATAGGTCTCATTGACCATTGGATAGGAGCAAGGGAAACCAGTGTTAAATAAAGGGTTCAAGATTCACCTTGCAAGATGATGTGTCAGTAAGTAACACACATGTGGATACCCATGGGCCCATCCCCTGCCAACGTACCCTATACTTTCAGGATTAAATTGTATTTTTAGCATTTATCTCATGGCTCCATCTTCTCTGCAGTCTTTGTTCTCCCTCTTCCTTCCTCTCCTTCTTTCCTCCTCTCCTATATTCCTCTAGTTCTTTTATCTCCCAATTCACATAAAAGATGAAAGTGTAGATGACCCCCCCTCCTTTGCAGGGTGTTGTGGTCTACAATCCATATACCATTCTAAATGAGCACCAAGCTTTGGCAGGCAGAGGGAGAATTTAGTTATTTATTAATAAGCAGCGTTCTAATTAGTGGCGAGTATTGAAGGACGTCTTGTTTATTGTAAGCAGCCACGTTCATTAGTGTTAAGGGGGGAGGATACCAATTATATCCAGATACAGGATGATCGATAAGAGCAAGAGATTTTACATGAAATCTTTAGTCCTATCTATCAGAGGGTGAGACAATTTTACTGGTGTCTTAAAATTACAAAGACACTTATATGCTGGGAAGAGCCCTTCTGGACAACCATTACCATAGGGCAGCAGATTTCATAAAATTTGGCCAAACCCCGCATGACTAGGTTTAATGATATAAGGAAACCCTGTTATAGTCCTTTAGCACCCCTCCCTTTATTTAATCCTAACCAGCATTTTGGATGACCCATAGAAATGGATTAAGAGCACATACCAATAAACAAGGTAAGACTGGAAGGCTTATTGTTCCAATGTCAGTTTAGTTATTTCTCCAGCTTTAGGGGCTCAAAGACCTTGCACAAAGTGGGGACCAATTGGACAATAGCATTAGAAAAGAAGAATAAAAGCAGGAAAAAAAATGGTAAAACTAGGATAAAGTGTCATTGTTGGCCAACCTACAGCATTACAGCTCTGCCTGCAGCCAAAACCAGTTGGTGAGCTGTGTTGTGAGCCCACACTTACACTTGCCAAAGGGACACATATACTCACACAACTATAATGTGCACGCAACCCACAATATATATAATACTCTGCTTTTAAATCCTTTCCAGAATAACTAGTAAGGAAATAATGGCAATATTTATTTTGGCAAGGCTACAAGATCTTTTCATGTACATTATTATTATTTTTCACTCTTTACCCTTCATAATAGTTTCCAGGAAACGTTTCACCCGATAGGAAAGAGAGGATAGAGAGAGAGAGAGACGTGGAGAGAGTGCAAGACATGAATATGGAAGAGAGGGAGTGGACAGATAGAAGAGGGTATAGATACTGGAGGGCATAGACAGAGTTGGAGAAAGAGGAGTGATGAGCAGGTTGGGAATACTTTAAAGATTCTCTAGGCTCATGTCTAGAAGCCACAGCAGGGCTAGGAAACTTATTTAGGACTGTCTTTTATGGTGGTAAGGGGCTGGTATAAAACAGACTCTGACTTGCGCCCCTTTAGCTTTTGGTGAGCTGGTAACCCTTTGTCCTACAGCCTTTAGCTGTCAAGGATGCTGTGAGAACTAAAGGACCACAATCTCTAAAGCATCACTATTACCATACGGTCACCATTCTTTCTATGTAAATATTTTGCTCACTATGTGTGTGAATCTTTGGCCCTATCAGAACCCCCTTAAACAAATTTGCCTTTGTGGGAACCACTACACTGAATACGGAGCAATGGCGTAATACAAGAAAGATGGGGGAGCTCTTAATTTCTCAATTTGCTGACCTCTCTTCTTCCCTCATATTTTTAATTTGATTTTACCTATAGTTGTCTGTTTTGTTTTTTTTTCGGCGGGTGACGTTACACTAATCATGATATTTATAAATGTGCATAGACAAATGAGTGGAGACACTGGATTAGCAACCTGTGGACTTGCAGTAACCCTAGACAATAAACGGCCCAGTATGGCCAATTACTGCTGCATAGAGAATAAGATAAAATGCTGCCTTAGAAGGATTACAGGAAGGAAACAGGGGTGGCAAAAGATTGGAAACAAGATGTAACAGGACAAAAAATCTTTTAGAAGATAAGGGGTTTCTTTTATGTAAACTTCCTTATTTGCTTTTATTAGCCCAGGCACAGAAAAAGCCCTGCCCTATTTAGCAAAACAAGTGAAATAATTAAGGGGTGATCCTTTTTGAGCTCCAGAGAGATCCTCTCATGCATTGTGCCGTCCTTGTGACTAAAGCATTGTCCTGTGACCAGAGACCGCGCTTCTCATAGGAATAAAAAGATGTGAAGGTGGCCCGCGTCCCTGCTGTCATCTAGCGCTGGATGTACTCAGAAATGTACAGGCTTTGAGTTAAAGAATAAAGCAACAGGAAAGCATAGAATAACCCACAGAAGATGCCTTTAAATTGGAAGCTGTGTGTTATGTACTGAGAAGGATCTGTGTGTGTGTGTGCATCTAGCAACATCCGTGATTGGGGTTTTAAAAGATGCTCCAATTCCTTGCCTGACTGACAGGGCCTATTGATTTTTTTAGGCTCCTGCCGTCATCAGTCTTCAGCCTTGCAGTGCCCATATGCTGAGGTCAGGCCGAGCAGGGAGGGAGAGATAGGGGGGGGGCTTGAGATGGCAGACCCCCCTCTTTCCCTTCTTCATCCCTCCACACATCCAAAAGTGAAGGGCTGTTGAAAGAAAATCAATCATGTCATAAGTGAGAACCATCAAAAATGTTCCCCCCTGTATGGAGAAGGCCCATCAGGCTGTCTCCACTTGGGAACAGAGGTTAGGCACCTGTCAAATCAGGCTAGGTGAAAAGTATTAGATATGCCAGTTAACCCATGGAAAGGCCGGGGAGCACAGGACTGCGCTCTCTGTGTTGGTTTTTGCAGTGCACATGACAAGCCATGGGGTTTCGGAGACAAGCTATCTCGGTCTTGCTCAGCCTTCAGCCAAGCACCGGAGTACACAGGACTGTAGTTGGCAACTCATTACGTAGGGGAAGGACAGAACAGCTACAAGTGCTGGGATATGCTAAACTTGTGTTTGCCTTCATGTCTGTCCTCAAATAACACACTGTCAGGCTTTCAGCAAGTAGTAAATGTAGGAGTGTGTGTGTTTGTGAGCACTGCCATCTTCATGTTTCTCTCTAGCACTTGCCATCTTCATGTTTCTCTCTAGCACTTGCCATCTTCGTGTTTCTCTCTAGCACTTGCCATCTTCATGTTTCTCTCTAGCACTTGCCATCTTCGTGTTTCTCTCTAGCACTTGCCATCTTCATGTTTCTCTCTAGCACTTGCCATCTTCATGTTTCTTTATAGCTCAGATAAGAGCAAGATCAACCTGAAGATACTTAGTACACTGCAACTCAACCATGGTGTCCCATTCTGTGATGTTCTCTGCACGCAGTATTTGATGGCCTTGCCTGTTCAGTATCTAGGTCGGTGTTTGCTAATCTATGGGGGTAGTTCCCTTGGGTTGGCTTGGAGTAGTGTGGGGTACTCTGCTTGGTTAAATTGAGATATATAGTGGGAGAATTCCCTCTTACTGTATATCCACCTTAACACTGAGCTTGAAGGTCAGTTGGGTTGAGATCTGGGGCGGAAACGTATTTTCTGTCCTAAGAATTTTCGAAACTATGGTTCAATAACTGATGCTGTCGTATGTCTGACCTTGTTATGCGCTAAAGGAGGGCCCTGACCAATGTTTGAACCTCAAATGGGTACCTGAATGGAAAAAGATCAACATTGATCTCGGTCACCTCTGCTTAGATGGCACAGTTGTTGGACATGTAATGTTGCCAAAATTGACCAACATTTGTGGCATATAAGGGAATATCTGGTTTGGGAATACTGAGAGGCATAGTTTGCGTCTATATGACAGTACATATGCACTGAACATACCCATCTGTCTGGCACAAATTATCTTATACTGAGCTGTATGAAAGTTCTCTTATAACCCAGACTCAGATACCTGCTAATAAGTATATCGGGTTCTAAAATTCTGATTCTGAAAAAGAATGTGCCATTCCTCCTTGTTTTCATCTCTCCCCAAGCCTGTTCTTTTCTTTCTATCAAGAAGAAGCGGGGATATTGGATGCCGAGTCCCTAAGCCTTGCTGGGTTGCACTCTATAGCTAACGCACTTTGTTTGCCAGGTTCTGAGGTATTTATGGGGATTTTGCTGAGCTCCTTGGCCAGTTGACCCCTTTCCAACTAGAGAGACTGAGCAGAGCGTCCAAGAACTTGGCTTTTGACCTGTTCCCTCGCTGCTTCTAATTGCTTCATTATATCATGGATGTGCGGGGAAGAATGGAGGACTTTAAGCTTGTTGTGGCAACAAAGTTGAAGTAGGAAATATATTAACATGGGAAAGATACAGAGTGAGGCTTGTTCTCTGAATACTTAGCAGTTCTGCTCCCTATTCATTGCTGTAAATTCCTAACCTGGGCTCAATGTTAAGTTTAATGTTACTGTCCGTTAAATTCGTGTTATTCAGCACAGGGCTTTACCTGTTCCATATCCAATAGGTAGAAACGGATATTCATCTTTTAAATCGATATATTTATGTAGAAAGTGAAGCCTGATTTAAAATTTTCCCTCATTTGACATCATTATTTGTGGTCCCAGCTATATATTATGCATAATACATTTCCCTCATTTTACATTTTGATTTTACACCATTTTTTTCTGGTCCCCTGAAAAATGTAAAATGGGGCTCCTACTGTTTATAGTACGGTCTAATATTTAAATAAACTTATTCCACTTGCTCCAGTATTGAATGGGTATAAAATATAAAAATAAGGACCTGTATTATTGCGACTTTATATAGTCACAGACACCTCAGTGACTTCTAATATCCTTATCATTTACAGTAGGGGGTACATTATCCCTTATAATACATGAGTGATACTCAGAGCTCCCTGTATAACTCAGCCTGCAGTCTTGTGCCTTTATATGGTCACAGAACAACCCCTCAGTGACTTCTAATATCCTTATCATTTACAGTAGGGGGTACATTATCCCTTATAATACATGAGTGATACTCAGAGCTCCCTGTATAACTCAGCCTGCAGTCTTGTGCCTTTATATGGTCACAGAACCCCTCAGTGACTTCTAATATCCTTATCATTTACAGTAGGGGGTACATTATTCCTTATAATACATGAGTGATACTCAGAGTTCCCTGTATAACTCAGCCTGCAGCCTTGTGTCTTTATATGGTCACAGAACAACCCCTCAGTGACTTCTAATATCCTTATCATTTACAGCAGGGGGTACATTATCCCTTATAATACATGAGTGATACTCAGAGTTCCCTGTATAACTCAGCCTGCAGCCTTGTGACTTTATATGGTCACAGGACAACCCCTCAGTGACTTATAATATCCTTATCATTGACAGTTGGGGGTATATTATCCCTTATAATACATGAGTGATACTCAGAGTTCCCTGTATAACTCAGCCTGCAGCCTTGTGCCTTTATATGGTCACAGAACCCCTCAGTGACTTCTAATATCCTTATCATTTACAGCAGGGGGTACATTATTCCTTATAATACATGAGTGATACTCAGAGTTCCCTGTATAACTCAGCCTGCAGCCTTGTGACTTTATATGGTCACATGACCCCTCAGTGACATCTATTATCCTTATAATTTTCAGTAGGGGGTACATTATTAAACAGTATCTATCTATCTATCTATCATCTATCATCTCCTGAATGTAGTATAGTAAAATAGCAAGAATAAGAGGGGAGAATGATTTTTTTTTTAAGGTAAATGAGACTCTCCAACACTATTGTATTCCTGTTCTATATCTCGAGTCTCCATAACCAGTTCGGAGATGTCTCATTATACAACTTTTTACTTTTGTTAAATTCCTACTTGTTTTGGTTTGAAACTCAATAAAAACATTTAAACAATAGAATAGGGAGAATGTAAGTACTGTACTTAGCATTACCAGTTAATACATTTTCACTCCCACGTTGGTGTCAAACAAAATGTTGGTTTTGAGAAGGAGCAGAGAGACTGCAGTCCCGGGGTAACAATGCTCATTTTGTCGCTCTAATTTTGCCATTATACAGCTTCTGGGGGAGCTAAAAAATGGTGTCTATGTTTGTGTCTGGAACCAGCATTTGGTGTCTATTAGCCAGAAGCTTAGGGGGGGATTAAAGGACCTGTGACTTATCCAAATGGCCATTAGTGGCCAGGAAGTGTCCGTTCTGACACAGGAACTGAGTCATTATGCCTTCAGTCTGTCTCTGCCATTGACTTGTTAGGCTCCAGTTACAAAGTGGGTGATGCGGCAGCCATATGAGAGCAGGCAGATTGCCGGAGGCTAACAGCACTCATCATTTATTTATTGCTCTGTTGACTGAACAACACAACTCACATCTGACAGGCAAATTGATGTTCTTTCCTGGAGAACTTACAATCAGACTTCCTTGATTCCTGCTTTGGCACCCAAAGAGTTAAAATGAACCTGACTATGGATTTAAGGGGGTTATTTATCAAAATCCGAATTTTTCTGATTATTTAATTAAGAAAAGTCCGAACAAACTAGATTCCACGATTTGACCTCAATTATTATTATAAAAAAAGATTGCTTTAATCGGATCGGGGAAAAACTCGATAAAATCTCGATTAAAGTGTTCCTTTTCATTTTGAATTTAGACATGGAGAAGGGAGCTGCCATAGTGTTTCCCCTAATACAGTATAAGGGTACAGGTTATTGTGTGCCTAGAAAATACCTAGACAGATAGATAGGTAGATAGATAGATAGATAGATAGATAGATAGATAGATAGATAGATAGATAGATAGATAGATAGAGGGATGGATGGATAGATAGATGATGGATGGATAGATAGATAGATAGATAGTGGAAATAGACAGACAGATAATAGAAAGGATAGAGAGATAGCTATGGGATAGATATTGGATGGCTGGATGGATATCGTTTATGTGGAAGCAGGGTTCCCTCCCTAGTGCCGTTACTCATATATTTCTAATAGTGTGTGTTATATCATAAACATTCATTTCACATAATTTCCCTTGGTGGCTATAGTCTCCTTGGCAATTTCCGACTTTAATAAAGAAAACCTAATTAGTAAAGAACTGTTGATTGGTTTTCTGGCGTAATTAACACAGGTGATGCTAATGACTCGCAATGAAAGGCAGCGTTTCATGGGTAGAATAAATATCTGAAGAGATGGCTCACTCGACTGGGGGTGACTGCACAGTTTGGGGCCCAGTCCTGCAGAGAGCAATGGGCAATATCCTCAATGGAGATTATAGGTCTCTTAATAATAAAGAACTGCTTTCTGGGGGAGTAATGGATATGGGTTCAATTTTAACTCCCAGCATCTCAGAGAGTCTAGAACATCTAGTAGGGGGGAGTTTTGGCTCACTTGTCCCCTTTTCTTTATATTTTTTTTGAGATGCACAGAATCCACTATTTGGGATTCGGCCGAATCCTTGGTGAAAGATTCGGCCGAATACTGATCCGAATCCTAATTTGCTGGATGGGAGGCGCAGCCTAAAATCTGGTAACTGCCGATAAAATCAGGGGAGTTGACAGCTCTGCTGTTGATAACATGTCTTAGACCTATTTCTTCTTTACTTGTCCTGGAGACAATAAAGAGGGGGGGAAAGGTATGAGCACATCAGCAGCTCTTAGGGGATCAGGGGACTTGTCTGCCCGGCCCTATAATAATCAGAGCTGAGCTATGATGCTGTTAGAGTACAGGGCGGATGTAGCCTGTCTCCTCCGAGCAGCCGACTTATCACTCACATCTCCAGCAGCATTGTGTCACCTAAGGAGAAAGTGGAGACCAGCAATCAAACTCATCCCTTACTTTCTCCTGAGTTCTAACATCCGGCGCTGCCATTAGGCTGGAGATTATCGTATTTGAATCCTGCTATGACACCCTGGCACCCATCGCAGTGATTAATGCTCATTAAAAGACACCTATGGGCTAGTTTAATTAGAACATGGATCTTCCTAAAGGACATGGCAGGGTTGGGGATATGAAGTATTTCTCATAACACAAAGTAGGGATTAATTATGCTACTAAATACTCCTTGCTGAGAATTACATACGGGCCTGAGTAGAAGCAGGAATTTAAAGCACTGCGGAGCTTTAATTTGGAAAAAAGGGCAAATTTTACTAGCAAATCAATATGAACTCCAGACATTCAGGGGAATGAAAGAGAGAATGAATATTCTGGACAAACATTAAGCTAAGAGAAGCAATATGGCAGCTCATATCCATTAGCATAAATACATATATACAGAGAAGGAATGTTCTATCATGAGCATCTCATAGTCATACGGCTGCATGGATGTCCAGCTTGAACCCCCAAGCCAGGTCCTGACTGGCAATTTGTGAGTTCTGGCAAATGCCAGAGGGGCTGCTGTAAGATGTCATAGAAAGTGACTATTAAGTGGGCTGGGGGGGCCTGTTTGTGTACTAGGAATGCCAGGGCCTATTTTGAATCCCAGTCCAGTCTTGTGACTTATGTAGCCCCCAGCATCAAAATAATATAATATAATATGATATTATATGTGTAAGATCATAAAGGTTTAAGATCAATGGCAGCTTCGTGAAAGATTCAGCCGAATACCAAATCGAATCCTAATTTGCATATGCATATTAGGGGAGGGAAAGGAAAAAGTGGGGGGAAATATTTTACTTCCTTGTTTTGGGATGAAAAGTTATGTGATTTCCCTTCCCGCCCCTAATTTGCATATGCAAATTCGGATTCGGTTCGGCCAGGCGCTGAATCTGAATCCTGCTGAAAAAGGCCGAATTCTGTCCGAATCACAAACCGAATCCTGGATTCGGTGTATCCCTATGTTAAACACAGCATAGCAATCCTGTATCCCCAGCACCTGCCTCTGCTTTTAGGGGGTACCGCTGTCAGGGACCCATATCAAAGGGGGCCTCATGAGATGTGATTAGTTGGTCACTTGCTGAAAAGTGGTCAGTGTTTGGTGGATTGGTCTCATCTATATGTGGCCTAAACCTCTCTTGTTTGTGTATTCGGTGGATTTTGGGCAGGATTGGGGTGCATCATGGGTATAGTTGTTTGTCCATATGGCCGTTTTTCCATTGGGGCCCCATATACTTGATGACAGGACCCTTCCCCCAGTGGCTCAGGTGGGGTTTTAATTGGGGCCCTGATTAATTAGTAGCATGGGGCCCTATGATTAATAATTTTGGCCTATGAGTATTGCACACCCAGCACTGTATGGAGTGAATCAAGAGAGTGCAGCAGGGGGTGGGTATTTGGGTTTATAAGGCAAATAAATAGACCAGTTAAAGGGATTTCTAAATATAAGTTCTGTTGAAGGCAGAATCTGTCCTTGCTGTTTTATGCTACGGAGTTTGACTTTTTTGACTCCTAACATTTTGGAAACAGAAGGAGGGACAAAAAGATTCGCCCCGCCTAGGGCGACTAATCTTTTTTGACCACGACCATTTTGTGGCCACACCTCCTAAATACCATTTCCATATTCCAAATTATGGCAGGTTATGAAAGTTTCAACACATTTCTGTGGTTTGTTCGTGTTATTACAGTTTTGCTGATGAAGGTGAATTGCCCTTTAAACTGTCTAAGTTCTCCCGAGAGACCGGCCAATCTTAAATTGTTACAAAAGTATCTATTCTGGGCTCTCTGCCAAAAGCCAATTAAGTTAGGATCTTTGTATCATTTTCTGGCTGTTCAGTGCAGGAGATCAAAGAGAAAGACGGGACATTTGAGTAACAAACCCGGGACTGCGGGTTGAGCTGTCAAAATCGGGACTGTCCCGTGAAAAACGGGAGGTCTCAGCCAGTTAAACAAGCCTTGGCTAGAGGAAAGCTAACCGGCTAGATTGCGTCACAAGTCAGAATCCAGAATACAGAGAGACACGGCTTTTTAAAAACAATTTAACATCTTTAATTGATACATATTGTAAAACTGATATTAAATTACTTTTAGTGCTGCTTATTTATACAGTTATCAAGCCGATATGTTGTGCAGCCCAAGCGAGGCTGAATAAAAATCTATATATAACCCAAAAACCACAAATAATTAAAAATGAAAACCAATGGCAAATTGTCTCAGAACATCCCTCTCTACATCATACTAAAAGCTTTCCAGTTTGCAATTAACTTTTAGTATGATGTCGAGAGTGATATTCTGAGACAATTTGCCATTGGTTTTCATTTTTAATTATTTGTGGCTTTTGGGTTATATATAGATTTTTCTTCAGCAGCTTTTCGGTTTGCAATTACAGCAATCTGGTTGGTAGGGTCCAAATTACCCTAGCAACCATGCATTGATTTCAATTACAGACCGGAATAGGAATAGCAGAGGGCCTGAATTAAAAGATGAGTAACAAAATGCAGCAGAAAAATAATCAATGTGTAAGAGCCTTACAGAAAAGTTGCTCAGAATTCGCCATCCTATAAAATACTAAAAAGTAACTTAAAGGTGAACCACCGGTTTAAATCTCTACATCTGTTGATATTTATTAATAATAATATTGTGGTGGCAATGCCGGGTTCTTGAGTTTGATTCTGACCAGGATACCTGGAATACTCTCCCTGTGTTTGTGCAAGGGACCTTTATCCATACCTCGCAACTGTCCTGTTTTTCACGGGACAGTCCTGATTTTGACAGCTCAGTCCCGGATTGTTACTGAAATGTCCCGACTTTCTCTTTGATCTCCTGCTCTGAACAGTCAGAAAAAGATAGTTTCTAAAACTACAGTACTTAGATACTTTTGTAGCAATTTAAGATAAGCAGGTCTCTTGGGGAAACTGATTTACAGCTTAAAGAGCAATTCACCTTCATTAGCAAAACTGTAATAACACAGAAATGTGTTCAAACGTTCATAACCTGCCAAATTTTGTAACATGAACATGTAATTAGGGGGAGGTGGTCACAAAGATGGGTGTGGTCAAAAAATATGCATCGCTCTGCGTGACAAATCTATTTGTCCCTCTTTGAATTTCCAAAATGTTTGGGAGGTTTGCTCTAGCACCTTCTGCGCCAGCTACATTCAAGTACATGTATTACTTCTGCTGAGACGAATTTGGGTGTTTCTGAAGGAGAAATAAGGCTGCCAGTAGTGATGGGCGAATCTGTCCCGTTCGCTTTGCTGGAAAAATCGTGAAACAGCTAAAAAAAAATTGCAAAACCGTGAAAAATTCACAAAACGCATTGAAGTCAATAGGCTTCGAAATAATTTATACGCGCAACTATTTTATCCAAATGCATTAAAGTCAAGGGGCGTCTGAATAATTTTGACGTGCGATCATTTTTACAGTTTCGCAAGTTTATTTGCGGCTGGCGAAACGCGGAAATTCGCTGCAAATCCGTGCCTGCCGAATTTATTTGTCCCTTTACTAGCTGCCAGTTGCACTGCAGCAGAGACTGAGGTTAAGATATAAGTGGGATATTAAACAGTATTGTTAACCCAATTGTCGATTGACTGTTAGTGATGAGAGAATTTCACCCATTTCGCTTTGCCGAAAAATTCGAGAATTTCCCGCAATTCGAATGTTTTCAATAAAAGTTCGAGTAATTTGAACGTTTTCATGAAAAAAACGAGCAATTCGAACGTTTTCTCTGAAATCTAGCAATTCGAAAGTTTTCACTAAAAAATCAAGCAATTCGAAGGTTTCACGGAAAAATCTAGCAATTCAAAAATTTTCACGAAAAAATAGAGCAATTTGAACGTTTTCACGGAAAAAAACATGAAAATCGAAAATTAACACCCATCACTATTGACTATATTTTTCAGCATACTCCAACCGAAAACATCAAACAGTACAGGGGCGTGGGTATGCATATGTTTGGGTCAGAAATGACAGTGAATGAGCCCCTCGCAGTGGCATGATGCCCATGGCCTGAGCTGTTGACAGAGTTGTTTATCGACTCTCCCTGGGCCCCAGCGAGCTGCAACCGACTTTATCAAATTACTCCCACCAACTCCCAAGGCACCCTCCACATTTCTATAAATCTGTCACCGCTGGCACGCTGTGGGCTTGCTTGAAAGGGTGGTTAACAGGTCTGAACACTGGCACAGATGTGTCACATAAGCAAACTCATCTCTTAATTGTTACTTTCTATGCGGAGAAATCTGAGAGGAGGAGAGAAGGGCTGGGAGATAAATTAGAGGGGCATTCTGTAGCCCCCCACTTCCAGTCACTTCAGATTTCTATGTCTCCTGTGTGCCAACCCCTTGAATTAGAGAGAGAGAGTGTGTGTAAATCTGCCCAAAATAAAGGCCGATTGCTGGAAGGATTAAAGGGGAGCTCCACCCCAAATCTGTTTTTATTTTTGCCCAATGAAAGCAAATATAATTCTAAACAATTTCAGCTACTTACTCTCAGGCACATACACAGATGTATTTTGCTTATAGACTGTGAATATTTCTATTATTAATTCAGCTTGCCTCCTTAAATGGAACTTTACCCAAATAATGACTTCTGTCATCTATCTTATAGCCCAGGCTCTGATTTCCACGATCCCTTACCTGTTGCATCACAGGGCTGTAGATCACAGAGCATGCAATGCATTTTTTGGGACTGTAGTGGGGAAAAAAAGAGTTGACTTGTTTCAAGAGTCAGGACAAGCAGTGCAGTGAACAGTTTACTAATTTGGGGGGAGGTTCACTAAAAACTTCACTAAAGAAGTAGGTAGAAATGTTGTACATTATGTTTTGGGTTTCTGTACCAACTCAAGGCAACCACAGCCCTTTAGCAGTAAAGATCTGTGTCTCCAAAGATGCCCCAGTAGCTCCCCATCTTCTTTTCTGCTGATTCACTACATGGCAGCACAGAAACCAGTGCAATTAGCATCAGAACTTAATAATCAGCAAACCTGTAGCATCATCTTATATTACAGGGGAAGCTCATTTTCTGCTGGATAATTAGTGACGAGCCCTAAGCTTAGCTTCTCAACAGCCAATCAGAGCCCACTGAGCATGTGAGTGTCACAGACACTTTCCAAGATGGTGACCCCCTGTGACAAGTTTGAAGTCCTGGATCATTGCTGCTATTGACAAGCTGACACTTTACATGGTGAAATATATAAAATATGGCATTTTTAGTCATATTCATTCTTAGGGTTTAGTTATCCTTTAACCCATTCCCTATACCCTGTACACTAGCTTGATGAAAGCCCATAGCCTGACAAATTAGGAGTCACTCAGGAGTTTGTAGCTGTCCAGAAATGTTCCATTCCTGCTAAGATCAGATGGAAATATCACTGCATCTCCACTCACTTAAATGACCATGACTGTAGAACACTTCCTTCTTGCTAAATAATGTGCAGACAGGCTCCAGAAAGGGATTCTCTCTCTCTTTTGATGGCTATGAATGGAAAGCCAGCTCTGAGTTGCACCAGCCTTGCCCTGCATCTCCCTTACCCATATAATATGCTGGGTAACCATGTGAAAAATGCGTGGGCCATTTGTATCCGCACTACAGCAAAGGCAACTTTCACTTCCCCAGAAGTACAACTACAGCAGAATTCTGGGCTGCACATTATACTTACTGTCCCCTAACACCTTATGAGCCAGATTAAAAAAAAAAACAAACATATATGTGCAGGGCCACCATTAGAAATCACGGGCCCCATTCAACAACATTTTCGGGGCCCCCTTGGCCCCACCCATCCTGACGCCCATGCCCCACCCCAGATTCCGCCCACTCCACATCACAGTTAAAAGACCACACAAACATCAGCGATAAAAAACTAAACCCCCCCCAAGTTATAAAAAAACTATTGATGGTCAGGGCCCCCTTACAAGTTAAAAAAAATTAGGGCCCCAAAAAAATATTTTTTTAAAAAAAAACATTGGCACCAGGGCCAAAATAATTATTGGTGGCAGGGGCCTATAGAATATTAAAATAATACATCGGTGGCCAGGAGATTAAAAAAAAACCCCACAAATTCTTGTTCAGTAGAATTGAACTCGTGGCTTCTGGACTCCTTTTGTGACTTTGGGTCTTTTCGTCGTCAGGACAATTTCGCTGTTTTCGTGACTTTCGGCTTTTCGGCACTTCCGCATTTCGGCTGTTCAGGCCTTCAAAAATGACCGCAAAGCTTCGGCGCTCTCAAGGGGGCCCGGCTCTTTCAAAAGTGCAGCACTGCCGGGCCCCCCCTTCAATGCCCGGGACACTTGTCCCCCCCTGATGGCGGCTCTGTATTTGTGTGCCAACCTCCTTCCTTGTTATTACAATTAAGGTATTTATTAATTAATAAATACCCTACCCTACTTTGTTGAAAAAAGCTGTACCGCCCAGGGGTGCTTCACCAATGAGGCGAGTTGAGGCTGTCGCCTCAGGTGGCAGCCCCCCACTAGGTACCAGGGGCAGCAAAAATGCTGCTCCTGGTACTTTAAGAGCGAATTTCCAGGGGAGAGGGGGGGCAGCAGCAACTGCTGTTGCCTCAGGCGGCAGAGGGGCCAGGATCGCCCCTGGTGCCGCCATGTTGGATTCAATACCCCAAGTATATCGTTCACCCACTGGGTGCATGTACTTGTAGTGAGTTTACTATACTGGGCATGTGCTTACCCAGGGAGGAGATACTTGGGCAGTTAGCTTACTATACTGTGCATGTGCTTACCCAGGGAGGAGATACTTGGGCAGTGAGCTTACTATACTGTGCATGTGCTTACCCAGGGAGGAGATACTTGGGCAGTTAGCTTACTATACTGTGCATGTGCTTACCCAGGGAGGAGATACTTGGGCAGTGAGCTTACTATACTGTGCATGTGCTTACCCAGGGAGGAGATACTTGGGCAGTGAGCTTACTATACTGGGCATGTACTTACCCAGGGAGGAGATACTTGGGCAATTGAATCCAACACTAAAGAACAGTTATGTGCAACCATGTTGGATCCAATTACCCAAGTGTCCCCTGTGCCCATTGGGCAGGTGCACGTACAGCAAAGCAAGTTCCCCAAATATACTCATGTGCCACCTTCTACTTCCCAATGGGAATAGGAGATACTTGGATAATTGGATCCAACATGGTGACAAGGCATTCTTCAAGAAATTACCAGTGCTGTTGCAGTTTTTATCTAAGAAACCTACAAGCTTGGACAACACAAGGTTAACAATTTGATTTGCCCCTAATTTGCTTTTTCTAGCAGTGTTTGTCCATATAACTGTTCCTTTAAGACAACCCCCCCCAAAGTGGGATGTCCCATTTTGGTAGTAGAGGGGAACCTCTGCACTGCAAGGTGCTGCCCCTTTGCTCTGCATTACCAAAAACCTGACGCTGTTTGAAATCCCCAGCAAGGGAACCTGCTAAATAAACCGGTTTATATGTTGTTCAGTGTTTAGTAATCCCTATCTACCGACCAATCAGAGCTCAGCTTTTTTTTTATTGGGTTGGGATACGGTACAGTGATCAGGGCTTCGATTATATTATGGGAATTTCCAAATACATGTGCGCCTGTCTGTGTTCTTTGCATTCTATATAGGAGATATGGCAGAATGAGCACAATGAGTAAATTCAGAGGAATGCACAACCATTATGATAAATGGGCGAGGGTCAGGCCCGGACTGGCAATCTGTGGGTTCTGGCAAATGCCAGATGGGCTGCTGTAAGTTCCCATAGACAGTCACTATTTAATAGGCTGGTGGGGGGCTGCTTGGGGCTCTGTGTACTTGGAATGCCAGGGCCTATTTTGATTCCAAGTCCGGACCTGGAGAGGGTGACCTCACAAAACCTCATTGGGGGGATAACGTTTTTTTGTTTGACTAATACATGCCAAGCATTGCCTTGTTTTAAAGGAACAGTAACATGGAATTGTTTCTATAAAAAATTTGTTTGCCCTTAACAAAAAAAAAAACACCAGCACACATTTAACTTTACATTCACAAAAACTTTATTAAGAAATACCTTACCGATACTCCGCTGGCGCTCCTCTTCTGAAAAGGCGACATGGCGACGATCCATCTGGCGGCGCTTGATTTCTCCTCCCTATAGAGGGCAGGGAGGAGAAATCGAGCGCCGCCAGGTGGATCGTCGCCTTTTCAGAAGAGGAGCGCAAGCGGAGTATCGGTAAGATATTTCTTAATAAAGTTTTTGTGAATGTAAAGTTAAATGTGTGCTGGTGTTTTTTTTTTCCGTTAAGGGCAAACTAATTTTTTATAGAAAAAATTTCATGTTACTGTTCCTTTAACCATGCCTAAGCCACCATTGTCTCGGCCCTTTTTATCCCACTGTACATAGCCCTCCTGTTGTAGAGTCCTACAGCGGGTCGGGTACCCGAGGTCTACAATGACTACACTTCCTGATTCTTGATGGTCAGCAGGTTACGGGTCCGGTTGGCGGATAAGGTACTTGCGGGTAGGGTCGGGTAGCGGTTCCAAGCGGGTAAGAATGCAGGTTGTGGGTCCCGGTGGCGGATTGCAGGTTGCGGGTACGGGTCCCAAAAAATGGACCCGTGCAGGACTCTATCCTGTTGTGTTATAATGCCCTAATTGTTACAAGATCATTATTTCTCGGTGACACCTTTATTCAGAGTACCTATAAGGTTATGGGTGAGAGATGAGAGCCGTTATATAAGGATTGGAAAGTGAGCACAGACATCCTGACACACAGCCTTTGGTTAACGGAAGGTTTGTTGCAGTGATAGGAAGTGTTTGTGTGTAAAGGATGGCTGACTGCACACTTCACCAACTTGCCTGTTTACTCGCAAAGAAACAGATCACATGTGTCACTTCTGGTTTAAAAGCTCATGCATGGCTGCAGGCTCTAACAGATATATCATTCGTTGGGTCATATGAGGGGGGTCCTATAATATGTATAAAACTAACATAGTTCTCTGTCTGTAAATATTTCCCTTTAGGGCAGAGACACACGCTAAGATTCGGGGAGATTAGTCACCAGGCGACAAATCTCCTCTTCTTTGGGGCGACTGATCTCCACAAACTGCCTCCCGCCCGCTAGAATGTAAATCGCCGGCAGGATGGCATTCGGAGCTCTTCTTTTCCAAAGTCGCCTCACGAGGAAACTTTGGGTGACTTCGGAAAACGAGAACTATCCGAGTGCCGTCCAGTTGACGATTTACATTCTAGCCGGGGGCAAGCCAGTTCGGGGAGATTAGTTGCCAGGGGGGGATCAGTTGCCGGCGGGATGTCACTCGGACAACTTTACGTAAATTTTCAGAATTTCGGGGGGGGAAGCGAAACAGCACAAATTCGCCCATCCCTATTCCTAATCTGTTGACTTTTTCTATAGGATAAAATAAACAAACATTGGGCCTCTCCTACATGAAACAAACTTGTGCTTAGTAGAACATTGGGTAAAGAGAAAATAAATAATAAAATAATAATAACGTACAATTGTTTATGTAATTGGCTGCTACCAATCCCTATTTCCATAATGAGAGCAGAGCAGGCAGTAACCCTTTCAACACGTTCCCCTTTTCTCTATCCCTATATATACCTATTCTCTATCCCTATATATCCCTCTGTAGGGAAATGTGAGCAGAGCAGGCAGTAACCCTTCCAACATTTTCTCCTTGTCTCTTTCCATATATATTGTAAAGTATTCAATAAACATAAAACCCCTAAATATTAGGCACCTATTTAGTGCTACCAATCCCTATTTCAGAGAACAGAGAACACAGTTCTCTGTAAATATTTCCCTTTACCCTGCTTGTATCTTGGATAGACTTGTAGAGAGCAGATTGAATACCCGGCAAATGGAAACAAAATGTGATTCTGTTGAATTCTTTAGACAATTCTATAAAATAAAAGAAACCAACTTTGGGCCTCTCCTATATTAAATAAACATGATTGTGCTTAGTCGAACAAAGGGTAAAGCGATAATAGCAATAATGTACACTTGCTTATGTAATTGGCTGCTATCTAGTGGTCCCATCCCTATTTCCATAATGAGAGCAGAGCAGGCAGTAACCCTTTCAACACGTTCCCCTTTTCTCTATCCCTATATATATTCCCTATATATTCGGCACCTGTCTACTACTTATCCCTATTTCTGTAGGGAAAAATGAGAGCAGAGCAGGCAGTAACACAGTAACACTTTCCTCTTCTCCCTGTCACTACATATTAGACACCTACAGTGAATTAGGGGCGTTTCGCTTAAAAATTGTCGAATTTCCCGCAAAATTCGCGAAACAGTGAAAAATTCTCGTTTTTGATGCCGGTGTCCATTTTTTCGTCTATCATTAGACCTATCTTATACCTATTTCTGTAGGGTAAATGAAAGTTGAGCAGGCAGTAACCCTTCCAACACTTTTTCCCTATATATTTGGCACCTATCAAGTGCTAGCAATCCCTATTTCTATATGAGAAACATGAAGAGCAGGCAGTAACCCTTCCAACACTTTTTCTCTATATATTTGGCACCTATCTAGTGCTAGCAAGAAGAGCAGGCAGTAACCCTTACAACACTTTCCCATTGTCTCTGTCCCTATACATTAGACAACTTTGTAGTGCTACCAATGTCCTTAGGGTTAGTCCACATGAGGAGATTCGGGGAGATTTAATCGCCTCTTCTTCTGGGCGACAATCTCCCCGCACTGCCTCCGCTTGTCTTCCCATCCGCTATACTAAACGGTTGCCTGCGCTAAAGCACACGTGGCACTTCATTTTCCGAAGTTGCCTCACAAGGAAACGTCGGGCCACTTCGGAAAACGAATCGCCGTATGTGCTTTAGCGCAGGTGACTTTACATTATAGCGGATGGGAAGACACTCGGAGGCAGTTCGGGGAGATTGTCGCCCAGAAGAAAAGGCGATTAGTCGCCACGGCGACTAAATCTCCCCAAATCTCCTAGTGTGGACTAACCCTTAAAGGAAATACTTGCCACTTGTCGGAACAACTTTTTTTCCCCTCCACTTCTTTTTAATTTAGAAACTTCTATGAAAACACGGCAGATGCGGATTCCTTTGTAATATTTGCACTTTAAATAATTGAGCAGGTTGGGGAAAAAAGTCCCTCTCTGGGCGATGGTATGTGTAATTAATAATGTATTAATAACTCGCTAATTGCACCAGGCTGCTACATACAGGAATTTAGGGGTGAATTTTAAATATAAAGAGGCGGCTCCTATGAAGCAGTCACATAATGAAAGAAATCAGTCAGTTAATGCTGCTAATGCTTGTAGCGCCTGTTTTTGACACAGGACTCCTGTCGATCCATTGTGGCAACATAGTCCAACTTTTGCCCCCTAGTTCATGCATGGAAAGCCCACTACTTAATGAAGAGTCAGCCCTTTTATCCCACTCCCCTTCTGTTCCTAGGGGGGCCTTCAGGTTAAGTATTCTGGTGGACCTTCTGTTGTCCCAGCCCAATACAACATTTTGATTGGTAGCACTATAAACCTGAATGCCTAAATGAATTCCTTCCTTTATTACTTTTATATTATATAGTTAATGTCCAATTTTAGATGATGTACAAGAACACAAAGGGGTGCAAGTGTATACTCCTTAGGGCTTGTTCTTCCAACCAGTCTGGGGCATAAGGTGCAGACCCTAGTTTTAGGGGTTGTAGGTAGTTATGGGCGAATTTGTCTCGTTTCACTGTGCCGAAAATTTAGCGAATTTCCCCTGAAATGGCGAAAAATTTGGGAAGCACATTGAAATCAATTATTTTGACACGCATCAATATTGACGCTCGCAACAATTTTTATATGCCTTAAAGTCAATGTGCGTCCAAATAATTTTCAGTGACAATTTTTATGCTCTGACGAGCGCAAAAATATTTTCAATGTGGCAAACACGGAAATTCTCAACGAATACGCGCCTGCCGAATTTATTCGCCATCACTAGTTGCAGGACTCTTAATGATGATGATGATGATGATGCTAGAGTGCGGGGAAGGGAGGCATCTAGGTAATTGATATCTGGCAAATGCAGGCAGCATTGTATTCATGTGGTTAGTCAGAGCAAAGTGCAAAAAAGGCCACCTTGATGTATAATCTTTCTATAAAACTCTCTCTCTATATATATAAGTCAAGGATAATAATAAGGGAGCCTTGACTTTATGTGAGTAGAAGAGCTGAGTGAGAGCTAGCAGATCTATCTATAGAAAGCCCCAGTACAGTATATTAGCAGCAGAGGGAGGCTTTGCCAGTAGAATATGATGTGAATTCCTCCAGGAACACGGCTAACAAAGACAAGTTTTGATCTAAAATTCTATAAAGTAAGTGGACCACATGGGTCACTCGCAGGCTTGACCAAGGCCCCACTAAATCCCGAGTTGTAAGAAGCGCGTGTTCCCCAAACGCCCAGGCTTCTCCCTTTGTTCCGGAAGCTATAAAGCCTTTATCTGCTTCACACAATTGGCAGGGTGGTTATTCCTCAATCCAGTGCCTCTCCAAAAAAACGAATGTCTCATTATTCCCCCGTTTTACTGCTAAGAGGTTATCTGCATTATCCGTCTCTCCCTTCCGCGACCCATTTAATGGGAGAAGGGAAGATGCACATATCATGCGCCGGGTCTGACAGTAATGTTATTCCCACTCTCACAGGGCTATAAAGGCTTTTTTTCCCCTTGTCAGGGAAAGCTTAGCCTCTCCTGGGCATGGATAGTACAGGACTGTCCTTATCAGCCCATGGAATATTATGGATAATTGCTCTGCGCAGAGCCATGTGTTGCTCTTATGGATCACTTGCAATGCTGGGGGAGCCCCTAATAGGCCCTGTCCTCTTTCTTATACACTATATTTACAATCCCTTCTTCTTCTCACTTCAGTCTTTGAAATTGTTCAGGAATAAAGTCCCTAGATGAATATATTTTCTCTTTCTAAGATTAACAGTAATGATGTCAAACATCTGGAACTTTGTCATCGTTGTTAGTGATCTTTCAAGCAAGGGCTGCTGACCCTGTTCTAGATCTGCTCATAAAGAATTGAGGTAAAGTGAATCTCTGCACATAGAGCTTACAATCTAAAGTTTGGTGAAGAGAAATGAAAGGGTTAGTTCACCTTTAACTTTTAATATGTTATAGAAAGTCCTAATTTTTAGCTTGGGGAAAATGAGCTTTTGCATTACCAAATTGTGTAGAAAATGCATTTGCATGAGGACTTGCACCAGGGGATTATCTAGATTTTCCCAAAAGTGTTGGTTACTTATCTGGCCACAAACGGGGAGACTTATTTATCAAGGGTCGAATTCCGAATGCATGTGAGGTTTTTTTTTAAACTCCCCTAAACTCCCATAAATTCAAAAATTCGACTAGTCTAAATTTATTAATAAAATGGAATTTTTTAAACTCGAACGAAATCAAACGCCCTGAAAACTCAAATCGAATTCGATTCAAAATGATAAAAACTTGGTTCGAGTCTTGAATGTGAGGAAGGTTACAGACATCACCAGATTGATCCCTGGACCTATCCCATTGACTTAATTCGGCAGGTTTTAGGTGGCGAAATAGTCCAATTCAAGTTCTTAAAGGACCAGAGTGTGATAAATCTTGAAATTTGTATTAAAACTCGAATCGAGTTTGGATAATTCACGATTCGAATTATAGAATTTGGACCAAAAAAAAAATTCTTAACTTTGAATTTGTATTTTCACTTCGACCCTTAATAAATCTGCCCCTTGGTCTGCTCTCCAGACCACTTGCTCACACTCCCTGTCGCCCAAAGCATGTGCCTCTTCTTAATACATTCCCCCTTTATGCTTCACTGTTGAGCACCAATCATTGCATTAGGAAGCTTCAGCATGTTCCTATCCAATTATAGCTAAGCTACAAGTCCAGGCATCTCATTTACAGAAGGAGAGAGCTATAGTTCAGCCTAGTGATGGGTTGAGAAGATCAAAGATCCTTTCTGGACCCCTTCCAGGGCAAATTTCATTTCTAATCCTAAAGGTCAGGGCACATGCTCACATTTGGGGAGATTAGTCGCCCGGCAACAAATCTCCTCTTCTTCGGGGGAAACTAATCTCCACGAACTTTCCTCCCGCCCGCTAGAATGTAAATCGCCAGCGGGATGGCACTCAGAGCGCTTCGTTTTCCGAAGTTGCCCAAAGTTTCCATTTCCCCGAACTGCTTCCCACCAGCTAGAATGTAAATCGTCAGCGGGATGGCACTTGGAGTGCTTCGTTTTCCGAAGTTCGGGTAACTTCAGAAAACGAATCGCTCCGAGTGCTATCCCGCTGGCAATTTACATTCTAAACTGCGGAAGGCAGCTACTAATCTCCCTGAATATGAGCGTTTGTCCGGACCTTTACAGGTGTAAATGTTTAATATATAAAATCACTGTAAAGAACTGCAGAATGTGTCGGAACTACAGTATATAAATAAAGCAGAATAATAGCAATATGGATTCTTTTCACTGGTTCCTTGAATGGGTTCATACACTGTATTTATAGGATACAAGTGCTCCCTTGATTCCCAGCCAACTACAATATAAATTCTCAGGGACAAAAAAAAAAAATCTCTGCACACATAAAAGTCTAAAAGCAATGGAAATATCCTCAGATGTAGCATTTTGATGGCCGATAACCATCAAGAACTTTGTGTCAGCCCCGGCCCAGACTGAATGTCACCTGTCAATCAGAGGAAGGGCCCGCTGGGGTAGATTAGGAGCCGGCAGAGAAAGGAACTTGTGTGCGGTTGAGTAACTGGCGTATTTTTCAATGAGCCACAATATATCCCAGGAATCAGAGTCCTCTGAATAGGTGGCAGGTATCAAATGATACAGATCCCGCTCCCCCACCTCTCCGGAGGAATTCTGGGTCATACCGTCCCCCAGGGAGAAACTCCAGCATTAAAAGTCCAATGTACCTATTCAAGTCACTTGTACTGAGAGGATGAAATATTATCTCACTTTTCCTGCCCTATTTCTTTTTTTCTCTGTTCTGTTCAGGACTGGTGTGATGGCGGCCGTCGATTGGGGCAGGAGGGCTGAGTGTGTTGGAGGGGAGGTGGGTGAAAGGGGGCCGTGGAGTGAAAGAAGAATGCACGAGGCCCCCGATTTACATTTAAATAGAAACAGAGAAATTGGCGACAGATAAGGAAACATTTGGTCCATTTAATCTGCTCATTTACAAGACAACGGTTGGAGTTAGAATGAGGGGGGCCACGTTGATTGTGTGGCCTCTGGCAAAAATGATGGTACTTTTGGGGTGCAATCTGTTTGCTCAAGGCTTTATACAGCAGCTGATTTGTACAGCGCTGATAGGGGCATGGATAGATTCTGTGTAACCAACTTATGACTGCACTCTAGGTAGGGATGTCATTTCTATATAGGCACCTGTGAGTCTTAAAAAAGAGTTTATTATATCACATTAAAATGACAATGACCCCACATTAAAGCCTTACCCGTTTCATGCTTACCCAGAACTTAGTCATAGGCAATCCACAATCCTCCTGTGGGTCGGTACCTCGGGCAGCAGTGCATGTGTGCTGATATTGTCAGTCAAATGTTTTTAAATCATTTGCCTTCATGCGGGGAGATTGTAGCTTTTTTATAGAGTAAAGCAAGGTCTGTCCTCATAGGTATGCATTAGTGGCTGCTGATTGGCCAAAATGTACCTGTAGAGGTAAAGGTGCGAAAACTAGGAAGTTATAAATAGAGGCGGGTCCGGAGTTAACTCAGGCGGGTGCAAGCTGGGCAGAGGATTCGTTCCCATCCACCCACCCTTTTTATTTCAGATTAAGAAATATACTATACAAAAAAAAAAATATTGTCGCAGCGGGAGAATACAGAGAATTGTTTTGTTGGGACTCTTGGCCAGTATATATGGCAGAGCCAGCGTATAATTTTTGGCAGCCTATATTTGTTTCATGTGCAAGGCTGGCTAGGTGAAATTAAGGTAATATTAATTTCTGGGAATTTTTGAGCATTTTCTATTAATAAACACTGCATCATATACTGTGTTTTTTTCTTGAGTCTTTATTTTACAGTTATGTTATGTGTTATAGTAAATATATAAAATGATAGCATGGTTCTGGATATTCATGCTACATACGCCTCCCATGAAGCAGGGCAGAGACTCAAAGGAGGTGAGACAGGGAAGGTCAGCGCAGAGATTGGATATATCTGGTGCCATGGAATGGCTGAACTAGGATAGAGTGAGGTTGTATTGGGCAGGCCAGCGGAGGAATGCGGCAGTACAATGGGGGGATCAAAACTTTACCGGCAAGTACAATACTAGAACTGTACTCAAACCCAGCAGCCCTAGTCCTGACCCAGGCTCAGGTCCATTTGATAAACTGGGCACAAGCTGCAAAGTGCAGGGCTCACACAAACACCCGCTAGCCATCCAAGTTTTCAGCCATTAGCAAAGCAGGAAGCATAATGTCGGATAACAATAAAAATGTGTATAATGTTCTTAGCTTGGCATTCGTTAATGAGCCCTCAGTGTTTCATTTATCTAATAAACTTATAGCCTTCTGTTTATAAACTCCCCACTAATTGCCAGTGCTCAATTTCAAGGGCAGCAAATCAGTATTTGTGGATATGACAAGTTTGTCCTAGAAACATACATTTCCCATCTGCGACTATGTCCCGTGCGCGGTCATTTATCAAAGTCAGGATGAAATCACATGAGCAAAACGTGGCCTGCACACTGCACACACACATATATTAATACATGTGTACACACACATTTAAAAAGCTCAAGGTATGAGCACAGTCAAAGGGCTGTTCCTGCTAAATTGTGCTTAGTACAGGGGAATTGGCCCTTACTAGTGATGGGCGAATTTTTCCTGTTTCGCTTTGCTGAAAAATGTGCGAATTTCCTGAAAAATTCGCGAAATGGCGAAAAATTCACGAACAATCGTGAAATCGGAAAGGTCACAAAAAAATTGTGAAAATCTAACGTTTTCACGAAAAAATCATGAAATTCGAACGTTTTCACAAAAAAATAGTGAAATTTGAACAGTTTCACTAAAAATCAAGAAAATCTGACATTTTCACGAAAAATCTTGAAAATCGGATATTGACACTGGCGAATTTTTGCGAAATGTGGAAATTTGCTGCAAATTCATGCCAGGCAAATTTATGACATATGGGTTCTGCCTTTTCTCCTTGAGATCCGCCCCCCGTACCCCCAAAGTCCTTGCCTTCCCCTCATTTAACGCAGCTGCTAATGAATTTGAATGCGTTGCTGCGAGATTAAAAAAAACATTCACCTCTGATGACATTATCGAATAAACACATTTAACAGCGTGTTGAATTGCTGAAGTATGATTTTCCACAACCTCATTAGTGTCACTTAATTAAAACTTCCTGCTTTTGACTTTGATGTCAGTACAGGCAAAATAAGGTTGAGAAAATACCAGAAAGAAAACGCACACTCAAACACACAAAAATTAGACATGATCAGGCAAATTAAGGAAATAAATAAATAAGATGGGGGGCTGGGGGCAGAGCAATGTTGAAGTAGATGAAAAGATCAGGGGCTGCTAATGAATACCAATTACGTACCCAAAGAACACATCGGCTTTTAAAGTGAAACAAGTAACCTGCTCACTTTAAAATGGACCTTTAAAAATATTGCCTACGACATTGTTATGATTAATTAACCCAATTATATTGTTTGTCTTTCCTTTTTTTTTTTTTTTGCCTTCGAAATGGACCCTCAGCATTTGAACAGATTGGATCATTGTGCCTCCCAAAAATTATGCAATGTAGGGAATAGCATTGTAGATAGTGTTTTGGCTGTAGTCGAACCTAAGAACCCAGCTCTAGGGTTCTAGGTTCAATTCCAGCAAGGGCACTATAAGTAAGGAGTTTGTATAGTCTCTCTGTGCTTGTGTGGGTCTCTCCCAGGTACTCTGGGTTCCACCTACACTTCAAAAACATAGACGGGTTAATTGGCTCCTGATGAAATTGATCCTAGTGCATGTGAATGAGATAAGGGACCTTAGCACTATATTAATAATAGATGATAATAATAATAATAATAATGAAGACCAGGGATGTTTGCATACCTCCTACAAGTTGCACACACACACAATGTACTGGAAATGTCTACTTTTAATATCCTTTGCAATTTATATCTGCCCCCCCCCCACCTGCGAGGCTGAAGGACAATAAAAACCTAAACTTTCAAAACACCCTAATAAGCACAAATTAGCAGGAGGCTATATTCTCAATATCATTTGCTAATTAGGCAGCGTTGAGGGTATGGAGCTAATTAAACAGTGAACCTCTGCAACCGTGGCAGCCGGGTTGATGGCCGCGGTAATTTCCTGAGCTCCTGCGTAATTTACATATACAAATAGCGCCTGTTTGTTAGGGCAGCAGCAGGGAGAATCGCCCAAGGGAGGGTAACCTCTCCGAGATTGTGTACGCAACCTCAGGGAATAGTGGGGGAAGAAACAGCTGAGCTCTAGTTTTTGTTCCATGTGTTAGAGGCAAGGCAGCTACAGTGTTATTATGATAATAGAACACCTACAAATATGTGTAAATGTCATCATTTGTCCCCGGGGCCACTTAGAAGGTAGTGCGGGCCTCCCATTCACCTATTCTAGTGTTGCTATTGGACTTGTCAGCTCGGCATGGATATAAACAAAAGCCGCATGCATTTATTTCCACTGGAATACTAAAGAGCCAAATGTACCGGAAGAATAAATTTAGCCAGTGTTTATGGATATGATGTGTGGTTGTGAAGTCGGACAGACAGATTATGGGTTTTACAGACAGGCCAATAAATTGGTAGGAAAGAGAGAGATAGAGAAAGATGTTATGTTTTTTTGTTTAGAAACCGAGTCTGGGGGTTGTCATTAACCAGCTGTGTGTTGGCCAGTTGTCTAAAAAGCTTTAGTTGCCCTTTAAAGCAACTGTAGTGGAATTTTGCAACTCTTTGTCTGTTTCTTTAAGGCCTTTGTCTTCTTCCAAGTGAGTCCTTCTGCCTCTCTCTCTCTCTCTCTCTTTCAATATCCCCTCCACCTCCTCTGAGAAATGAAAACTTAATTCAATAATAAATGAGCTTAAGGACTGCAGAAGAGTCACTTAACTTAAATCTTTCTGTAGAGGTTCCCACTTAGAAAGCTTGAAGGACAGTAAATCTCACTGGAGAACGTAGGGGGAGCCGGGAGCGTTACAGCTTGGTTGCATCTGTTACCGAAGAAATAAAGGTTGTCCAGGTCTGTCAGTTCATAGCATTGTACTCTAGTTCACGTATAATTAAATATAAACAGCTGGAGGTTAGGCAGCATAAATAGTGTTACTACTATGTCCATTGTGTTCTATAGGTATAGTAGGGAGAGGTGGTGCCTATAGTAACAGTGGGGTAATAGTCCCTGGGAAGGGAGTGTGACTGTGGGATAGTAGCAGGTATAGTAGGGAGAGATGGTGTCTATAGTAACCGTGGGATAATAGTCTCTGGGAAGGGAGTGTGACTGTGGGATAGCAGGTATAGTAGGGAGAGATGGTGCCTATAGTAACAGTGGATAATAGTCTCTGGGAAGGGAGTGTGACTGTGGGATAGCAGGTATAGTAGGGAGAGATGGTGCCTATAGTAACAGTGTGATAATAGTCTCTGGGTAGGGAGTGTGACTGTGGGATAGCAGGTATAGTAGGGAGAGATGGTACCTATAGTAACAGTGGATAATAGTCTCTGGGTAGGGAGTGTGACTGTGGGATAGCAGGTATAGTAGGGAGAGATGGTGTCTATAGTAACAGTGGATAATAGACTCTGGGAAGGGAGTGTGACTGTGGGATAGCAGGTATAGTAGGGAGAGATGGTGCCTATAGTAACAGTGGGATAATAGTCCCTGGGAAGGGAGTGTGGCTGTGGGATAGCAGGTATAGTAGGGAGAGATGGTGTCTATAGTAACAGTGGATAATAGTCTCTGGGAAGGGAGTGTGACTGTGGGATAGCAGGTATAGTAGGGAGAGATGGTGTCTATAGTAACAGTGGGATAATAGTCTCTGGGAAGGAAGTGTAACTGTGGGATAGCAGGTATAGTAGGGAGAGATGGTGCCTATAGTAACAGTGGATAATAGTCTCTGGCAAGGGAGTGTGACTGTGGGATAGCAGGTATAGTAGGGAGAGATGGTGTCTATAGTAACAGTGGGATAATAGTCTCTGGGAAGGAAGTGTAACTGTGGGATAGCAGGTATAGTAGGGAGAGATGGTGCCTATAGTAACAGTGGATAATAGTCTCTGGCAAGGGACTATGGTTGTGGCATAAAATCAGTTTGCATGCTGATAAATACAGAAAGCATCTAAAGGTCCCCTGGTTCTCTCTTCTTGTCTTAAAGCAGTTGAGCCTACACAGTCACAATAGAAGGGGTTGATATCATTGGAAGCCCCACACTAATAACAACAACAACAGTAGGATTATTGGATACATATACACAGATCCCTCTTAGGGTTACACTTGAAGTTGACTCCCATTAAGGTAATACACCCAGACAGTTCAAATACAAGTGCCCACACATCACTTTTAAAAAGACCACTCTTGTCTTTTATAAAACAGGAGCACCCCTAGTGGCAATAAGCAGTTGGTGCAGCTGTCGGCTTGAGAGCAGGCATATTTAGCAATATGACAGCTCCTTCTTTGCCCTTATTATTCCAAACCATTATAAACATGCATGGGGTACTCTCACTCTGATGAGTGGCCCCCAGAAGTCGTTTATTAAACTCCATGCGGCGGCCCTCAGTGTCCTGGCTTCTGTGATATGCAGAGAAGGTGATCTCACCTAGCCGTTGTCTCCCAGTGCCAAAATAGCCCAATTAAAATCAGTGACACGAAAACAGAGGAACAGATGCAACTCCTAAAGGTTATTCATTATTCTCGGTGTCAGCTGTTTGCAGAGCACAGGGCCAAATGAGGGCCGGGAGAGTTGCACGTTCCGCATTTCACCAGAATCTGGGATGAAAGTCAAAACGCAGGAAAGGTTGAGTTTTATAATGGATACATTATTTATTGGCTTTATTTTATGTTCCATAGTATGCAGTAGCTCCACAAGTGAAATAGCGTGTCTGTTTTTAACCAGATTTAGCTTTAATCTTAATGCCTTAGTTGGTATAGTTTATTGCACAAGCAAGATATTCCTTCTCTGCATAGTTGTATTGATTCCTATGATTGGGCGCTGCCTTAATGTTTCCTTAATGTGTTCTAGCAATACGGCAGCTCCTACTCATAAGCATAAATACAAATATACACAGAAGGAATCGTTTGTTAACATGATAAACAGGAGCTTCAATAAAACCTTATCCTAAGTAAGTAACATTAATAGATGGAGCTGTTCTTTTGGAGAATGCCAAAGCAAATTAAATCATTTATAGGGATGAGGAATTTTTTTGCCGATTTTCGCCACGGAAAGGACGCCCATAGACTTCAATAGGAGAAAAAAATGCCGCGCTTCAAGAAAAAATAGACTTTAATGCATTTCGGCAGATTTTCGCCAGCGGCACATTTTTGGCGAATCAAAATGGGTCACCCATCCCTAAATATGGCATCTTGCTCTGACTATTCGAGGGCCAGAAGTAGGGAAAGGCTATTATAGGTGGGTTCCCATATGCACCCACTGTTGCACGTAGTCCAGGAGGTGGATTGGTAGTTGGCATTGGGGCAGCTTTAGGTGCCAGTATCTCGGCCAATATGGCAGGTTGCTCTTGCCATCAAAGGGCCAGAACTAGGGATAGTCATCATAAAGTGCAACAGAGAAGGTAGGGCAGGATCATACTGGGGAGGGGAGCTGGTGAGAAAGTTGACCATGGAAGCTGGGCAGCAGTTGGTGCTGGGACACCCTAAAGTGCCTGTATCTCTTGGACTGGCAGCACCTGAACTATATCTATCTATCTATTCATTCTAATCCATGCAAGCAATATGGCATCTCCCTCTCACATGTATGAATCAAATAGGAAAGGTGCACCCACGCTGTGCCGTGCCCTTTATTCGCTATTGAGAGGGCAATAAATCTGATTTAAAAATAGGAAGCAGGTTTCTTTTTACAATCAAGATAATATTTCATTAGCCAGTGTCAGGGCAGGCACGGATTAGCTCAACCGTATAAAACGCAGATCTAAATATTTATAGGGTCACACCATTATCCGATGGTGGAAAACAGACACATCTGGAGGTGCGCCCCGGCAAATGCCTCCCCTGCTTTTCGGTAGGGCTGTCACATCCAAGAACTATTGTTTAAATATTAAACTTGAAAAGAGCTGCGCCAGCTTGCCCATAAGTCCTCAAAAACATTATGACCTGGACCACCAGGGAAATCAACATGACTGCACCCACAGGCAATTATTAAGAGATCTCCCTCTGTTGAAACAGCAGGTGGAAAACCCATTCTTTGGGCAGATGGAACGAAAAAGGACATGAAATGAGAAGAGGGAAAGAGGAACGGCCATGGGGGTCTGATCTTAAGAAAATACAAATTACAGAACGTGCTTTAAAATCCCAATCCTCCTCAAGATTCCTTTTACCCTTTCATATAGGGCGACTTTACCGCTTTTTTTCCCGCGCAGGACGCTGAACTACACCAGTTTCGTATCATCCTGTTAATCAAATTACTTATGAACTAAAATTGACAGTTTTCATTAATTAGAAAGGATTATTCTAATTGCGATTCAAATTTATTCATTTAGAACAGACGGCATTCAGTAATATTTCAGGAAATTTGCATATTAAATGGAGAGGGTCGTCCATTAAGTATGGTAATGTATGCATATTTTCTTATTTTTAACTTTCTCAGCCATATGCAGCTCTGCTACTTCACCAGGTGAAGAAACCTGGAACGTGCTGCAGGGACGAAGGGCGTATTGTGTCAGTTTTTTGGGGTGGCAGTGTCCTTACTTCTCAGTAGGGCTGTTTTTTTTTTTTTAAATAAAATATGTAAAACTTCGAATTTACATCTTTTCTTGAAGGACACAGCTGGTCGGGGTTGATTGAAATGATCTGGCAGGGTAGCCGTGTTTTCATTATTTCTTTGGTGATGTCAAGGCAGCATTAAGGTTGTCGGTTGGAGTCCTTCATGATGTCATGTGAACAGAGAGGGGGCTAATTGTCAGCCTTGTAAACATCAACTAGTTACCCCCCTCATGCGCCGTGAACCTTTCCCCCTTTCAGTGACAAATGGACCTGTCTGGAGCGAGAGCACAAACTACGCATGGGCTGAAGCCCCACCATTACTCATGCCAACTGGGCCCTTGCTTGCTGAGCATTTCATAAAGACAAAATAAGCTCATTGTCATATAAATAAGTACCTGGCTAAGCCTGGGGGGAGGGGAGAATGTTATGTAAATTTATATTTATAGATGTGGCTTTTTTTTTTTTTTTTTTACAAAAGTCTGACGCATGTTCCTGGAATCGAGGGTGTTGGAAAGTGGCCAATTTGTAGCTAAGGGACAAAAACCATGGAACTACGAAGCCCCTAGGAGTTTTGTAATAGTTATTTACAAATGTGGGGCAGGGTCATTTATTTTTGGAGAGGGGTAAATAAGTGCCTTTTTGGTCTGTATAATCCAAAGTACCAATATGCTAAATTCAACAGACTGCCCAATGGCAGTAAGTGCAGGTTCTAAGAATGAATTTCCTCTTGGTACATAAATAGAGGCAAACGTGATGGCCTAGCATCAGTCATATATCTATTGACAAGTCTAAAAATCCAGTTGGGTGAAGACTGCATTGGTTTATTGATGCTATGAAGTCATTGTTTGAAGGGATAGGGGAGTCTTGCGATGGGCCTAGCTGCAGAGGGACTCCTGGAAAAATGCAACTCTCCAGCATCATGAACCCCCCCAAAAAGGCAGGACTTACCAGAAGTGGGACATGCTTAGGCATGCATGGTCAGACATGGAGTATTTAGGTGAGGATTATTTCACCCTATGGCCCCGTTTTACTTAGTTGTCAGGGCCCACCACCCAGGTGGGGGGGGGGGGAGTGAGATAAGAACCTAGGTTCCTAGAGGGAGTAAGAAGCCCATGATTTCTGATGGTGGTCCTTACGTAATAGTCCTGCAGAGATCCCTGTTATAAATCAAAGATTGGCTTCAATCAACCTGATTTTGATGATTCCAAGTCAATGTAGGAAGCTTGTGGGCCCCATACATGTTTCTGAACTATAACTGTCAGCTCTAACTGCCAGTTATGTATAGATAACACCTAACAGCTGTCTTATATACTGTATGTTTATCCTGTCTGCACCATTCTAAAACCCCAAGGCCCTGGTGCCTTAGCTGTCTAGTCCCTAATCCAAGAATCTTCCCCCGGGAAACACATTACGGGAAGAAGTTAACACAAACACCCTCCCTTTGGCACTGCATAAGAATGTCAGTAAATCAGTTTTGTGCTAGGAAAGGATTCAAGCACAGACAAAATGTTCAGGTATTGCAGAGATTAGGCACAGAGCTTGCAATCAATTATTCATGGAGACAAAAGAATTACACTTCAAAGAAATACACCATTTAAATTGAATCAGCAATATTGCAGGAATTAAAGCAGTGAGCATGGAGAGGAGCCGCACTCACAGCCATCGGAGGAACATTTTACTCGATCCCTCGGATGACACAGGCATTCGGAATCAAGTGAAACCCTCTTCCTTCTCAACAAGCATCTACTGTTCAAGGCCAGATAAAGAATGTAGCAGCGGTTTGGCTCCCATGTGTTTTAATGGGAAGGTCCCATTAAAATGTCTGTTGCTTATAAATAAGAGACTGGAATATTTATGGGAAATTAAATTCAAATGGCAGTTTAGATATGGGATATTACTGTATGTATCCATTTTTGCTGTCAGGGGGGAGAGCAGCTTAAAGGAATCATAAACTAAATATTTAGCTTACACATATCTGTAGCATAGCCAATTTTCTCCCCAAATCATATCTCTGCTCCCAGAAATCCATGTTTTAGACTATATCTTCGATTCTATGCTCATTTCACTGCCACCATCTTGTTTTTATTCAATGCTATTATATCTTCAGGAATGATTGTTAAATTGGGTCACTGCTAAAAGTAACATCAATTGTTCATACAACAAGGCCTCTGCTATGTAGTTTGGGTGTATTACATCCTTTCGTCTTGTTTTTTGTTTTAAATCTATCCATTAGTATGGTGTCAACCAGTGGTTGTTGGATTTTTCTTACATCCATTTTAGCTCCCATTGAAGGTCTAACCATCGGTTGGGACCCACTTTAGCTCATAGGGTTACAGGTATAGGAAAACATTCCAAGATGTTTAGGGCATCAAGTGTTCATCCCAAATTTCACTCAAATTGGCATATAGGCTGTGATATTTAGAGGTACAGTATCTAGGAGAGCAAATGGGGCTTTCTTTCCAAATCTCATCCAAACTTTTCTTCAGGTTGAAGAGCAAAGAGAGACTTTAGGAGAGCAAAGAGTATATAGGAGAGCAAAGAGAGGCTTTCTTCCCAAATGGCCTACAGGCAAAGAGAGACTTTCTTCCTTTCTTCTCAACATAATTGGCCTTCAGGCCAAGGCATGTAGAGAGCAAAAGGGCTTGCTCCTCAAATTTCACCCACATGGACATTCAGGTTGGACATTTTAGAAGTTTCTAGGAAAGCAAATAGATTTTTTTCCTCCAAATTCTTACTCTAACTGGCCTTCAGGCTGGGAAATTTAGAGGTAGCTAGGAGAGCAAAGGGCATTTCTCCACCAATCACACCCAAACTGTCCTTCAGGTTATATGGGTATCTATAAGTCTTTTTTCCAAATTTCACTCTAACTGGCATTCAAGCTGGGCTTTCAGGTTTGTCTAGGACAGCATGGCCATTCTCCCTATATGTAACCCTAACTTCAATCTGAGCTCTTCCAGCTGCTGCAATTTGGGGACCACTGTGGTTGACTTTGAAGTTCAATTAAAACCTTTGATAATAATTAGTTATATTCATAAATTACGTAACATCAATTTTTGGTGGAGTTTCATAAGGGAAAGCAATATATAGATTTCCTTTGCTTATACCATACTTATTCGGAGACTGCACAAGTCCAACTCGCTAAGCTAAAGGAGCAACAAAAACTTGAAAAACAATATATTTAAATGTTTAACAAGCAGCATTTTCCAAAATCTTCTATATGGTAGGGTCTCTTAGTAGTACAATGGTTACTCACCACATCAAGGAAGTGGCCCAGGTGCACCGCCCTGGGCCCTCAGCACAAGGGGCGGATAAACCGAAATCTCGAATAGAAGCAGGCACTCAAGGGCAAAAACTTCCACCAGGCAGATGTTCCAAAAAGTGAAAAAGTTTATTGTGTCAAAACAGCCTGACGCGTTTCGTGTTCCAAACACTTAATCATAGGCTAAAAGCCTTTTAGCCTATGATTAAGTGTTTGGAACACGAAACGCGTCAGGCTGTTTTGACACAATAAACTTTTTCACTTTTTGGAACATCTGCCTGGTGGAAGTTTTTGCCCTTGAGTGCCTGCTTCTATTCGAGATAAGCAGCATTTTCCTGCAATGTTCTCTTTAATCCTGAGCCTAACACAACTTTGAGAAATTTTCCGATTGCCCTTTCTTTAATCGTGATGCCTGCAAATTGATCATTTGCTGTGCAACAATCTCACCAAGCTGTAGAGAAATACTGCCATTACTGCTTTATCCAACAACATAGTTCAATTATTTGTGAGTGGGTAGTAGATGTTGGAACTATTGTTGGGTGGGGGAAATTAAGATGCCTGGCAGCAGGTTAACTTGAACTTTCAGACCCACAAAAGGAGCTAATTACATTTTATTAACAGAAGTTTTTTTTCCCAATCTGAAAACTGTCAGATAAACAGTTGGCGCCGCCTGGTTTCCCAGATGGACTGATTTGCTTGTTTCCAAACATGGATCTAATGATGATACAGGAGGTAGCGTACACAGATCTCTGTTGATGAAGGGGTGGCGGTACATTGATGATGTGTGATACAATTCAAATATACAAGTGAAATAATGATACAAGTATGGCTGCAACAGATACAGAAAAGGCAAATGTGCTAAATCAGTTCTTTTCTTCAGTGTATACTAATGAGGAGTCAGAGTTCCCAGGCTCACTTCATAGCTGCACTGTTGGCTCATCTCAATCTAGTCAGTGGCTGACTCAGGATATGATTCATAAAGCTTTAATAAAAATTAATGTAAACAAGGTACCACTGCAAGATGGAATACACCTCCGGGTTCTAAGCGAGCTTAGTTCAGACAGGCCTCTATTTCTGATTTTTTCAGATTCTTTTTCATCTGGTATGATATCTATGGACTGGAGAAAAGCTGATGTCATCCCAATATTTAAAAAGGAATTACGATCTCAGTCTGGCAATTATAGGCCAGTAAGTTTGACATCTGTGGTGGGCAAATTATTTTAAGCCTTGTTAAGGGATCACGTTCAAAATGTTGTCCTAATGAATGCCATTATGAGCAGCAATCAGCATGGCTTTATGAAGGATAGGAAATGTCAGACAAATTTGATTGCTTTTTATGATGAGGTGAGTAAGATGCTGGACAGTGGGGGAGCAGTAGATGTGATCTATTTGGGATTTGCCAAAGCGTTTGATACCGTGCCCCACAAACGACTGCTTTCTGAACTAAGGTCTGTTGGGCTTAATGAAGTCATTTGCACATGGATAGGAAACTGGCTACAGGATCAGGTACAGAGGGTGGTTGTTAATGGTACATTATCTACTTGGAGTAAGGTTCTTAGTCCCTTAGGGCTCAGTATTGGGCCAGGGCATCCTCAGCAAGCCATCCCTGGGGAGGCAGCTGGAAGACGACGCATTGGATGCCCTTGCCTTGCTATAATAAGTCATTCCTAATCTGCCCATTCATTTTAAAAAGTCATCTTTTACCTACAAGTGCCTGCTTTATTTGCAGCTGCTGTTGTAATTTTATCTACCTCGTCTCCCCACCCCCATTCTTTGCTTTGGGTAAGCAGCTCAGCATAGGAGGTTTCCCAGCTGCGGCCCACTGCATGGAGTGATCACATTAACATTCGGCTAGGGGTTACGACGCTTGTTTAACCCCTTTCGCTCTTGCAGAGCAAGAGACTAATGGTCGCATTTTCACATCACTTGAGATTACATGATGGAGACTGGTTGCACTAAATCTGCCCTTAAAATAAACCAGTTTTAGGTCAGGGGCATTTCAGAAAACCAATCAGTGAGCCGAATAATCATTAACAAATAAATCGAATTATCCTGTCGAACTACGGATACAATTAAATTAAAAAATATTTTTTGAAAAGAGGTCAGTGGGTATTGGTGGCAAAAGCAGCCAGCACCACTTACATCCAGTCCAGAATATGCATGACCAACTGCAGAGATGTTTATTATTGTACTAACCACTTCCTGGTACAATTTAGTGTGGAATTATAATACAGGCTATAAAGTGCAGCATATGAAAACATTCCACAAGTGCATTTCAGTTGTATAACTATGGGGAGGTGACTGTACACAGTAGCACCCCACTCCATGTTGACTTGCCAGGAATATCAGGGCTTGATCTAAAATGTATTTAGGTAAGGAGGATGGTAGCTACAAATCTGGACGTGAAGCAGGGGACCTGACCTTTCCCGTCATGTGTTTTTTGCTTTTCTACATGGACATGGCACTTTATTTATTCAGTCAGTAGGAAAATTATATATGGAATTAGCACTGTACTTATCCAGCCATGTTTTCTGGGTGCATTATATATGGAATTAACACTGTATTTATCCTGCCATGTGTTCTAAGATGTATGAAATTGGAACTGTATTTATTTAATTATGCATGCAGGGGTATTATGTATAGAAACCAGCATTCGATTTATCCTACCAGGTGTTCTGGGGTATGGAACTGGCCCTGGGATACTATGAAAGAATATGCATAGAAATGTCTATAATTAGCTTCAGCAGCCAGGGCCCATCCTATCAAATGTGGGGCCCAATTGGGACCATTTTGGCAGGGCCCCCTAGACGAAGTGTTGCTGGCTACTGACACACCAAATATATAGGAAAATAAGGGCATACAGGCACGAGATAGGAAGGAAAGGGACACATGGGGAAGAGAGAGAGAGGAAGGAAACAGGGGCACAAAAGGACTGGTGAGAGAGAGGGGGATCAAATAGGGGGATACGGTAAGAGAGAGAGAGAGAGAAAGGAAGAAATAGGGCCACACATAGGGTTGCCATCTGGCCCGTATTTTACCGGCCTGGCCGGTAAAAATGATGGCCGATCCCAATGTTATTAATATGGAAAAAAGAGAAATAAAAAAAAGGCCGGTATTTTTTTTTCCAGAAAAGGTGGCAACCCTAGCCACACATGGAAAGAGAGAGTTGTGGGGCCCCAGAGACATGGGGCCCTATTGGGCCAAATTGGGCCAATAGGCCTAAGGCCGGCCCTGGCCCCAGCCCAGAAGATAGTATAACTACAGCTGCACATAGGGTTGCCACCTTATCGTGGCCCAATATCTGGGTGAAGCCTTGATGTGAGTGGCTTTGTGTTTGGGGTGAGAGCCGTCACGGGTCAGGGCGGTGGTATGGCGGTCAGCGATTGGCCAATCAATCAGCCCTTCTGAAAACCAGGCTGTCTGGGTCAAATGTCAGGTGCCAACCCTAGCTGCACAGATTAAACGTATAGAAATAATTCTTCAAGCATCCTAGGAGTTAATTGTAGTTGTAGCTGAAAAACACACACGTTCGTCAGTTGTTGAAATTGGAAAGTGGAACCCTTGTCTTTCATTTTGACAATCGCTACCTGGATTTTTTTATGTTTTAATCCTTAAAGGCGACCTTTCCACGCTGTTGTTTCTCTCTTTCTCTCCCTCCGGCCTCCTCTTATTATTTATTTATGGTGCGTGCACTGCTGTTTCGTGTAATCATACATTGAGCCCAGTGACACTGCCCCATAAAGATAAATAATTACTATAATTATTTGGGAACCGTATAAAACAAGGCGCGCAGGGGTCAGCAGGCTCCTTAGTCGTGCATCCGGATTGTCAGCCTTATTTTCTGAGCTGCTGGCATCAGATGTGGGATTAATCTGGCACCGCACGATCAGCTGCAGCCGCTTCCACGCGAGCCTCAATAATGAGCCAGAGAAATGGTTTTATGGCTGTTTAATAAAGCGGGAGACAAATGTTGCTCCTGTGCAGAGGTGCCTGAATTACGCAGTTCAGCAACTCAATCAGCAGCACAAGGCTGGGCTGTGTCGGAGAGGCGTGCGGCTTGCACCGGCCATTTCTCAGTAAGATAAATACGACACACGCCAAGACTTCCCCTGAAGTAAATATTGTAAATAATAAAGGACTCTGCCAAGGAAAGCTGAGGAATGGCTTAATCCCTCGGTGCCCATTCATACGGGCTTGTCATCTGGCTGCCGGCTCAACAGGGAAACAGTTCTCTATTGACAAGGCCTCTTGGGGTTGGTTCCTGAGTGGGGCAGGAAGGAAGGATTTAGGGATGGGTTGGGGTAATTATTTCTTAGGATTTTAGGTACATTAAGGGTAGGACTACATGAATGATTTTGTCGCGACAAAACGCCTGCGACAAGTCGCATGTAGGGTTGCCACCTTTTCTGGAAAAAAATACCGGCCTTCCTATAATATTGCTGTTTTTTCCTATTAATAACACCGGCAAAACACCGGCCAGGTGGCAACCCTAGTCTCATGCGACAGAAATAAGGTAAGGGAATTGTCGCATTGGGGTTGCAGCGTTGATCCGACGCGACACGACTGTCAGATGCAGACGCAGCGTGCAGTGTCTGCATCCGACAGTCATGTCGCATCGGATCAACGCTGCAACACCATGTGACAATGCATTCACTTCACTTATTTTTTTACGCAGCGGTGGATCGCGCCGAAATCGTTCATGTAGTCCTACCCTTACACTGGGGTAATGATTGTGATATATATCTTTGTTCCATTGATATTGGTCAGTTGTACATAGGGTTGCCATCTGCAGGGCCGGTACTAGGGGTAGGCAGAAGAGGTGACTGTCAGGATTCCCAAATTAGGAAACCCCAGTGTTAGACGTGGCCGGCAGGACACTGGGAAAAACCCCGGAAGACCCCGTTAGCCCAGACCCGCTATTGCCGCTGCCTCCGACCTCCCTCCCGGTCACTGGTGCACGGGCAAGCAGAAAAAAGGTGCATAGGAGGGCCGAGGTGGGTTGCCAAACGTATTTTGCTTTCCAGATTTATTTGCAGCAATGAAAAACAACATTCCTTTATTTTTTCTTTCTGCATAACGGGTTTCCGGATAACAGAGTTCATTTAAAAACAATAAAATACATTAATGAGCCTGAAAGAGAAGGGCAACCAAACTAATTAAGTGGAGTTATGAAGAGAGGCAAATTAGTTGTTGTTTTCATTAGCAACACAATGACCCATAAAAGTGATGTGATTAATGGGGATAAATACATCCAAGGTCAGGATAAGGTTCTCAAGGGAACTCTATGTGATCAGCGTCTGCACCGAAGGCAATGAAAGCAGCAGCTATTCTCAGGGACTACTGGAAGTTGTAGTACAGATCTTTATAACATTGTAGGGAACTTGTCTGAGCAGCGTTCTTATACACTCCCCAAAAAACATATATTGCATTTATATCCAGTCTTTTAAAAAACACAACCAAGTGTGTTTTTGTGAGTTCCGTATGCAACCTTTGTCTTTTAAGCACACATCAAGCACACAAAAAAGGCAACAGGTTGCGTCTACAAAAAAAGCGATAAAATGTGAATGCGATGAAACGCATTTCCGAATGGGCGAATCTGTGCCGTCAATTTTTATACGCATGACTATTTGGTTCTTATGCATCAGTCAATGCAATGGGCGTCCGAATAATTTTGACGCGTGGCGATTTTTATGCCGCATTTTCCGAATTAATTTGCTTGCGGCGAAACGTGGAAATTCGCCAAATTATTCGCCCATCACTACTCACGAGTACAACCAGGCAGAGTATAATGGAATCAGTCAGCCGATGCGTTTAGGTGCTCTGAAACAGGCATCTCAATTGAACTCCAAAGGCAGAAAACATTCGTGTGTTAGAGCCCTTTGGCTGTTGGTAAGTGTTGGGATTTGTACTTAAACAACAGCTCAAGGGCCAGATTGGGCAGGACTTTAAGTATTACTGTTGCGACCATCCTTACTGTTGGAATCTTGCTCTACTATTGGAATTTTACACGACTAAGGCCATCTTGCCTTTCTGTCTCCATCTTGGCATGGCGTTAGAGAGCCCAGTTGTACTTACTTGCTTTCCATAAATAAAACAGTGTGATAATAAGGATGTGTTTAATATTTAAAGTTTTTTTTGCATATTTGTCTTGACATTGTGCCCTTCCTATGGCCTGGAAATATATTTAACATAATGTAAGAACTAAAAGAAATTCATGTTTTATTAACATACTGGAAGGTGGCATAAAGGGTGGATACAAATTGCTTATTATGTCAAACATAAAAACTGTTTTAGGGGGTTAGGCACCATTTATATTTTATATATATATAAAAGTGAAGGCTCCAAGTGAAGGCAGTTTGGGGAGATTAGTCACCCGAAGAAGAGGAAATCTTTGCTCGTGTCTCTGCCCTTGAAGGGTTTTTTTTTGCCTGTTGCCTACCCCTTCCTTTATGTATTTTCAGGGTTATTAAATCCAGATAGAAGTAATAAAATAATTGTTCAGCTGGGGGAGACTGATCAGCAAGGAGCCCCCCGTGGGGATATGGGCCCAGGGATGGATAAGGCTGAACTCGTCATCTGAGCTCAGTAAATGAGTTGCAATGACACAAGCGCTGGGCTCATCACTAATTCCAGCACAAAGCTCGGCTGTGAGAGGAGGAGGAGAGGCAGCAGGGAAGCACCAGTGTTTTATTTTGCTAATATTTTCACTCCTCTTTTTGCGTTAATGCAAGCGTGACTTCCAGTTAGAATCGGTGGCTTTACTGTGGGTCACTGAATCACCACGCTGTCCCCTGGGACTGAAGCCGAGCTGGCTGGGTTTATGCGCTCATATGAAAGCGGCTAGAAAAAAATTATATATATATATATATATATATATACAATATATATAAACTGTATATATATATATATATATATACAATATATATAAACTGTATATATATATATATTTTTTTTTTTTCCCCACATAGGGACCCCGTTTGACATTACCCTACTGTTGTGGAGCTGTTTCCTTTACCTTGCTAAGCCTTCTTATCTCAATCACTTTCCTCACTAATCCGTTTAAGGGCTCAAAATCCTGCAGCGATGTAAACAATTGGTTGTAAGAAGGGTCATTTACGACCACAAGTGCAGTAAGCAGAGTTCAATTTCAGATGTGGTGTCTCCCTATAATTTCAGCGTAATTCTGGCTGTGCTGTTTGCTGTGCCCGCTACAACTGCACCTTTGTACGTACGTGCCGTCACAAAGCAGATGAACGTCCCAGCTGACTGTTTCAGCGTTAGGACTGATTATTTCCACAAGTTAAAATAATGCGTTTTTTTTTTTGCCTACTGACTCAACCCACTGTGGGAATTACCTCCACATACTGCCTGACGCTTAGCACAACAATACAGAAGTACAAGGAATATATTTGGATACAAGTACTGAATACCGTTTAAAAAACCCGGTGGGCCCTGGCCTTTATGGACTCCGCCAACTCGGCCCTTCCCTTTCCTCAACCCAATAGCAGCAAATTAAATGAGAACTAAACCCTAAAAATGAATGTGGCTAAAAATGCCATATTTTATATCGTTAACTTATTGCACGAGGCTAAAGTTTGAGCTTGTCAATAGCAGCAATGATCCAGGACTTCAAACTTGTCACAGGGGGTCACCATCTTGGAAAGTGTCTGTGACACTCACATGCTCAGTGGGCTCTGATTGGCTGTTGAGAAGCTAAGCTTAGGGCTCGTCACTAATTATCCAGCAGAAAATGAGCTTCCCTGGCTGTAATATAAGCTGATGCTACAGGTTTGCTGATTATTAAATTCTGATGCTAATTGCACTGGTTTCTGTGCTGCCATGTAGTAATTATGTGTATTAATTACTAATCAGCCTTATATTGTGACATTTCTATTCTATGTGTACTGTATATTGTGAGTGGGTCCCTAAGCTCAGTAAGTGACAGCAGCACAGAGCATGTGCAGTGAATCAGCAGAAAAGAAGAGGTGGAGCTACTTTGGCATCTTTGGAGACACAGATCTTTACTGCTAATGGGCTGTGGTTGCCTTGGGCTGGTACAGAAGCTCAAAACATAATGTACAACATTTCTATCTACTTCTTTAGTTAAGCTTTAGTTCTCCTTTAAGGAAAAGACCAGGTGGGAAATATGCAGCGGTGTTGCGTGTAGTGATGAGCGAATTTATTCAAAATTACGACGTCGGAATTGAAGCTAACCTGAAACCCCAGGCTGGTGCTCCTATCAGCAGAAAAGTGCACCAGCCAGGGATTTTTCTAGCGAGCACCACAGAGCGATCCTCTTCCGGCTTCTTCTTGCCTCTCACGGCTGCACATGCGCAGTAGAGCGAAAAGCTGAACTTTAACTAAAAAGTCTGCGATTTCGTTCAACTGCGCATGCGTCTTCCCCGGGAAATTTGAAGAAAGGAGCCAGAAGAGGATCGCTCCGTGGTGCTCGCTAGAAAAATCCCGGGCCGGTGCACTTTTCTGCTGATAGGAGCACAGGCCCGGGGGTTTCAGGTAAGTCAATACAAACACTTGGGGTGCCAAGTACACAAAGCCTTTCCTTCTACTTTAAGTAGTTTCAGACAAGCCTGTAGACCCCCATTTCTAAACATATAGTCCTTACATCAGTGATCCCCAACCAATGGCTCGTGAGCAACATATTGCTCTCCGACCCCTTGGATGTTGCTCCAATTGGCCTCCAAGCAGTTGCTACTTTTTTGAATTCCTGACTTAAAGGGAGACTGTCATGGGAAAAAATTCAAATCAGTTACATGACCAGGGGCAGCTGGGAAATTGACAAAATGTCTAGGCCCATGTCAGATTTCAAAATTGAATATAAAAAAATCTGTGAGAAATGGATTTCAGTGCAGAATTCTGCTGGAGTTGCACTATTAACTGTTTTCGTTTTGAAAAAAAACATGTTTTCTGATGACAGGACCCCTTTAATGACAAGCATTAATTGCATAAAATCCATGTGAACTGCCAAACAGAGCATCATGTTGGCTTTAAGTCCACATAGGGGCTACCAATACCCAATCACAGCCATTATTTGGAAGCCCCATGAACTTTTTGTATGCTTATGTTGCTCTCCAACATTATTTTACACTTGAATGTGGCTCATAAGTAAAAAAAAAAAAAGGTTGGGGACCCCTGTCCTAGATGATGCCGGATTACAAATCCTAACATGCTTTAACTATTGATTATATATTATTATATATTGAAGGAAAAGTGGTAGTGCAAGTCAGTGTGCAACATACAAAAACCGAGTGCAATCTGTCATGTTTTATGTACTTTGCACCCTCTCCTACACCTCATTATAATTCCACAGTTCTCTGCACCCCAAAATGGAGCTGTGGATTGATACCATCCAACCCATAGTGCTCAAGTTTCCTCCCCCCCCAAGGCAGCAGCTGGCTCCTGGTGGTCTCTGAGAGCTGATGCTCGGGATTTTCACACAGATGGATCGGATCAGGCAGAGATCACTTTTGCGCTTATTGGTTCAAGATGACAGCAGCCAGTTAACTGCCTTCACAGGAGCTACAGCTGTTGCCCTTTGGTCTCCATATCCAGCAGAAAATCTTGTGTAACACTGACCCTCCAACCAAGTGCTGACAGTGGGAGAAGGCAGTTTAGTCTAATCTGATACTTTCTCTGAAATATTGCATATTTGAATTTCTTTTTTTCAATGATTTACATTCTAGCCGGCGGGAAGGCAGTTCGGGGAGATTAGTCGCCCGAAGAAGAGACAATTTGTCGCCGAGTGACTAAATCTCCCCGAATCTCCATGTGTGTCTCAGCCCTTACCATTCAGCGACTCCCTGTCAACGTATGTATGTTTATTTTTGCAAATTCCTCTGTTGACACTTCCCAAATGAAAGAAAAAATTCTAGTTCTGTTCCAATTCTGTTTTTTTTTTATTTTTTATTATTTAAATCTTCTTCTTGCCTTGATTTGCTTTTCATTCATCCAACAGTAGAAAAGGGAAACCTGACCCCCAGCATAGATTAAATAAACAGATTCTTCCAGTCACCAATATGAAGTGCATATTATAAGCCTAGGAAGGGATTTGCTTGCTGTTTTAGGATTTAGAAGAGCCGGAGGCTAAACTATTTACAGAGGCACTAAGATTGCTCCTCTTTTTCCGACACTGGGACGCACTGCTTTATTTTGGCTTGGCAAGGAATTAAACTGGATTACTAAGGAGCAAACATGTTTGGTAATTGAAAATAAGGGTAAAGCCTTGGATGTGCTGTGGGAGGACCCTGTCGGGATTACACTATGTTACATACAGCGTTTTACGCTACTAATCAACATGGAGAAAAAGTCCCTTTGTTTTTGGATATGCCCTGATGTGCCATTATTCAAACAATGCCAGTGTATTGGGGTAGCTCTTGTGCAGGCTGTGGGTAGGGAACGGGCAAAATTGATGACACATTGTGGCATGCACCTACAATTTAAAAAATTGCAATTTGTGTCCAAACTGCAGTTTGTAAATGTAGCAGCATAAATTTGGGGTGCGGAGGGTGGATCAGTAAGTCGTGTCGTGGGTAGCAGGGCAGAGTAAAATGTTTCTTTAAGGGCTCTTCTTACACACGGGTGTATGTGCTCTCCCCTGCATTGCGTTTTCTTCCGTTCAGCCACAGGAGAGCGCGGGAGTAGACACACTCAATTATTGTAAATGGGGCTGTACTCACACATACGCATGTAAGCGCCAAACGCAGGTTGGGACGCAGCATGGTGCATTTTACCTAGTTAGAAACTTTCTTTTTCTGGCTGTTCAGTGCAGAGAAAATCGGGACTTTCCAGTACAAATGAGGGACTGCGGGTTGAGCTGTCAAAAGAGGGACTGTCCCTCTGAAAACGGTACAGTTGGGAGGTATGCTTTACTGCCATGGTGTTGCAGCACGTCTGTGTGTATCTAGAATCTTCGTTATATTTTATTAAATAACATCGTATATATATATATATATATATATATATATATATATATATATATATATATATATGTGTAGCGAGAGAGTAGATAGGACAGAAAATCTGAAATTTTAATGTCTTTTTATATCTATATTTTATATTTGAAGTCATGAAAAAAATATATGTATTTTTTGCATTATATGATTGGATGAAAATGGTTCACATGGACGAATATGGGGGGCAGTCAACCGAAAATCTCCAACAGCTTTCAGCGAGGAATTTAATGTTCCTGTTAGAATTTAAAATAGCATTTAAAATGATTCTTTTTTTTCCTTAGATATGTGTAATAATGGGTGAATTAGTTTCGAGTTTGAGAAAAAGTGTTTTATTTTTCTTCTGAAAGGATTCAATGGCACTTTTTGCATGAAGGAATGTTATGTGACAGTTTGTTTCCTTTTTGGTAGGAAAGGGCAGTTCAGACTTGCTTTAGGTTGGTGTAGATAGATACTTACTAGTCTGTGTTAGAGTTCTTCATTGGGTTGGCTACTGGGTCACAGGTGAGGGTATAGACGCAGGTCGGCGGTTCTGCGATTCAGGCCTTCTAAATATAGATTTTTACTAATATTTTGGACTTTCTCACTTCCGGATTACAATGGCAGCACTTCCTAATTCTTGATGGTCAGCTGGTCGCGGGTCTGGGTTGCAGATAAGGTACCTGCGGGTCTGGTAGCGGGTCCAAGCGGGTAAGAATGCGGGTTGCAGGTCCGGGTTGCGGATTGCAGGTTGCGGATACGGGTTGGGTACGGGTTCCAAAAAATGGACCCGCGCAGGACTCTAGTCTGCGTTGTTCACAGCTGGGATGAAATACTACAAAATACATCAAGGGAAATGTCACCTACAAGAAATTGTGAATTCCACTGATGACAAATACATTTTCGAAGTAATGAACAGGAATTGCCATAGTAAAGCGTTTAAATTGTGAAATTTTGTTAAAATGTCTTTGATGGTATTTTCACACAATTGCTACATTTTTACCTACACCCACATGTCTAGCGATAATTCTGCAGCACAAAAAAAAAAAGATGCATTTTTGCTGTGCTGGTATGGATTGTGAGGCGGGGTTGTTGATAAAGCTGTCAATAACGGAGTCTATACAACAGTAGGATATTTGTGTCATATCACACAGATATCTAGATCACCACTAGGTGGAAACCATAAGTACTCAGCAGTTACTCAAGTAATAATGGTCAGTGCATAAGTACTTTGTATTTTTTATATATATATATATATGTACAGATAGGGGGAAAAACTGCAATTAATTAACACTGTCAGACTTGATTACACAATTGATTACACGTTAGACTGTCCCATACAGCTGGTATAGAATGGAGAGGCTCCACATCCTTTTATACCTCCTTTGTTCGGAGGTATAGGTTTCCTTTAAGGGAAAACTATTGGGCAAATTCACTAACCTCCGAAGATTCGCCAGCGACGGCTTCGCTCACACCACAATACTTTGCCAGACGTAGAATCGACAGGAGAACGTTAATTTGCTAAAATCCGAAGTTGCGTCCAGGTTGCCAAACGCTGGTGAAGTTGCACTAGTGATACTGCGCCGGGCGAAGCGAAGTTGCGATGGCGTTGCCTAATTTGCATACGGCGGGAAGTTAAAGTTGAATGGACGTATATGTTGCAGCCAATACATTACACTACACAAGCCCGGGAAACCTTAATAAAATAAAATAAATTTGTTATATTGCCCTACACATGAGCCCAGTGTATAGTTTATGTGCCATATGTTAGGAAATGTAGGGAGGAAGCTGGTTACCCCAATAAAATGTTACGCTCTTTTGCAGCCTATCACTCTGAAAAAAGGAAAAAGCGCTAGCGTTTTTTTGGGACTTTTCAACTATTTTTTGAGGAACTCCTATCTACTCTATTGCACTTCGCCTGGTCTGAGGTGGCAAAGGCAAGTCTGGTGCAAGAGGTAACGTTCAGTAAAATCCGCATCTGTGAATTTGCGTAGTTACGTCCATTCGCCAGAGCGCAAATTCGCCTGGCGTTAGGGAACGAAGTACCGCTAGAGTCTATCTCCTTCTCTAGCGAAGTTACGCCGGCGACTGTTAGTAAATCGAATTTTGACCAGCGTTACTAACTTCGCCCTTTAGTAAATTTGCCCCTATATGTCAGCTCCCACCCCTACTTATCCATACAGTTATAGGAGCAAAGACATATTCTGGCTGCCTACAAAGCTATGCTGTCATCATTTACTGCTAAAATCAATTTATAAGGGAAGGGTCTCTGTTCATCTTGGATTATACCCAGTTGTCAGTCCATCATCGCTTCCCAAATGAATACCTTTACGTTTTGTTTGAGAAGTTAAAGTTTAGCATCAAATGGCTGAGAAGGATAAGAAGGTCCCTCCTTGGGCTGTTATTGAGAAATAGCTGCGGGCACTTAGCTGGAAACTGACACCCGGGAGCACTGGTGCCGTTTTTCCCTCCTGTGCACAAGCTGACGTTCAAAGAGCACAGGCGGATGAGTGACAGCTAACAGTACTAGCCGTTCCCCACTCTCACACATCAGTGCCATCAATTACAGGTTTGAATATGAAGTGCTGCTAATGGAAAATAATGTTAGTGTGAACCCCGAGGCCATACATCCCTGCTTCTCTTGCCTTGCGCCCAGGGAGATTTGCAGCCATTTCCCTTTCCGACATTATTACGACTTAACCAAAGACTGGAATTAGGGAAAGGCCCATATAAAAGGAACGCGGAAGTCGGGTGCGAGCAGGCGCGGGTGGAGGGAGGCCGGGTCCAGGTCAGGTAAAACCCAACCCGCACATCACTACAGTGGGCCATTTACTGGTAAGAACTGCCAAGGGATTCTGTCATTATTTTTATTATGTAGTTTTTATTTCTAAATAACACAGTTTACACTGCAAATAATTCACTCTACAATATAAAATTTTATTCCTGAACCAGCAAGTGTATTTAGTTGTAATATTGGTGTGTAGGTGCATCTCCGGTCATTTTGCCTGGTCATGTGCTTTCAGAAAGAGCCAGCACTTTAGGATGGAACTGCTTTCTGGCAGGCTGTTGTTTCTCCTACTCAATGTAACTGAATGTGTCTCAGTGGGACCTGGATTTTACTATTGAGTGCTTTTCTTAGATCTACCAGGCAGCTGTTATCTTGTGTTAGGGAGCTGCTATCTGGTTACCTTCCCATTGTTCTATTGTTAGGCTGCTGGGGGAGGGGAAGGGAAGGGTGATATCACTCCAACTTGCAGTACAGCAGTAAATGGTAACTGAAGTTTATCAGAGCACAAGTCACGTGACTGGGGGCAGCTGGGAAACTGACATGTCTAGCCCCATGTCAGATTTAAAAATTAAATATAAAAAAAAATCTGTTTGCTCTTTTGAGTAACGGATTTCAGTGCAGAATTCTGCTGAAGCAGCACTATTAACTGATGCATTTAGAAAATTTTTTTTTTTACCATGACAGTATCCCTTTAATGAAAGGCTCAAGAGGCCCTAAAATAATTTTTGTGTGGGGCCCAGTTACTTCCCTTTTCATACTTCAGTATCCTAGAAGTGGCGTAACTAGGGGACCATGGACATTGGTACAAAAACTGAACCAGGCCCCACCCACCTTCAGGCCTTGGCGGGTGCTCGCAGTGACTCTAGCAGGCCCTAACTCACATGTAGTTGAACTACAATTTCCAGAAGTGTAAGCTGATGCTGCAAAGTGTATTAAGGAGAAGACAGGTTTGGCACAAGTTTTAAATCTTTGATTTTACCTCAGTGCTACTTTTTTAGACTAAATATAAATCGACTGTACTTGCAAATGGCAGAAAAGTAACTGAACATTTATGTATAAAAAACAATGTGTGGCCTTTGTAGTGAGGATGCTACACTGCCTGTGTTCCTGACAGGGTCGGACTGGCTCAACGGGAAACCAGGAAAAAACCCGATGGGCCCCCTACTCTCATGGGCCGGGCCAGACCCCCTCTCCCGATATTCCGGTTAAAAAAATTCTCTGGCTCAGCGCACCTGCGAATGCCCACCGCACCATTTGCGCGTGGCCGTGGCGCTTTATGCGCATACGCTCCCAGCGGTTCCTCCGTGCTCGGCACATCAGTGGCTCCTGAATATTTCCTTCACAATTATAGTAGGTTCCCACCGAACAAAAACTGTGGTACCGTGTTAGCCAGTAGCAAAAATTAAAAATCAAAAAACAAACAAATACAAAGAGTATTGTAGAAGTGATACCTATATTGGCTAACACTAAAAATAGATTGCAAGCTTTCGGAGCACCAAGGCCCCTTCATCAGGCAAAATAAAGAAAGTTGGAAAGGCACAGCATATTTACTGTTAGATCATTGAAGTATTCATGGGCAATAAATTAGGAGGTTACAACTAGATAGAGATAAATTACATAGAAGACGGCCTTGGTGCTCCAAAAGCTTGCAATCTATTTTAATTGTTAGCCAATACTTTTTGCATTTGTTTGTTTTTTTAGTAGGTTCCCAGGGATTCCATCTTGAATGTTGGTGAACCATGTCACGCCTTACAATAAATACATCAGAACCAGCTTTAACGACTGAATTCCCTGTTTGTGGAAGCAAGACATTTACATCCACTCTCTCGGAAATCATTGCTCTTAAATTCCTACGCTCCATATCTCGTTGTCAGATCCCCTACATTCCCCGCGCTGTTGCGCAGGGGGGAAATTCATCCGCACGCCGAGACTAGAAACAGGGAGGCACTGTGGGAAACCCTTATTGATCACAGATGTGTGAAGCAGATGTAAAAATTAAAGGCTAAGTGTACCGTGAGAGAAAATGAAACAAGTTCATTTTTTGGGCTCAAGATTTAAGATTACAGATGCTGAGGTTGAGGCGGTACAAAAAAGTTTCAGCCGCAACGAACTAAACAACTGCTAAACTTCCATTCAAGACATGACCAAGGATTTTGGGAGTTGTGGATCAACAAGATACAAAGAACTGCTTGGTATTTGCATTTTTTGCACAGCAGAACTAACACCACTGTGTTATTTATATTTATTAATTTTATATTTTTAGCTGCGGTGCTGCAGTGATCTAAGGGGAAGAGAAAGAACATGAACAGCAGGGGGAAACAGCCAATGGGGTAATAGTATTGTGCGGATCAACAGAAGTCAGCAGACATGGGACTTTCAGGGTGTCAGTCAAAATAATATTGTTTTGGGCGCCACTACTACTTGGACCTGCTCTGTCAACCACTCAACATGTAGAATTTAATGGTCACCTCTCAGAAGGGGAAAGGTGGCAACAATAAGGGCAAGGTCACACGTGGAGTTTTTACGTTGCGTTTTTAAACACGTGCAGTCGATGGTAAATACGCCAGTGAAACCACACACGCATGATAATGTGTGTCTTTCGGGCTGTAGTTTTCTTTTCCCAACATGCATTTCTGTTTTTTTCTCGTTCCCCACAATTCCACTCTGAAGACTTTCAGCAAACTTTTGCAGTAAAAAAAAAAAGTAATTTACATGCAAAATGTAGCCATATTGACAAAAGGAATTACGGCATTAGCATACAAAGACGTAAATACGTATATGCACAATGAATCTCACAAGAGTTTGCCCGCCATATTGAAAATACGTGTGTAGAAGTGTATTTCCAAACCTGCGGATCCCATAGAGTTCAATAATTCCTTGGCGTATTGGCGTTTCTGCTAAAAAACTTAAATACTGGCGTTGCGTGGCAGTTGCGTTGTGTGTTAGCTCACAAGCGCCTTGTGCGTATTCCATTATTTTCAATATGGGTTCATTTTGTTTGTATTTAAGCTTGGCTGCTCATTTTTTAAAGGAGAAGGAAAGCTACTGAAGCAGTTTATTGCCAATAGATTAGCTGCAATAGTGCAAGCTATAGCACTATATTTATTCTGCAGAATTTTTAGCCTTTCCTTCTCCTTTAAAACCCCACGCGTGACCTTGCCCTAAAGCGGACCTGGGCAGACATTTCAACTCGCCCATTTGTAACCACAATTTAAGGAGGTCCTAAACCAACTGACAATTGGCAGCATTGGGAAGAGCTGGGGCCTGGGAAACATCAGGAGTGTGGCAAAATATATAACAGGGCGTGACAAAAGTGCACCAAAACAAAGTTGACCATAAGGGTCAGCTACATCTGTTTTTGATGGGTTTTTGGGTAGTATTTGTATTTCTGTGTACTGTATATGCATGTACAGGAAACAGAAGAGAGCTACATAAGTACCCCACCGGGGCAAACACCCTGTCCTATGGACACAGTAAAATTGGCCATACAGGTAGAGATTGGCTGGTTTGGCAATTTCACAAAACAAGCGGATCTTTTCCCAATATGCCTACAACAATTGGACCATAACAGAATTCATTAGACCCATCTGGCAGTGAAGGGGGCTGCCGGCCCCTTTCTTCCCCTCTCCGGCTGTCAATCTATCATTTCATTCTACGGGGACTGAAATTCACGAACAAAACCTCATACAGAGGAGACCCTGTGCTTGTGCCTGTCAGCCGATCTGGGCTGTAAGCCTTGTGGAAGCCTAAAGGGTTTAGAAAGTTCTCAGCCTGAGATAAATAAGCTGTCAATTCACAAGCATTGAAATCAATCCTTCACCGTTGATCTTGGCATCGGCCCTTGTAAAAAAAAAAAAAAAAGAAAACAGCAATCCGTATCCCCAGTGAGGCCGAGCTCAGTATGTGTAAGCTGTTGGATTTCTAATGCCGCTCCGTGCCGCTCATGGCATTTTCAAAAGGTAAACACAAATGTCAAAATAGGGAAAAATAACCAATTAACCCAGCTGTGTATTTTCGAGTAATTTGAGCCGGCATTAGCATTGGTGTCAAATAATAAGCTGGAAACGTGGGAAAGTGCAGCCTTTTCCGAAAGCAACCTCTTTGCGCCGCTAAAAGGAAACCATAATGGCTAATCCATCTTGCTCCGGAGGTTTAACCAACAGAGCCCCGCAGGGTGTGTTTTCCATTAGAAGACCTTTTTAAAGCGGACCTAGCACGCTCCCTGCGCATAAAATGTTGCTTTTATCAGATGAAATGTAATAGAAAAAAAAAAATTCTTAGTTTAGGATACAGGTGCCTGTTGGATACATGAGCAGTTCCAAGGCAAGGCAGGCTTTATGAGTCAACTCGAACTCAAATTCGAATTCAAAAAGACCAACCGAAATTAAGTCGTATTTTTTTGGTCAGTTTTCAATTGAATAGGTCAGTATTTGGCTGAATTTGAATCATTCGATCACATTCGATTCAAAGTTTTTTCCAAAAAAAACCCTCGATTTTTCCAATTGACTCAAAATAGGTTCTATGAGGTCCCCCATAGGCTAAAACAGCAATTCAGCAGGTTTTTAGATGGCAAATGGTCAAAGTAAATTTTTAAAGAGACAGTACAAATTCAAATCGAATTTGGACTATTCCCTAGTCCACAGAATTCCCTAGTACACAAAAAATAGCTCCTCCACATCAGGCTTACTGGCATGTGTCCATTAGTTCTGCAGAAGTCAAGCTGCAAAGGGTCGGACTGGGGGGTCAGGGCCCACTGGGGCTGCCACATTAGGGCCCCTGCAAACCCCCAAGGGCCCCTTCCCCTGGCAGCACATACCTACGGCACGCTCGTTTGTGGGTGGGGCAAGTGGGACGGGACAAGAGGCGGAGCAGGTGAGGCATGAGGCGGAGCCGTGCAACCAGGTGGAGGTCAGGAGTGGAGGGGGAGGAGGTCTCACTCTGTGGAACGGGTCTGGGCCAGCGGGGACCACAAGGGCTGGGGCCCACCAGGTTTTTTCCCGGCGTCCTGTCGGCCCAGTCCAACGCTGGTTCTGAGATTTTGTGATTTCTGGTTGTTTTCATACAACCAGCACAAAAGAAAACCCTGTTAAAGGGCTTTTTATTAAAGGGTACCTATCATTGTAAAATAGTTTCCTCCTCATTAACAATACAGCTCCCAGTTTGGATGGCCATATTGGGACCCTAAGCATGCAAATATTGCGGAGTGTCCCAGCTCGCTCATTATTTGCATGCGGGTGATGTAGGATTGGGGGCGGAATCACCCCATTTTACGGCACATGTGCTAGCTGGTTGGCTGGTTATGAGCATGTGACCTACTAAACATGGCCGCCTATACTGGGAGCTCCCTTCCATTGAGGAAGGTGATGCCACGCGAGGTGAATATTATAGTAAAATCTATTTTACTATGACAGGTGCCCTGTCTATTTCACTTAAGGTAGAACCTGTCGATCTGAGTCCATTTAATTTCGGAAATAATGAAGCTATTTCCAGGGTGCTGTGTATGATCTGCGCTCCATGTTAGAGAGCAGGTTACTGGTGAGCAGACTCATTAAATACCATGTGCTGCAAGGGAGTGTACTGCAAATTTGTCAAGTCCAGAACTTCACAATGGGGAGGTGTCACAATTAAATATGGCTTCACACTAATAAGAGGCCACGTTTATTCAGAGCTTTACGTCTCCTTTAATGAGAGATAAATAACCTATAGTGTGTATTAATTATTATTAAATATATTGTTGTCTGTATATATTTATTTTATGCAGTGTGTGTGTTCATATCTGGTGTGTTCCAAAGGTCTGCATCTGAACTGTTCAGGACATCTGACTGCCCATAAATCAGTTAAGTCTGCAGCATGCCTGTTATCCAGAATGCTCGGGACCAGGGGTTTTCCGGATAAAGATCTTTCCGTAATTTGGATCTTTATTCCTTAAGTCTACCAGAAAATCATGTAAACATTAAATAAACCCAATAGGCTGGTTTTGCTTCCAATAAGGATTAATTGTATCTTCGTTGGGATCAAGTACAAGCGACTGTTTTATTATTACAGAGAAAAGGGAAATCTTTTTTTTAAAATTTGGATTATTTAATTATAATACACAAAAGGCATGAATATCTAGTAAATGATATCCTAATAAATGGTGCGTTCTGATGTCATCAGTTATAAACGGTGAGTTCTGATGTCATCAGTTATATACGGTGAGTAGTGATGTAATTTCTGTCACATGACTCAATAAACTTGTGTATTATAATAAAGTTCCGCTGTTGCAAAATATGAGGATATTAGAAGTTACCTCTGAGTTCCATGACCTGTACATGGTCATAAAACTCCTCGGTAACTTATAATATCCTTATAATTTACAAGAGGGGGTACTTTATTCACTATATAATGGAATCTATGGGAGACGGCCTTTCCATCATTCGGGGCTTTCTGGATAACAGGTTTCTGGATAACGGATCCCATACAGTGGTGACAGCCAGGTCCATTAATTATTTATGCAGCCCCAGCTCTTTGCGGTAAAGACCAGTTAGGGACAGATTTGAGGAAAATGCATTGTTTGCTCCCCTTGATCCTCCTGGAAACCCATCTCTGAGGTCAATTAGAGCAAGATTTTAGGTACACAATTCTATGATATCCCAGATATTCTTTGAGCCACGACTGAACATCTAATTCAGCAATATTAAGGGGGCCATGATCAAATGTTGGGGCTTGGATCAAATAAGTCCAACACCAATGCTGAAGAGTTGATTTCCCATGTGATGGGATCGGAAATGCACTAGGGGTGCACCGCTTCCACTATTTTGGATTCGGCTGAACCCCTGAATACTTCGCGAAAGATTCGGCCGAATACCGAACCGAATCCAAATCCTTATTTGCATATGCAAATTAGGGATGGGAAGGGGGAAACATTTTTTACTTCCTTGTTTTGTAGCAAAAAGTCACGCGATTTCCCATTTTTTAACTGAATCGGTTTGGATGGGCAGAAGGGTTCGGACGAATCTGAATCCTGCTGAAAAAGGCCAAATCCCTAACCGAATCCTGGATTCGGTGCATCCCTTGTGTTCACCTTGGGTGCTGAAACAGTGAAGCTGTTCATTGAAAATAATCCCCCCCCCCAGACACTTCCAACCATTTTGGTGTGTGCAAAGGAACACATATAACACACACAGCACATACACACTGCCTACCATTCACCAGCCTGTCGCTCTCTGCCTTACAAATACACATTTACTAGTGTTACCAAAACAGACATAAATACTACATTAGTAGAGCTGTCAATACACTGACATTTTTATTATGTGCTGACCATAAACACTGTGTACATTCATTACGGTGCCTAAACACAATTACCCTGTGTTACAAAATTATTTTCATTTTGCATTATTCATATAAATACGGTAGGTGTAATATTTGGAGCAGTTTTACCTGCTTACTTCTTCTTCTTCAAGGGGTTGTACTTGTTCATTGATGTACAGCGTGTTATTGTAACACAGTTTGCAATTGGTTTTCTTTTTTTATTATTTGCAGTTTTTCAGTTATTTAGCCTTTTCTGCAAAAGCTCTCCTTATTTCAATTTCAGCAATTTTGGTTGCTAAGGTCCAAATTACCCTAGCAACCATGCACTGATTTGATTTGAGACTGGAATATGAATAGAAGATGGCCTTAATAGAAGATTGTAGCAATAACAGTACATTTGTAGCTTTACAGAGCATTTTTTGACCCCCATTTGAAAGCTGGAAAGAGTCAGAAGAAAAAGACAAATAATAATAAAAAAAAAAACCCATAAACAAATAAATAATGAAGACCATTTGAAAAGTTGCTTAGAATTGGCCAGTCTATAATTTAAAAGGTGAACCACACCCCGTCCCCAGCCACAACCTCCCTCCACCCCCTTTTAACCCCTTCAGTATGCAGTGTCGGACTGGCCTGGCGGGAAACCGGGAAAAAACCCAGTGGGCCCCAACCCTCATGGGCCTCCGCTGGGCCAGACCCCTCTTCTGATATAGGAATGCTAAAAAAAAGGTTTTCTTTCGGCGCCGCGCAGCACCGTCTGTGCATGCGCCCGCTGTTTGCGCATACGCGCTGTGTGCGCATTCATGCATGTTGCCCGATTGGCGCCTCACAGTAGGGGGGCCCTGGACAGCGGTCCCGGTGGGCCCAGGGCCCCCCAGTCTGACCCTGTCAGCATGTAAGTTGTTATGGTGGAACACAATTACACAAGGATGTGGGGAGCGTGTCTGGGCCAGCAGCGTCAGACTGGGGGTCCCAGGCCCACCAGGGCTGCTACATCAGGGACCCCCGCATCCCCCCAGCCACTAGGGTTGCCACATTTTCTGGAAAAAAATACCGACCTTCCTGTATATTTATTTTTTTTCCCTATTAATAACATTGGGATCAACCATCATTTTTACAGGCCAGGCCGGTAAGATACCAGCCAGGTGGCAACCCTATCAGTCACCCCGGTGCCCCTCGCCGAGCCACAAACTCCCACCTACCTTTTTCTTCTTGCGGCAGGGGCCAGTTAGGGAGGTCATAAGCAGTGGCAGGGTTACGAGTAGGGAGCAGGTCTGGGCCAGCGGGGCCCACAAAGACCGGAGCCCAAAAATTATTATCAACCAAAGTCATGAACCTCATTGATGACTTCTAATATCTTATTTTTTTTTTTATAAAATACAAGTTGGGGAGTCATGTGACACAGTGGCAAGACCAATAATAATCAATGACATCCCTTATCACCATCAAAAAAGGTATATTTTATAGGTTATTAATGGCTCTTGTGTATTATATTGTAGGAAATGATTGTACCCCGTTGTGGTCTTATACCTTCAAGAATGGGTGTTGGCTTTGGAGATCTCTTTTCTTTTAAAGCTACAACAGGGTATTATCAACCAGCAAGTCATGAACCTCCTTGGTTAAGGGCTTTTTTTTTTTTTTTATAAAATACAAGTTGGGGAGTCATGTGACACAGTGGCAAGACCAATAATCAATGACATCACTTAACACCATCGAAAAATATATATTCAGCGCCGATTTTCATGAAAGTGCCACTCTCTCGCAATAGTAAAGCCCAATTACCGGTTTAAAAACCGGAAATTCAGCTCTTAAAGGTACCAGGAGTGGCTTTTTGCTGTCCCTGAAAACCTTCCCGGCGTTGCCACCTGAGGCGAGTTTCTTAACTCGACTCATTGGCGGCGCACCCCTGGGTATATTTTATAGGTGTTTAATGGCTCTTGTGTATTATATTGTAGGAAATTATTGTACCCCCTTTTGGTCTTATACCTTCGAAAATGGGCGTTGGCTTTGGACATCTCTTTTCTTTTAAAACTACAACAGGGGATTATCAACCTGCAAGTCATAAACCTCTTTGGTGACTTCTAACAGCACCTCAACTCGCCTCATTGGCGGATCACCCCTGACTTCTAATATCCTTTCACCAAGGGTTTATTTTATTTTTTTTATATAAAATACAAGTTGGGGAGTCATGTGACACAATGGCAAGACCAATAATAATCAATGACATCACTCAACACCATCGATAAAGGTATATTTTATAGATTATTAATGGCTATTGTGTATTATATTGTAGGAAATTATTGTACCCCCTTGTGGTCTTATACCTTCAAAATGGGTGTTGGCTTTAGAGATCGTCTTTTCTTTTAAAACTACAACAGGGAATTATCGACCTGCAAGTCATAAACCTCCTTGGTGACTTCTAATATCCTTTCATTAAGGTCTTATTTTTTTTTTTTTTTTATAAAATACAAGTTGGGGAGTCATGTGACACAGTGGCAAGACCAATAATGATCAATCACTTCACTTAACACCGTCGATAAAGGTATATTTTATAGATTGTTAATGGTTTTTGTGTGTTATATTGTAGGAAATGATCATATCCCCTTGTATTCCGTACTCCTTTACCTTTATAGTCTGTGATTTTTATCATTTTGGATTTGCTTCTTTTATATTTTCGCATTTTATTTTATTTTCCCCTTATGCTCTACCCAGTATGTAGGTTTTTATTCCCTACTCTGAATAGCGTTGATGCGATTGTTCTGTTGTCACCATGTATTACTGTATATGTGGGTGTGTGTATTCTGTGTACATTTACTGTGTGTACTTTGTGTTCATCTATCTGTGATTCATTTTGAGGGCTGTTTTAGCCTTCATAAAATATTCATGCTGGTTGTGCATTCTGCTATAATTGCCATCTCAAGCCTTGAATTATTTATGGGCCTGCACTGTTCTGTAAGTCTCATTTACTGATATAGCAGATAACGCCATGCAGGAGAATTCGGAGTCCAATAATGCCTCTTACTTTGCATTAAGTAGTGGAATTATATTACTGAAGCTTGTGAGTGTCTCTTTTATTCCCCCCCCCATGTCTTTATCTTTTTTTTTTTTTTCTTTTAGATTTATAATATGCTAATTGCTGGGATGCTGTTAAGCTGTGCAACTCCTGTTGGCCTTTATAGGAATCAAGATGTGGCCATAACGATTTAGATGTTGATCTCAAGATCATTGTTTATTAAAGTGGGGTGAAAATAAAACAGCTTTATGCTCGAATAATTTCAGGCTCGGATGCTGAGCAGGCAGTGGCTGTTTCTTAAAAGAACAGTAACAAAAAAAAATGAAAGTGTTAGAAGGTAATGAAAATATAATGTACTGTTGCCCTGCACTGGTTTAACTGGTGTGCCTGATTCATAAACTCTACTATTGTTTATATAAATGAGCTGCTGTGTAGCCATGAGGGCAGCCATTCAAAGCTGAAAAAGGAGAAAAGGCACAGGATACACAGCAGATAACAGATAAGCTCCGTAGTATACAATGGCATTCTTCAAAACATATCTGTTATCATGGCTACACAGCAGCTTGTGTAAAAAACTATAGTAGCCTTCTAAGGAAAACACTCCAGTTATACCAATGGAGGACAACAATGCATTGTATTGTCATTCTTTTCCAACACTTTCATTTTTGGTGTTACTGTTGAAACTTGGTTCTTTCTATGTATAATGCCATACTCTGCCTGCCCTATGCCCCCTGTGTGTGCCAAACTCTGCCTGCCGTATGCTCAGTATATGAGTCATACTCTGCCTGCCCTATGATCCCTGGGTGTGCCCAACGCCGATTCTAATGAAAGCGCCACCTGAGGCGGCTCCTGCAATGCTGCACCCCCTTGCCATATTACCTGTCGGGAGGAGAGGCAGGTACACTAATGCGGAGAGCGCAATTGCGCTCTCTCGCAATAGTAAAGCCGAATTTCCAGTTTAAAAAATTTGGCTCTTAAAGGTACCAGGAGCGGCTTTTTCTCAACTCGTCTCATTGGCGGAGCTCCCCTGGGTGTGCCATACTCTGCCTGTCCTATGCTGCCTGTGTGTGTCATACTCTTCCTGCCCTATGCTCCCTGTGTGCCATACTCTGCCTGTCCTATGCTGCCTGTGTGTGTCATACTCTTCCTGCCCTATGCTCCCTGTGTGCCATACTCTGCCTGCCCTATGCTCCCTGTGTGTGTCATACTCTTCCTGCCCTATGCTCCCTGTGTGCCATACTCTGCCTGTCCTATGCTCCCTGTGTGTGTGCCATACTGTGCCTGCCCTATGCTCCCTGTGTGTGCCATACTCTGCCTGCCCTATGCTCAGAGTATGAGCCATACTCTGCCTGCCCTATGCTGCCTGTGTGTGCCATACTCTGCCTGCCCTATGCTGCCTGTGTGTATCATACTCTGTCTGTGTGTGCCATGCTCAGCCTGTGGGAAGTGAACCTGGATGGGGTTTGTTAGCATTCGAAAATACTTGTTTGGGGTCCCCAAGGTGTTTAATGATGTGCTGAGGGTTGCTGTGCTATCCACAGGGGAGGCCTCCTGGTTCACCTCCTCAGCATGTCTATTTTATCTTGGAAGTCCTTTTTCTGCCCATGTAGATGAGCTCCTGTTAATTTATTGACGATATAGCAACTTATTAAAAGTGACGCATGCCAGATCGAGGCAGACGCAGGTGATTAGGTTTGGGGCTGCGAGCTGTTGACAAGTGCAGGTTAATAAATGACGACAAACGCATGCTTCCACCTCTCCCCCTCGTTACTCAGCATTAGCCGCATTAATAGCAGTAATTGGATAGATTCATCATTTCAAATGTTTTAATAAATGTTTGGACAGCACCTGATCAGCTCTGTCAGGCTCCCAGCGGCAGGGGAATGTGACAGGGCTTCCCAAGTAACCATTAATAAGGGAAAGAGATAGAGAGAGAGTGAGACTTTGTCTGACACTCGGAGCTGTGAATGAGACACCCTCGTTTGGAAGATGGGGAAGGGTGGCTATTGCTCATTTTGATTTATTGCAAACATTTATATTAGCACCAGTGAATTACGTTTGTCTACTTCCCTCGCTGGAATACATTACGGTGGGAGCTTCGGAAGAAGGGTGAGATTATGTTTTTTGGAGGTGTAACATTTTAGAGAGGGGTGTTATGATATTGCGCACACTAATGGTTGTTAGCTCATTTGCTTTTAAATTGGTTTGCAGCCTTTCATTATTGCTGCTTTCCTTAATGATCGAGGGGCCCATGTATAGGGCCCCTGCTGTTAATGAACGGTAAGGGGTGTAAATGCCTCCAAGAGGCTTTCCTTAAAGGGATACTGTCATGGGAAAACATGTTTTTTCCAAAATGCATCAGTTAATAGTGATGCTCCAGAAGAATTCTGCACTGGAATCCATTTCTCAAAAGAGCAAACAAATTTTTTTATATTCAATTTTGAAATCTGACATGGGGCTAGATATATTGTCAGTTTCCCAGCTGCCCCCAGTCATGTGCCTGCACTTTAGGATGGAACTACTTTCTGGCAGGCTGTTATTTCTCCTACTTAATGTAACTGAATCAGTCTCAGTTGGACCTGGATTTACTATTGAGTGCTGTTCTTAGATCCTCCAGGCAGCTGTTATCTTGTGTTAGGGAGCTGTTATGTTGTTAGGCTGCTGGAGGGGGGTGATATCACTCCAACTTGCAGTACAGCAGTAAAAAGTGACTGAAGTTTATCAGAGCACAAGTCACATGACTGGGGGCAGCTGGGAAACTGACAATATGTCTAGCCCCATATCAGATTTCAAAATTGAACATAACAAAATTTGTTTAAAAATGGATTTCAGTGCAGAATTCTGCTGGAGCAGCACTATTAATTGATGCGTTTTGAAAAAAACATGTTTTCCCATGACAGTATCCCTTTAAGTTGGCCATGCACAGAGATATCTTGAGGTGGGCGATATCAGGCTGATCCGTTCGTGGGACCTAGGGCCCCATTAACTTATATCAACCCTACTGTAAAGCTGGCCATACATGGGTCAAAAAACCCCACAGAGTTTGGAGCTTATTGGCCCATGTATAGGCCGGAATATTTGGCCAATATCTGACCAGATATCTATTGGACAGGTTTGAAAATGTGCATCAGCACATTAATACAGTCCCTGTATAGATACCACTGGGCCTACCATTATATCAGAATTAGCGATGGGCAAATGTATTACGCCAGGCATGGATTCACAGTGACTTTCTGCACTTCACCGACTGTAAATGTTTTTGCGAAACTGCCGCGAAAATTTGCCGTGAAAAAATTCACTGCGTCAAAAAAAAAATATTTGCGCATCAAAATTGGCACTCATGAAAATTAGACTTTAATTTGGACAAAAGTCTGACAAAATGTTCGATCACATAAAAATTGTCGATCGCGTCAAAATTGTCGGGCGTCAAAATTATTTTGAAGTCCATTGACTTTAATGCATTTCACAGTTTTGCAAATTTTTTCTGCGGAGCAAAACAGGACAGATTCGCTCATCACAAATCAGAATGGCTTGGCCATATAGGACCCAGATTTACTTTCCCAACAGCATTTTGCTTTACTATACACCCTATTCTACAGTTACACTCCCTTCCAATATACATTATAACACAGTCCATTTGCTAGAATAAATCTGTTGGGCTCAAGGAAGTTTATCACAAAGACTGTAGCCCTGGCCAGTGTTCCTAAAAGACAAGTCTGGTCCTTTGGCTGCAAGATTCTCTAAATTCCAAAGTGTAAAGTGTCCCACTTACAAAATATATTCAACTTGCCAATAAAGGTGTCACCAAGCAAATTGTAGCGTTTTTGAGTTTCCCACCCCCAAAAATACAGAAACATTTAGAAACAACAGATGGCAATGAACACAGCATAAATGGAATAGATTTGAAATAAGATGTTGGTGGCCTTTTTTATTTCCCTGGAACGGGTTGATATTAATTTCTTTAGGTATTTACAGCCGTCGGTAAATATTATTTTATTAAATTGTCAAACTATTTCTAAGTATTTTAGGCACGACCGAGGAGCCGGCATACACGGATACATTTTACAGTCGGATTGTTAAAAAAGGATGAAATAAAACTAAAATAGAAAAATGTAAATTGCTTTTGTTTTTTAAAGTACCAACAGCCTTTTAAATGGAACGGAATTCTTTTTCTAATATTTTATTATAAGATACTTTTAACTTTTGCCTCCCTGTCAGACCTAAGGTGGCCAACCAGGCACAGACTTAGAGGCCCTTTTATCAAAGTCCGAATTTATCTCATTGTTTTTTTAAAAATTCATCGACTGAATCCACATGGGTTTTTCCCCCTTATTTATCAATATATTTTCCCAAAAATTTTCTGTGCGGGGAAAAAACCCTGAAAAAATTGTGAATAAAGCGAATCGTTCTAATTTTTCGGATTTTCCACCCGAAATTTTTTCTGAACCACAGAATCTTAAGATTACTCCATAAAACCTAGCGCAGATCAAGATACCTTTGGGAATTCTCCCAATGACTTATATGCAACCTCGGCAGTTGTGACATGCCATATTTTCGGATTCATACTTTTTCCATTCTTGGGGTATAATAAATCCTGAAAAATTTGTGGGTTTTTATTTTCCAACTAAAAAATCGGATTTTATAGTAAAAAAACACAAATTTTTGGGGTTTTTGGCATTCGGAGTTTAATAAATAACCCCCTTAGTCTCTGCATTATCTGGGCATCTGTAGCAAGACAATTGTTTCTAATTGCAATCTCAATCTACCAGTTTAATTTTGCCGTCCACTGAAAATGAACTAATACACTTTTAAAGGGGATATAATATGGGCCTGGTTGAAGCCTACTATGGGTTCCAACCAGGCACATGGTAGAACCTCTGTAGGATATTTGAAATTGCAGTGTTTACACACCTTTATTCAGCTTTTAATGCATCAGTTAAAAGTGCACATGACTGGGGGCAGCTTGGAAACTGACAATATATCTAGCCCCATGTCAGATTTTAAAATTGAATATAAAAAAATCTGTTTGCTCTTTTAAAAAATGGATTTCAGTGCAGAATTCTGGTGGAGCAGCACTATTAATCTGATGCCTTTAAAAAAAACATGTTTTCCCATGACAGTATCCCTTTTAAGAAAGTGGATTTACCCAAAGCAGTTTTGTGGGGATGTTGTAGTGTTTTTTTGCATTGTCTCACTTAGTTCTAATATTTTCTGGCTTTAAAATGAGCAGTATGTAACTAGAGCTAGGCCTGCTTATCACTGCCTATAAATAAGCTTGTGTCCCCAACAAGTGGGAATATAGCAAAAGAGTTGGCGCAACATCTTATTTTTAGATTTACAGCTTGTGTTTTGGATTGGGACTCCAGGTTTAAACTTCGGATAAGGATTTAAAGAGGTTAACATAAGACATGAATACAAGTAGAGGTTAATCCTTGGAAATATGCGCACATTCTGCAAATGACATTACTCGACAGCTGTTGCATGGGTGTGAATGGAAGAGTTTGCGGACAGCTGTGATTGGGAGAAGTCATGGCAAGAGATGTTAAACTAGTCGCTGGCCAAATGGAGGTTAGGTAGCTGTATGGTTAGTGACCATGTAGTAAAGCAATTTCCAGAACCAATACTAGGGGTGCTGCATCACTTTCCAACATAATGTAAACTCAAATAAGTCAACTCAACCAGGAGCTCTTGAGTTTGCAAGTATCACGAGCGTTTAGGAAGATCATGGCAATGCTAATGCTTTTAGGGACTTCTTTTGAAGAAACCAACATGCTTTGGTAAGGTTTAGTGAATCACTAGAAGGCTACTGGTGCACATCAGCACATATAGGGGCAGATGTATCAAGGGTCGAATTTCGAGGGGTTAAATCCCTCGAAATTTGACTGGAGAATAGAATCGAATAGGGAATCCGGGCGAATTTACACGCTGTCGAATGGGCGAATATTCGCCCGGCGAATAGTCGTGCGATCGAATATTCGATCGAAGGATTTTCATTCGATCGAATGCCTTTTTATTCGATCAAAAACTTAGAAAAAAAGCCTATGGGACTTTCCCATAGGCTTTTAAAGCAATTCGGTAGGTTTAATCTGGCGAAGTAGGCAGTCGAATGATTTTTAAAAGAGACAGTACTTCGACTATCGAATGGGCGAATAGTCGCAGCGTTTTTTCGCTCGATCTATTCGAATCATTCTACTCTGGCGAATTTACGCCAATTCGATAGTCGAGGAGCACAAAAAACTCCTCGAAATTCATTCCCTCTATTCATTCACCCGAGCTTAGTGAATGTGCCCCATAGTGTTCATCTATTTGTAATTGGTCATATTGAACAAAGCTTGATGGCTAACCCATGGTTGATCCACCTGTAATAAAATAAGGATTAGTGTCATTCCATAAAGACCATTAGGAGAAACTCCAGCTTAATGGAAAACTCCCTAAAATTGTCCTCTACAAGGTGTGAGGTTGATATATGTGCTGCTTTATTGAGCTCGCTCACACTCTTCTTACCTGCAGCTCCTACTTGGGGGGGGGGGGTCTGAGACTCCCCACTAATCGCAGATCTTCCTACAAAAGCAGTGCCTAGTTGGCCGTTACTCCCGCGTCCCGAGAGAAATCTGCATGAAGACAGACAAAGCAATTAGGCAGCGGCACATGATTGAATATTACAGCTTTCAACAAGTAAATGGAGATAAGTTCTGTTAATTATGGGGCTTTTTTCCTGCGCTAATGCGATAATAAAGTAGTAGGCTTGTCACATCTCAAGCGAGGGACTGACCCCTGCTCCCTGTATGAGCAGCACAGAGGTACTCAGTACTCAGCATTAGAGTAACGAGATCTTATCCTTTCTACTGCATTTTTGTTTTTCACTTGCCTTCAGTGTTTTATCTTTACATATGCCGCCAGGACTGCTGAATTATGAATTATTACCTTCATTTATTTGGTGATATTCTTATCATGCAACAATTCTTTTTCATTCATTCTTAGTTCTCTGAGAGACAGTTTTCATACAATTGGGTATTTTTTTTAATTGTGTTTGCAGTGATTCCGCTGGCTTTTTTTATCTTTTTAACTTGCACTGCAATCTGTTTTGCAATAATAAGAGTTATCCTTTAAATATTAAGCATAATTCTTTTTAATTTGCAAACTAATGAACTAAATAGCTTGGTAATGTATCCTGCTGGGGGTGTGGGTGTTACTTGCATGAAGAGGGGAAAAACCTGCAGTTTGCCCAATTACTGTGCTGATCAGGGAAGCAATTCCTTAAAGGAGAACTAACCCCTAAAAATGAATGTGGCTAAAAATACCATATTTTATATACTGGATTTATTGCACCAGCCTAAAGTTTCAGCTTGTCAATAGCAGCAATGATCTAGGACTTCAAACTTGTCACAGGGGGTCACCATCTTGGAAAGTGTCTGTGACACTCACATGCTCAGTGGGCTCTGATTGGCTGTTAAGAAGCTAAGCTTAGGGCTCGTCACTAATTATCCAGCAGAAAATGAGCTTCCCTGGCTGTAATATAAGCTGATGCTACAGGTTTGCTGATTATTAAATTCTGATGCTAATTGCACTGGTTTCTGTGCTGCCATGTAGTAATTATCAGCGCACAGTCAGCGTAGCAGAGCTCATGGGCGACATCTTCACCGTTTCGGGAGTCTTCAATAAGTAAGCGGCGCATGAGCAGTTGTAGCAATTTTCCAGTTTCCGCCAACAGCTACGGAAATTGCCGAAGGGACCAGAAGGTTCGCGAGTCGGTGAAGATGGCGCCCGTGAGCTCCGCTGCGCTGAATCTGCATCTAGGGATAATTTAAGATTATGGGGCATTTACAGGTATTAACACCTGTGCAGGGGGGGGGCAGGGAGGGGGGACAATGGAGGGTAGGGGTTTTCATTAGTTTGGGGGTTTAGTTCTCCTCTAAATATCTCACATGAAGAGATAAAGAGATGCAGACCTTGATTGGATAGTACAAGCAATATCCTGGGTTTCTGCATGAAGATCCAAACAGAAACTATTTGTTCTGAGGATGGCGCTCACATGTTTTGCCAGACTTGCCATGAATCCTTTGTCTTTAATTATTGTGGGAATGTCACCCTGCGTATCTTTAAGGCTTTCCAAATCGTGTCCTGTTTCCCACCCAACGAGCATCCAGCCTTTATGTCAACTCTACATTTTGAGTAGTCAAAACAAAGGGGGGGACGTCTATGGACCCAAACGTCTTTTAATACACGAATGGTCACAACTGTTGACTGCAAAGCTCAGCCAGAATCTTTTGAGTAAACTACGGCAGGTGGTTTGCTTCTATCTGTTGACTCCGGGCCACATGTTCAAACAGACCCATGTTAGTCTTTCTTTTAATAATCCTTCTCATGTCAAGGCATCCATCACTTTGTTATGAAAAACAAACTGAATGTAAAATCAGGACAGGGTCACCATGACACGGCTGAACTGAATTCATTTTGAAGGGACAGTTTTCTGAAATTCTACCCAAAGAACAATATTCTTTGCACCATTATCCTAGAGTGACTAATAGGGTTCACGTTAATGGGGTGTCATGAGTTTGTCGCGGGGGTCTAAAAAACTTAGACGCCAGCATTGCAACCGACGCCAGCATCAAAGTTTTTTTAACGCCTGTGAATTTTCAGGGAAATTCACCGCAAAGTCACACCTGTCCATTAAATTAGCCCATCACTAGTCACAAGCTGTATTATAAAGGTATTCTAGTATCCTTATAGTTTAATGTTAGTTGTACCGTATCCTGCAATATCCTGGCATTTATATGACCAAATCTTTATGTTTCTTTCTACCCACAGGTTCTTCCTAAAATCCTTTCTGAAGTGTAATCAAAACTGTTTGAAGAATGCTGGCAACCCACGGGACATGCGCAGGTTTCAGGTAAGAGAAAACTAGATATTTTTGGTTTGAGTCTCACTAATATGCAAGAGGGGAATCATGTTCTATGTAAGATTGTTCTTTTGTTAAGGGGGGGAAGGGAGGGGGTGATATAATTCCAACTTGCAGTACAGCAGTAAAGAGTGACTGAAGTTTATGAGAGCACAAGTTACATGACTGGGGGCAGCTGGGAAACTGACAATATGTCTAACCCCATGCAGCTGCACAGTCTGCTTCCTCTGTAGTAACGCCCCTGGCTTGGTTTATAGAACCAATTCCCATTCAGATTTTTTGGATGTTGAAATCCTGATACATGAGTTCATATTTGTGTACAACTGTAATGAAAGGTAGCTTTAATCAAAACACGACAAGCTATTAGATAAAGTCTCACCAATGAATTTAGTGTTTAATTGAATGCAAACTAGGCCTGACTGCAGTGCTAGAGTAGAACAAGTTTTCACAAACAGTCATTTAAGGCCATGGACTCTGGGAGTGTTTCTCGTTTTGCTCTTCAATTGTGCACGGTGGCTGATACAATAAGGGGTAGTAAGGTACCAGGACTGAATTTGGGGTAGGTAGAAGAGGGAGCTGCCTAAGTTGGAACAGTGAGGGAATGCAATTCAGGGGGAAAAATAAATTACTGCATGATTTGTGCGGCTCCAGCTAACTTGAGTCCACCCAAGGTTCTAAAAAGGTTGAGAAGAAGCTAGATTGGGTGAAAAAAAGCAGAGGGATGCAGGTGGTGATCAGTTGGGTCTGGGGTTTGTGAGCAGAAGGGGTGGGTTTGGGGGAGGTACACTGAAGGTGGTAATATTTGGAGATGTGACTTATCTAGGGATGTATTGAATACAGGATTCGGTTCGAGATTAGGCCAGGATTCGGCCAATCCTTCTGCCCAGCCGAACCAAATCCGAATCCTAATATGCAAATTAGGGGCGGGGAGGGAAACCCATGACTTTTTGTCACAAAACAAGGAAGAAAAAAATGTTTTCCCCTTCCCAGCCCTAATTTGCATATGCATATGCAAATTAGGGTTCGGTATTCGGCCGAATCTTTTGCGAAGGATTCGAGGATTTGGCCCAATCCAAAATAGTGGATTCGGTGCATCCCTGGAATTATCCAGGATCAGCTAATTTACTATTCGATAACTCTGGTGTCACTACTAATTGTTCTAGTAATAATACCAAAAATGAACAATGTTATCTTAATATTTACGCAGAATGCAATGTGTTCCTGACACACACATTTGTCTATTAATATCATTATCTGTATAGCGCTGACACATTTACGGAGATTGTTTAGCATTCACATCTGCCCCTTCCCCAGTGGAGCATTCACATTCTTCATTTTGGTGTCAGTTAAAATGTATTTTCCCTTTTTTTAAAAGCTGGTAAAACTGGGCAGAGTATGAAACTGTAACGGCACTCTTAATAATGGTGCGAAATACCTTTTCTGGACACCCCACTGCTGGAATAACTATTCCGCACTTATTTATGAGTCCAACACAGAGGTCTAAAGGCCGAACTTCACTGAAAATTCCAGGGAGAATTTGGAAGAGGACATGATGTAGAAAATGCATGGAATTCCATGGGAAATGATGCAGGAAATTGGTTATCTGTTAGGAGAGAAGAACAGAGTGTGCAATGGCCACATGACTAACAGAGTTTAACTTTCAACAGAAACATTAGCTAACAATTAACTTTTACTATTATTCAGCCAAACACATCCAGAGACAATAATGTTTTTGATTGATTTCCTTGTTATTATGTTCATTGGCTCTCTGACTTACCCTAGCACCAGCCGTTTGTCTGAATGTCAGAATGGTCTATATTAGGGATGCACCGAATCCACTATTTTGGATTCGGCCGAACCCCCGAATCCTTTGCAAATAAATTCGGCCTAATGCCGAACTGAAAAATATGCAAATTAGGGGTGGGAAGGGGAAACCATTTTTTACTTCCTTGTTTTGAGACAAAAGGTCACGTGATTTCCCTCCCTGCTGCTAATTTGCATATGTAAATAAGGATTCGGATTCGGTTCTGAAAAAGGCCGAATCCTGGCTGAATCCCGAACCGAATCCTGGATTCTGTGCATCCCTAGTTTATATTAGAGCCGAGATCCTTTAAATATGGTTACACTGCACATCCTGAAATCTTCAACTTGCCACAGGTCTGATATTGTCACCCTATTCAGGGATTGGATTTGCTATCTGGAATACCCTGGACAAGCGATTTTTTTTATAATTAGAGATTGAAGCTTGAGGATTAAGCACTGCTTTGCTGGCAGCATAGATATATTTTTGTTTAGTTCACAACAAGTGCAAGGTACTGATTGTCCTATTAATACACTGAAAAAGCATATCAGATCCTTTATTTATATAAAAGCATTTCTGAGCAGTGATGGGCAAATTTCTCCTTTTTTCGGAGCTGGCCTCGGTCAGTGCCCAACCACTGGTTCAATATATAGGACATAAGAATGCCTTCTGGATATCTGGCTTTTGGATAACAGATATATGGGGGAATGTAATAAAAGTCGGTAACGGAAAAAATATTCGCAATGCGAAAAGTTATGCCTCTGTGCGAACAAATTTGCCTTTGTGCAAATTTAATATACCGTAGCTTTTGCGGACCTTTCCATTGTCTTGGGACTGTGGATAGACTTTTGTTGGACTTTGGGACTGCCTTTTTTGTTATCCATTGTAGGATTTGTTACCGCTAGGCTTACAAAAAAAAATTTGAAAATCAACTGGGCTACTCTCCAGTGCTCCTGCATACTTCTGTTTGGTCATTTTTATGACAACCCCAGTTATGGCTAAATCCAGCAGAGGAGCTGACGGAGTGGGTGGTACCCCCCTCTCCTGTGAGTGGCACATAAGCAGACAAGGGGAGGGGCAATAGAAGACTAGACCCAAATACAGTGTTTCCCTTCTAAGATGTGTTGTAGTCCAACCCTCTGCTTCAGTTAAAGACTTTGTCCCACCCCCTGGGACCTCTGGCTCAACCCACTGCCCAAGTCTGACTTCATGGCATCCGATCTAAACAAACACTCACAGGGTAAAATTACCTGTCCCTGAACTTGCTACTTACTAGTACATCATCATTGTTCCCCTATCTGGTCATCATCATTTAACACAAGGTTAGGTAGTCATTTTATAGTGTTCCTTTAAAACCAGAATATGACAGTTTATGGAGCTGAGACAGTGCAGTCAGGAATTATGGGATGTGCCTTACAAACTGACAACGTCCATGTATCACCCTCTCCATTCCCTCTCTCGTTCTTTCATATTGCCTTGGCTACAGTGTTACAGGCACTAAAGGTACAGTGCGCAGTGACAGCCATGTAAATAATAAATAGCCTGGAAGAAACACACAAGCCAGAATTGATTGTCAGCCATTAATATTGCATTCATGAGAATTGTTCCCTTTGCTTCCTATCAATCCCCGCATGGCCAGCGCTGTGTGATCAATACAAAGCAACACACTGCATCTGGAGTAAGAAATAGAGGCGCAAATTTTATTCCCTGTTTGTTATAACTAAGGTAAAGCACTGCGTATCTTGTCGGCGCTATATAAATAAATGCTGATGATGATTGTTATGTTTTTGGTAGCCGAGGATGAGTAGAGTATAACAGTGCTTTATTAGCAGAGTCATGCAGGCATTACACAACAGTAAGCTTTCACTTTCAAGCTGTACAGAAAGTACAGTACAAGTCCTGTGCACAGTGACACCGCAGGCCATTTGTATACATGTATACACCACATATTCCCCCTATAGTAGGAAAGCATTTGGGCAAATGTAATAAACAACAACAATGCATCTTAAAGCAATACTATACATTATTCACATCACATAGTCCTGGGTCCATGCAGGTAGTTTTTTGATTCTCTCAGTACGCTTTATAGGTTCACTTTCTTCAGGCTTATTGTAGTTGACATCAGGAGTAGGAAAATGTCCTTCATCAAATGGAGCTTCTCCAAAGTCATATCTAACAGGAGCAAGACGACTTGCATTCCATTTGTGTCCATCAGACAGTTCATATGTGTATGGTCCTCGCTGGTGTCTCACTTCAAGTGGGGTAGTAAATTTAGATTGTCCTTGTTTCAGTATTCCTGGTTTCTTAATTCTGACGAAAGATCCAGGCTGAAAGTGTACTTCTCTTGCACCACATTTTCTGTCAGTATAAGCCTTGCATTTGGCTTGTTGACGTTTGACAATGTCAGCAGTAGATGATTTTGTAGGCACAGTATTTTGTGGAAGTTTGATGTCTGCAACATGTAACTTAGTGCGCATCTGTCTGCCATGTAATAATTCAGCAGGAGATAATTGGTTTGTTGCATGGCACGTTGCTCTGTAGTTATCGAGGAACTCTTTTGTAATACTTTCCAAGATTTCCTTTGAACTATGAATATAAGTATAAAGCATTGATATTCAAATTCCCATCAATATGTGCGTTGGCATGATTGAAATAATACATTCCCATACAAAACTGTCAGATAATCTCATTCCCCGATCCAACTTCCCCATCCCATTCAGCCGGATCCTTGTCACACAGACAATACAGACTTAGTGGAGTTTAGTTGTGCAGAAAATTGCTGCCGTTCCCTGACACAAAATGGAATGTAGCGATCAAAAGAAAGCAAAGCACTGTAACAGAATGTGCTCTATTAGAGGTTTTCTATTTACAGCAGGGGAAAAAGTACTGTAGCACTTGATGTGCATGATATGCTTTTCAAGCCAAACCCAATTACACAGTGTAAAGAGGGATTTGTGGTGTAAAATTTATCACAAAACCATTTAAAGGAAATACATAGTGTAAGTGTTCACCCTTATAATCAAGTTAAGCGTCAAGAGTGAGTTTGTCATTTCATCCATATACGTTTGTACAAAACACAGTGAAACAATACAACGTTCCTCTAGGACCATGGTGCTACACAACACAACATAGATGTACCGGACAACAGACAAAAAGTGCAAGTGCAAAAATATGCAACTCCTGCAAGACAGGACAGCACAGTGCAGGGACAGGACAAGACAGTGCACACTCAGCAGATGTAATATGTTAAGTAAATAATGCTAAACGTCAGACATGATGGGTGTATCGTTGTGATATGATAGTAGTAAGAACATGATAAAGTGCAGATGTGCTCATAGAGAACCATTGTATCCAATGGCTATTTATTTATACAATGGCATACAGTGGCTGTGTAATGTTGTGGTATATAGTAAGGTCAGAGTGTGTGAGAGATAGATCTGTCCGGTCCCTGAGTATTCAGGAGCCTTATGGCTTGGGGGAAGAAACTGTTACACAGTCTGGTAGTGAGGGCCGTAATGCTTAGGTACCTTTTTCCAGAGGGCAGGAGTGTGAACAGTGAGTGTGAGGGGTGTGTTGGATCAGCCACAATGCTGGTGGCTTTACGGATGCAGCGAGTGGTGTAAATGTCCGTGATGGAAGGAAGAGAGACACCTATGATCTTCTCTGCTGTCTTCACTGTCCTATGTAGGGTCTTGCGCTCCATGACAGTGCAGTTCCCAGCCCAGATAGTGATACAGCTTCTCAGGATGCTCTTGATAGTCCCTCTGTAGAAGGTTTTGAGTATGGATGGTGGGAGATGGGATTTCCTTTTGACGATCTCCACATTAGAGCCATTGATGTATAGTGGCAGGTGGTCACTCCTAGTCTTCCTAAAGTCAACAACCATCTCCTTTGTTTTGTCTACATTGAGAGACAGGTTGTTGGCTCTGCACCAGTCTGTTAACCGCTGCACCTCCTCTCTGTATGGTGACTCGTCATTATTGCTGATGAGACCCACCACGGTCGTGTCATCAGCGAAATTTATGATGTGATTTGTACGGTGCGTGGAGGCACATTCATGCATCAGCAGAGGACTAAGCACACAGCCTTGAGGGGCTTCGGTGCTCACTGTGGTGGTTCTTGAGATAATGTTTCCAATCCTGACTGACTGAGGTCTGTCGGTAAGGAAGTCCAGAATCCAACTGCAGAGGGAGGTGTTCAGTCCAAGCAGGGTCAGCTTTTCTATCAGATGCTGAGGAAAGATAGTGTTGAATGTTGAACTGAAGTCTATGAACAGCATTTGAACGTAGGTGTCTTTTTGGTCCAGGTGAGAGAGGGCCAGATGGAGGGTGGTGGCTATTGCATCGTCTGTTGAGCGATTTTGAGGGTATGCGAACTGTAGGGGGTCCAGTGGTGGTGGCAGCAGGGTTTTGATGTGTTTGATGATGGGCTGATGGGGGTGAGTGCCACAGGACAGTAGTCAATGAGGCAGGACACTGATGACTTCTTTGGCACGGGGACAATGGTGGTGGTTTTGAAGCACTTTAGGACAGTAAAGGTGATCAGGGAGATGTTAGATGTCAGTGAAAACAGGTATAGGATCTGTTATCTGGAATACTGGGTATCTGATGCTTTCCGGATAAAGAGGGGTTTCTTTAAAGTGGTGCAAAATGCCTTTAGACTACTTTTCTACAACTAATGTCTGCACTTCAGGTTTCACATGGGATCTCAGACCACTTTGGTCAGTGCTAGAATGTGAGCCAGAGACTGTAAGATAGGAGATATATATCTATTTCATTATTATACATTTTTTAATGGATTTGCCACAAAATTATGTGGCACCATACCAGTTTTTTAGAGAGAAAAAAACTCGATTTTTTCCGGGATTTATTAAATTCCGATAGTGAGAAAAGTCAGATGAAAAAAGTATTTCAACTCAGACCTGCCGAGAACATGTAAAAATCAATGGCAGACGTCCCGTTACCAATTGTATTCTGAGTTACGGTGGGTTTCGGAAAAAATCAGCTTTCGGGCGTTTTATTAAGAAAAAAACATAGCTTTTAGGCGCAAAATCTGAAAAAAATTTTAGGATTTGGATTTTTTTAAAGATTTTCTGCACAAGAAAAATTTGTAACATGTAAAAATTTATGGCAGATGTCTCGTTACCAATTGGAAGTTGTAACTAGTTTCCGTAGCTTTTGGGTGCAAAATCCAAAGAAATCGTAGGATTTGGATTTTTTAACGATTTTATTGTGACTTTTTCCGTAAAAGAAAATTTTGTGAAAATGTATTGATAAATGGGGTGGATTTTCACATTTTCGGATTTTGATAAATAACTCCTTCAGTCATCCCCTTAAAATTGGAGCTTTCCATGCATCAGTAGAGGTTCCCACCATCAGTAACCATGGGGGCCCTATACTGAGTTACAGGCATCCCCCACCAATTATTGGTACAGCGGCCACCTAGACCCCATACGGGGCGGGCACTGCTGATGTACATACCTCCCAACATTTTGGAAATAAAAAGAGGGGCAAAATTGTTTGACCACGCCCATTTTTGTCACCACCCCCCCTAATTACCATGTTCATTTTACAAAATTTGGCAGTTTATAAAAGTTTGAACATATTTCTGGTTTTTTTTAGTTATTACAGTTTTTCTAATGAAGGTGAATTGCCCTTTAAGCTGTGAGCCTAACTTTTCCCAAGGGCCCTGTTATCTTATATTGTTACAATTACTTATTTGCTTTTCTCAAAATTGTTACAAAAGTATCTTAACTTCTGCTGTGGCTGTTCTGGGATCTCTGCCAAAAGCCAATTAAGTTAGAAACATTGTTTCTTTTTCTGGTTGTTCAGTGTAGAGAAAAAAAGGACTTTCCTGTACAAATGAGGGACTGCGGGTTGAGCTGTCCCTCTAAAAATGGCACAGTTGGGAGGTATGGATGTAGAATGGGGCCCCAATAAAAATAAATGCTCCTTGTGCACGTGACTTCCCATTATGATTACCTCCAGCCATGATCTGCCCAAATACTTTGATAATCAGAACTTTTGCATCTCATGGGGTCACAGATTTGAATATCCCATGTACCCACCTGACGGTGCCCATCTGCACATACTTGGCACACACGTCTAAATAGCCTTGGCTGGTGGATCCCCCTCACTGTGAATCAGCATTAGGTATCCATGCTGTTCATTGCAGTGCCCTAAAGCAGAGCATGGGGTGCAGGTAGAGTTGCCACCTGGCCAGTATTTTACCGACCTGGCCGGTAAAAATGTTGCTTGATGCCAATGTTATTTATAGGGAAAATCCATAGAAATATAGGAAGGCTGGTGCAGTGGGTGTGTGAATGCAGGGAAGCAAGTCACAGGCACCTGGGGACAAGAAGGGTGAGAGTGACTGGGAGAAAGACTAATCTAATAAAGAAGTATTACTGGGACCATCACAGTCCCTTTTTGACCTTTTATTAAAGGGGAAATTTATTTTTCAAAACACATCAGTTAATAGTGCTGCTCCAGCAGAATTCTGCACTGAAATCCATTTCTCAAAAGAGCAAACAGATTATTTTATATTTAATTTTGAAATCTGACATGGGGCTAGACATATTGTCAGTTTCCCAGCTGCCCCCAGTCATGTGACTTATGCTCTGATAAACTTCAGTCACTCTTTACTGCTGTACTGCAAGTTGGAGTGATATCACCCCCCTCCCTCCCCCCAGCAGCCTAACAACAGAACAATGGGAAGGTAACCAGATAACAGCTCCCTAACACAAGATAACAGCTGACTGGTAGATCTAAGAACAACACTCAATAGTAAAATCCAGGTCCCACTGTGACACATTGTTACATTGAGTAGGAGAAACAACAGCCTGTCAGAAAGCAGTTCCATCCTAAAGTGCTGGCTCTTTCTGAACTCACATGACCAGGCAAAATGACCTGAGATGCACCTACACACCAATATTACAACTAAATACACTTGCTGGTTCAGGAATGAAATTTTATATTGTAGAGTGAATGATTTGCAGTGTAAACAGTGTCATTTAGAAATAAAACCGATATCATAAAAATCGTGACAGAATCCCTTGAAGCCTAAAAATGTTGTGGACTGTCATCGTGGGTTAGAATCCAATAGATAGAAAAACTTTGGTATAAAGGAGGGGATAACCCCATAGAGGAGCAAGACACATCTGCATTTATATGTATTTAGTTATTTATTTAGTCAGAACAGGCAGCTACACCATCAGGGAATTGATTTATCAGCCGCCGTCTCATGGCCTCTCATTGCTCAAGTGAGAAGACTCTAATTAAATAAATCTGCATGTCAATCTATCGGTGATCAATCAAACGAGCGGGTCTCCCCTTGTTGGAGGCTGGGAAGTTACGTCTGACAGGAGCTGATAACGGCCGCAGAAATAAACTGTCTGGCAAAGTTAATTAGTCAACATAATAGGTGGATTGAACAGGGACAGGGAGCAAGTAGTGGGTAGAGTGATAGGGGCCGATTCACTAACTTCGAGTGAAGGATTCGAAGTAAAAAAACTTCGAATTTTGAAGTGTTTTTTGGGCTACTTCAACCATCGAATGGGCTACTACGACCTTCGACTACGACTATTCGAACTAAAAATCGTTCGACCATTCGACCATTCGATAGTCGAAGTACTGTCTCTTTAAGAAAAATCTTCGACCCCCTAGTTCGCCATCTAAAAGCTACCGAAGTCAATGTTAGCCTATGGGGAAGGTCCCCATAGGCTTTCCTAAGTTTTATTAATCGAAGGATATTCCTTCAATCGTTGGATTAAAATCCTTTGAGTCGTTCGATTCAAGGATTTTATTGTTCGATCGAAGGATTATTCCTTCGATCGTTCGATCGCACTATTTGCGCTAAAATCCTTCGACTTCGATATTCGAAGTCGAAGGATTTTAATTCCCAGTCGAATATCGAGGGTTAATTAACCCTAGATATTCGACCCTTTGTGAATCGGCCCCTTAGTGTGAGGTGGCCTGCAATTAATTGGCTCAGCTTTGTTATTGAGGTGTAATGTGACTATAGGGGCCGCCTGGGCTCCTTGGGCAATTCTTGTGCTGGCGATAGAGAAGAGGGGTCTTGTTATTCCCATGCACACTGTATGTACCCATATGTACTATCTTATATTCACATACTCGTGCACCAATATGCACAAACATTGTATGGCTCATTTATGTATGTCAATGCAAAGTGTTCAAATAGTTTGAGGCTACCTACTACTTTGCTGACTCCAGCAGTGCCCATGCACCCTTCAGCTACTCCCATGAATTACACACACACTATACTATAAGAAAGTGCTAAAGAATAATATAGTGAATAAAGTACCCCCTCTTGTAAAATATAAGGATATTATTAGTTACCGAGGAGTTTCATGACCATATAAAAACACGAGGCCGAAGGCCGAGTGTTTTTATACAGGTCATGGAACTCCGAGGTAACTTCTAATATCCTCATATTTTACAACTGGGGGTACTTTATTTATTATAATACACAAATTTTAGTGAGTCATGTGACAGAAATGACATCACTACTCACCGTTTATAACTGATGACATCACTACTCACCGTTTATAAGGATATAATTTACAGGATATTCATGGCTTTTGTGTATTATAAGGAGATAATCATTCCCTGATGCTTTTGTTCCCAGCAATGTTTTGGGCATTAACACCCTTCATGTTAAAGTTTGTATGACAGCCTGAGGCTGAAGTGTAATGGTAATGGAATTTTCACGGGCGTTTCGCGAATTTATTCACTGGCGGCGAATCGCGCAAATTTGCTGTGAATTCGCGCCTGACGAATAAATTCGTCCATCACTAGTGCAGAGAGCATGTCAGGGAGGTGGGGCTGGGGTGGAGGAGGTAGAGGTGAACGTATGACCTACATTCACCCAGATCGGGTTGGTATCTCAGATAGAACAGGTCAGTGCTCATAGCCTGTACAGAGAGAGATCCCATAAAACTATGGCAGGATAGGTATTAGAAATGGTTGGGTGGTCCCTCACTCCAGCAGTATCAAGGCTCCATCAAACAGAGTCAGTGGCACCGTCCAAGCCACATAACATCCAAGGTGCAAGCAAAAGTTCACTCTGGAGAGCCGATTCAATTCAATATATTTTATTCAGTCACAGTCACAACATGTTTCGGACACATATGTCCTTCATCAGGTGCTAATGCACCTGATGAAGGACATATGTGTCCGAAACATGTTGTGACTGTGACTGAATAAAATATATTGAATTGAATCGGCTCTCCAGAGTGAACTTTTGCTTGCACCCAGGATAGGTATTCCCTGTACTAAGCACAATTCAGCAGGAACAGTCCCCTAAGTTTGCTCATAGTCTGTACAGAGAGATCCCATAAAACTATGGCAGCATAGGTATTCCCTGTACTAAGCACAATTCAGCAGGAACCGTCCCCTAAGTTTGCTCATAGTCTGTACAGAGAGATCCCATAAAACTATGGCAGCATAGGTATTCCCTGTACTAAGCACAATTCAGCAGGAACAGCCCCCTAAGTTTGCTCATAGTCTGTACAGAGAGATCCCATAAAACTATGACAGCATAGGTATTCCCTGTACTATGCACAATTCAGCAGGAACAGTCCCCTAAGTTTGCTCATAGTCTGTACAGAGAGATCCCATAAAACTATGGCAGCATAGGTATTCCCCTGTACTAAGCACAATTCAGCAGGAACAGCCCCCTAAGCTTGCTCATAGTCTGTACAGTAATGATGTGTGGGTTGGGTTTTTCCCTTCCCTATAGCGCCATCCGTCAGCTTGCGCCAGCCCACTTCTGACTTCCAGGTTCCTTTTATAGACCCGCGCCACCGATGACGTCACAAAAGGGGCAGGGTGAGCAGGCGCACTGCTATAAAGCCGGAAGTCGGAAGCCGGTATTTTAAGGTGGCTGTGGGGAGAGCAGGAGAAGAGCTCATCCCGTGGGTATCGGGACAGCCCACACGTCACTACTGTACATAGAGATAACATAAAACTATACCAACATAGGTATCCCCCTGTACTAAGCACAAGTCAGCAGTAGTGATGGGCAAATTTATTCGCCTGCCATGGATTCGCTGCGAAATTCCGAATTTTTTTCGCAAAGTGCGGCAAAAAATTGCTGCAGAAAAACTCGCAGCAGCAAAAAACTCACAGAGAAAAAACGCCCATTGAGTTGAATGCATTTGGAATAAAAAGTAGCCATAAGAAAAAACGCCCATTGACTTTAGAGCAAGAAAATTTGTCGCACGTAAAAAAAAAATTTGGACACCCATTGACTTGAATTCTTTTGCAAATTTTTCGTGTAGTTTTACGTTTTTTTTGGCAAAGCAGATTCGCTCATCACTAGTCAGCAGGAACAGCCCCTAATTTTGCTCAAAGCCGGTACAGAGAGATCCCATAAAACTATGTCAGCATAGGTATTCCCTGTACTAAGCACAATTCAGCAGGAACAGTCCCTAAGTTTGCTCATAGTCTGTACAGATAGATCCCATAAAACTATGGCAGCATAGGTATTCCCTGTACTAAGCACAATTCAGCAGGAACAGTCCCTAAGTTTGCTCATAGTCTGTACAGATAGATCCCATAAAACTATGGCAGCATACTGTAGGTATTCCCTGTACTAAGCACAATTCAGCAGGAACAGTCCCTAAGTTTGCTCATAGTCTGTACAGAGAGATCCCATAAAACTATGGCAGCATAGGCAGGGGCGCTCCACCAATGAGGCGAGTTGAGTCACTCGCCTCAGGCGGCAGCGCCCCCCTGGTTGCCAGGGGCGGCAAAAATGCCGCTCCTGGTAACTAAGAGCCGAATTTCCGGTATTCAAACCGGAAATTCGGCTCTTCTAGCGCAGAGAGCGCTATTGCGCTCTCTGCACGAATCGTCGCGGACCGCCCCTGCCCTCTCTGGCGCTATAAAGGTTAGTGCCGGGAGGAGGGAAGGGGGCGGCGAAAGAAGGCCGCCTCAGGCGGCATTATAGCATGAATCGCCCCTGAGCATAGGTATTCCCTGTACTAAGCACAATTCAGCAGGAACAGTCCCTAAGTTTGCTCATAGTCTGTACAGAGAGATCCCATAAAACTATGGCAGCATAGGTATCCCCTGTACTAAGCACAATTCAGCAGGAACAGTCCCCTAAGTTTGCTCATAGTCTGTACAGAGATATACCATAATACTACATTCTTAAACACAATTCAACAAAACACAATTCAACAGCATTGTGGCCCTTTAATCTGTCAGTTTACTAAATTGATGGAAGTCACAAAACCCTTTTTTTTTTGTTTCAGCCCTTTAAATCTATAGACACTACTGTTCCTTTAGGCAAATGCATTTACGTCTCTTTGTTAAATACAGACTCCGCACAACAGATTTATCTCAACAGAGAAGCCTGATTGCATTTAGCATATACAAGAGCACTGTAAGAGTTGTAATTCATAACGAGCCTTGTAAAACATTCAATGGCTCCGTCTCCGTTATTTTGATTGTAATCCGTTTCATCTGTACATATTTATGGGAGAGGCAATAAGTACGAGAAATTGTTGGATTATTTAAACGAAATCACAGAAAGTTGCAATTTACGTCAAGGAATGAGGAGCGTAGTACTAAAGTACAGGTAATGCATTTCCAATAAAATAGTCTAATTCCCCTGTAAACACCTTGGAACTGGAAAATGAAAATGCACAAAGGTACATTATTCGAGGGGGCGGTTGAGTTTCCTCTCAGGGAAAATTTAAATTGGAAATGGCAGCTTTGTTTTTTTTGTTTTTTTTAATGTCTAGTTCATTTTAATGTTATACTAGCATGGGAAATAGCATCACATTATCTCTACTCCTCAAATGCCTGCTAAAGTGAGGTGATAGAGCCTTCTACAGAAGTTATGGTAATATGCCCCAAAAAGACCTTAATATCTTTTCTGTTCGTAAGAAAGAGTTAGAATCTCAGCCATAAAGCAGGGAAGGACTGCTGCTGACAATGGGGATCAGATAGGATCTGTGCAGCCACTGGGATAGAATGCTCTATTATACAGATAGCTAAAATCTCAGCCATAAAGCAGGGCAGGATTACTGCTTACACTGGGGATCAGATAGGATCTGTGCAGCCACTGGGATAGAATGTTCTGTTTTACAGATAGCTAGAATCTCAGCCATAAAGCAGGGCAGGACTGCTGCTTACAATAGGGATCAGATAGGATCTGTGCAGCCACTGGGATAGATGCTCTGTTATACAGATAGCTAGAATCTCAGCTGCCATAAAGCAGGACAGGACTGCTGCTTACAATGGGGACCAGATAGGATCTGTGCAGCCACTGGGATAGAATGCTCTGTGATACAGATAACTAGAATCTCAGCCATAAAGCAGGGCAGGACTGCTGCTTCCAATGGGAATCAGATAGTATCTGTGTAGCCACTGGGACAGAATGTTCTGTTATACAGATAGCTAGAATCTCAGCTGCCATAAAGCAGGACAGGACTGCTGCTTCCAATGGGAATCAGATAGTATCTGTGTAGCCACTGGGACAGAATGCTCTGTTATACAGATAGCTAGAATCTCAGCCATAAAGCAGGGCAGGACTGCTGCTTCCAACGGGAATCAGATAGGATCTGTGTAGCCACTGGGACGGAATATTCTTTAATACAGATAGCTAGAATCTCAGCCATAAAGCCAATAATAGGTATCAGCCACTGGGAAGTCACTGTCATTTCTCCTCTAGCTGAGGACCCGCCATATCCCTATACCATTACCCTAATATGTACTTTAAAGTAATCCTCCTTCCTCTACTCGAATAAAAGTGGCGGCTGTCATTTTTTTATCTGTGCCACCCTCTCTTGCCTTTTTGGCCAGGCAGTAAATTGATATGTAAAACCAACTGAGCGAACACGAGATGTTTAGTACTTAGCTCATTTGATTCAATCTCTGTCCATTCCCAACTAACAAAAGCAATTATCTTCTCCAGGTTGTTGTGTCCACAACCATTAATGTCGACGGGCACGTGCTGGCAGTGTCAGATAATATGTTTGTTCATAACAACTCAAAGCACGGAAGGAGGGCACGCCGGCTGGATCCTTTAGATGGGACCCCTTCCTACCTGGAACATGGTAAGACTCTTCCTTTCATCTTAATGTTGAAACTTCTGTGTTACAATTGATATACATGCCTTTCTCATTGCAAATACAAAGGAGGAAAATTCTCAGCACTCATCGTTTATTCTCCTTTTAGGGAAAATAGATGCACAATGAACCCTACTTATAAATAAAGCAGATTTTCCCCTTTAAGTGCCTGTTTTAAAGAGGCTTCGGCAGCTCCTTGGGCTTATGATCCTTTAAGGCAATTATCTTTTCAAATAACAGCAGCTCCTGTGTGAATCAGAGCAAACATCCCACTGTATTGATATTCACAGCCGGAGCGATTATTGCCAGAGCTGTGCCTTAAAGACATAATGCCGCGTAAAATATTCTAATTCAAGCTTGCACATTTTTTTTGCGGGACGGATTAAAGGCCTTTCTAATCTTATGGGTAAGAAGTATCGGAAATATTAAATTCCACTGACTCTGGCCCTAAATACAGTAAATTACACTGAACAGCAACTTAATTAATTAAGGGATTTCCAAAATGTAGAAGATAGGTTCAGCTGCCAGGTTCAATATGTGCCTTTAAAAAAAGCATCTCCTATATATTTTGTTTTAATAGGAGTCCAGCAATTATTTAAAACAAGGAATCCGATTTATTAAAGTATCACATGGTCTGGCTGGCTGTGTCACACCTATCAACATTTTGGAAATTGAAAGAGGGACGCCCATTTTTGTGGACACACCCCCTAATTACCATGTTCATTTTACAAATTTTGGCAGGTTATAAAAGTTTGAACACATTTCTGTGTTTTTTATATTTTTTTGTTTTGTAAGGAGCAGACTCCAGAGGCCCTTGCAGGCAAAAAGGTTGACAAGACGTTAAATCTTTTTCATTTCCAGTGACCACGTCAATTCTCTGTTTCCAAAACTCGTTACATTAAAGGCTTTACGATCAGAGCACAGGCTCCATTAGAGCAATGGCACAGAAGGCTACATGGTGCAATGTGCCCAAGAGCACCCTCTTTTACTGTAACCTGAAAGCACAGGTGATTCTCTCCAGAAAAAATACACTGCTATTATCAACACCCATTCAGATTTTTACTGTGTTTGTAGCATGGGCATAATAGCTTCTGGGAAGGGAGTGTGACTGTGGGATAACAGGTATAGTAGGGAGAGATGGTGCCTATAGTAACAGTGGATAATAGTCTCTGGGAAGGGAGTGTGACTGTGGGATAGCAGGTATAGTAGGGAGAGATGGAGCCTATAGTAACAGTGGATAATAGTCTCTGGGAAGGGAGTGTGACTGTGGGATAGCAGGTATAGTAGGGAGAGATGGTGCCTATAGTAACAGTGGATAATAGTCTCTGGGAAGGGAGTGTGACTGTGGGATAGCAGGTATAGTAGGGAGAGATGGTGTCTATAGTAACAGTGGATAATAGTCTCTGGGAAGGGAGTGTGACTGTGGGATAGTAGGGAGAGATGGTGTCTATAGTAACAGTGGATAACAGTCTCTGGGAAGGGAGTGTGACTGTGGGATAGCAGGTATAGTAGGGAGAGATGGTGCCTATAGTAACAGTGGATAATAGTCTCTGGGAAGGGAGTGTGACTGTGGGATAGCAGGTATAGTAGGGAGAGATGGTGCCTATAGTAACAGTGGATAATAGTCTCTGGGAAGGGAGTGTGACTGTGGGATAGCAGGTATAGTAGGGAGAGATGGTGCCTATAGTAACAGTGGATAATAGTCTCTGGGAAGGGAGTGTGACTGTGGGATAGCAGGTATAGTAGGGAGAGATGGAGCCTATAGTAACAGTGGATAATAGTCTCTGGGAAGGGAGTGTGACTGTGGGATAGCAGGTATAGTAGGGAGAGATGGTGCCTATAGTAACAGTGGATAATAGTCTCTGGGAAGGGAGTGTGACTGTGGGATAGCAGGTATAGTAGGGAGAGATGGTGTCTATAGTAACAGTGGATAATAGTCTCTGGGAAGGGAGTGTGACTGTGGGATAGTAGGGAGAGATGGTGTCTATAGTAACAGTGGATAACAGTCTCTGGGAAGGGAGTGTGACTGTGGGATAGCAGGTATAGTAGGGAGAGATGGTGCCTATAGTAACAGTGGATAATAGTCTCTGGGAAGGGAGTGTGACTGTGGGATAGCAGGTATAGTAGGGAGAGATGGTGCTGTAGAACATCAAAGCCATCTTTTCTGGAGGAGTGATTTTCCCGGACCAAAGGTGAATAAGAAAGAGCAGATGTCTGGCCTTAGCAGTTAACATCTTGTTCTAGTTCCCTGTCCTTTACTCAATTGTATCATATTGTAATCTATGCTGTACCTTGTTCATTGAGCACAGCAATGAATATTCTTATTTTTATACTAAATACTACGAGCCTGGAGATTGTTCTCTAGACACACAAGTGAGTCAGGACTTGTATTCGTAGTTATAATACACTGCTGAAACTGTAAAGCAGTAAACGATATTCTGACATATTGGGGGATCACGAAGCCTTTATTCCGACAACGTTGACATATGCAATTGTTGCAAACACAAGAAAACTGAATGTCGCTCAACAGAACTATCTTTAAATAAGCCCAGAGGGTCTTAATGCCACTGGAAAAATAGGATAATGGAAAAAGAGGATTGTGGGGAAAAAAAAATTTGGACTCTCGCCTGGAGTCTCTTGGGGTCTGTACTTGAGCTGGAACAGTATCACAGACCCACCCAGAGCCTAAAATGAGACAATTCCTCTATTAATGGCTGAAACTGTTCTGCTGTAACCTATACAGTTGTACATAATTTATCTGCCTATTCATCATCTATTATTTATCTGTTTTGTTATAAGACTGTCTATTAGACGTATAGAAATATGTCAGAAGGTATATGTAGCTTATATATTAGTATGGCTTATTTAATAAAAGCAATAAGCATAGTTCAGGTATGGGATCCGTTATCCGGAAACCCTTTATCCAGAAAGCTCTGAATTACAGAAAGGCAATCTCCCATAGACTCGATTTTATCCAAATAATTGAAGTTTTAAAAATGATTTCCTTTTTCACTGTAGTAATAAAACAGTAACTTGTACTTGATCCAAACTAAGATATAATTAATCCTTATTGGAAGTAAAACCAGACTATTGAGTTATTTAAATGTTTACATGATTTTCAAGTAGACTTAAGGTATGTGGATTTAAACTACGGAAAGATCCATTATCCGGAAACCCACAGGTCCCGAGCATTCTGGATAACAGCACACTAAAAAAACGGCATATTTACCTGGAACTCAGGCCTTATAGTAAGGAGGCACCCTCTGCCTCTACTGAACCAGAGAGTCACATTAAAATGTCTCCTTTAAAAGGGTTGTTCACTTTAAATTAACTTTTAGTATGACGTAGAGATCGATATTCTGAGCCAATTTGCAATTGGTTTTCATTTTTTATTATTTGTGGTTTTTGAGTTATTGAGCTTTATATTCAGCAGCTCTCCAATTTGTATTTTCAGCAATCTGGTTGCTAGGGCCCTAATTACCCAAGCAACCATGCATTCATTTGTATAAGAGACTGGAATATGAATTGGAGAGGCCTGATTAGCAATATGTGTAATAAAAAGTAGCAATAACAATAAGGGGCAGATTTACATAGGGTCGAATATCAAGGGTTAATTAACCCTCGATATTCGACTGCCGAATTTAAATCCTTCGACTTCGATATTCGAAGTCGAAGCATTTACCGCAAATAGTAGAAAAGGATTTTAATCCATCGATCGAACGATTTTTCTTCAACCTTAAAATTGATAGAAAGCCTATGGGGACCTTCCCGATAGGTTAACATGGCACCTCGGTAGGTTTTAGGTGGCGAAGTAGGGGGTCGAAGTTTTTTTTTTAAAGAGACAGTACTTCGACTATCGAATGGTCGAATAGTCGAACGATTTTTAGTTTGAATCATTCGATTCAAAGTCGTAGCCGATGGTCGAAGTAGCCAAAAAAATCATTTGAAATTCGAAGTTTTTTTTATACTATTCCTTCATTCGAGCTAAGTAAATGGGCCCCTAAATGTGTAGTCTTACGGAGCATTTGTTTTTTAAATGGAGTCAGTGACCCCATCTGAAAGCTAAAAAGAGTCAGAAGAAAAGACAAAATAATTTAAAAAAAAAACTATACAAAATCATGAAGACCAATTGAAAAGTTGCTTTGAATTGGCCATTCTATAATATACTAAAAGTTAACTTAAAGTAGAAGGAAAGCTTAGGAGGCATTTTATTGCCAATAGATTACCTGCAATAGTACAAGCTATAATACTATATTTATTCTGCAGAATGTTTTACCATACCTGAGTAAAAAGCTCTAGAAGCTGTTTGTTTGGGATAGCAGCTGCAATATTAGCTTGTTGTGACATCACTTCCTGCCTGAATCTCTCCCTGCTCACTTATAGCTCTGGGCTCAGATTACAGCAGAGAAGGGAGGGAGAGAGGAGCAAACTGAGCATGCTCACGCCCGGGGCAAGGAGGTTTAAGCTGAAAACAGGAAGTCTGATACAGAAGCCCATGAGTACACAATAGAAGGAAAGAAATGTGCTGTTTCTTTTGACAGAGGACTCAGAGCAGCATTACTTTGAGGGATTACTGGTGTATTTATATAGACCTTTCTGATAAGGCTTACTTAGTTTTAACCTTTCCTTCTCCTTTAAAGGTGAACCACCCCTTTAAGATCAAGTGGATAGTCCGGCACATGAATTCAAGGTCTATGGACAATATGGTGTAGGAGAACTTACTTCTGTTTCTCGTTTTAAGTCCTGAATAAGGGTGCTGGGAATCTTTACAGCTTTCCTGTAATACACCTCATCCACTTGCACCAACCAAAGCTGCCATCAAGTCCCCAGAGGCATAAGCAATTGAAAGATAAATGCAAAATGCACCTTGTTAAATAGCCAGTTAGGCAAATGCTCCCTATACATTAGTATCAAAATGAAATGCACTGTAATAATGATTGATTGGTATAAATGAGTGGCGTGGGCAGGCGACCAGCAGAGGCTCTGAGAGAGTTAAGAACCTGCTCACTGCACATTCATAGATTTATATTCATACTGAGAGGTACGTTGGCATCCCAACAGTTAGTTGGAAGAATAAATACTCTGGCTATGTTTTTATAATATATAGATGGGTAGATACTGTAGATCAGGGGTGCCCAAAAGCTACATTGGGATCTACCAGTAGACCTTTAGCTGGGGATCAGTAGATCTCAAGACACTGTCAACAAACAGCTTGTCTATATCCCCCTTCTATTTCATGCTTTTCATTCAGATATTTATTACTGTGTGTTAAGGTTACATTATAAAGAGTGGCTTGTTATATATAGCAATATATATTTATAACTTATATCATCCATGGAACAGAATGCTTCCAATATGGAACAAAACGTAGACCTCGCATCAGAAAAGTTTGGGCGCTAGCGATGGGCAAATATGGCAAAATTCGCGAAACGTAGAAAAATTCACGAAACAACGCCGGCATCTCATCTTTGACAACGGCGTCCCTTTTTTTTACGTCGGCAAATTTTCGCGGCGGTTTCTCAAATGTATTCGCTGGCGCGAATTCCCGCCTGGTGAATAAATTCACCCATCATTATTGGGCACTCCTGCTGTAGATGTAAGATAGATGATATATAGATAGATCATTAGGACCTATGCACCATGTTTATGTTGTGCTGTGCACCTTGAGCCAGTTAAGTACAGGGGTCTCCTGCACCTTGTGACCCCCAGCACCCTCATATCATGTCAGAATGACTCCCAAGCTAGTGGGGTCCAGGGGATAACCACTTGCCAACCATTTTGTCAACCTCTTTGCATTTCATCCTTGCCAAAACCAGTGGATCAATGTGCAAAAGACAGCAAGGGCTACACCGAATTTTCAAGAGCCTCAAATAAAGAAGGTCCTTCTAAATCACATTGAAACCAATAATACAGAATGGATAGATAGATAGATAGATAGATAGATAGAAATCTGCTATCCCAGCTGACAGTAGCATCAAGTAACCGACCTGAAATTGCCATAATCCGTTGATTTGACTGACATCCCCCCGAGAACTACAAACAGAAAGAGGAAACAGACTGGATCATCTTTAGGCTAAAATTAGCTTCCAGCCGTTTCAACTGTTGTTAAATGTTCTGCTTGCAGGGGGTGGTGTCTCATAGTGATACAATGGGTGCCAAGGTGGCAGCAGCCGCAAACCTGTTGAGAGGAGCAGGTGTGTCTGAGCCGCAAGAAATTGGAGGGGGGTTCAGAATGAATGCAAGCAACATAATAATACCCTCATCAGTGATGGGTGAATAAATTCGCCTGGCATGAATTTGCGGCGAATTTCCGTGTTTCACCACCGCCGAATAAATTATCGAATTTCCTGCAAAAATTCGCCAGTGGCAATTTCCGATTTTTTTGGTGAAAACGTTAGAATTTCTTGATTTTCTAGTGAAAAGGTTCAAATTGCTAGATTTTTTCGTGAAAACTTTCTAATTGCTCAATTTTAGTGAAGACATTCGAATTGCTCGATTTTTAAGTGAAAATGTTCGAATTTCACCATTTGTTCGTGAAAACGTCCGAATTTCACGATTTTTAAGTGAAAACGTTCGAATTTCACTTTTATTTTTGTGAGTTTTTCGCGGTTTCATGAATTTCGGGGGAAATTCAAGAAAACGGGAGAAATTCGCCCATCACTAACTCTCATACCAAACTGTCAATATGGCAGCACCTACTTTTACAGTATATATTGAAGAGACCTTTTCTCTTTAGGTTTGTGGTATATACACGTGTAGGACTGTTTTCCCTATATTGTGTTGTGTCGGTGACAGCAGGAAATGTCTTCTGCAAGTGAAATTGCTTCTCTAAATCTCTAAATCTTATGATTATTCACGACTGGAAATGTTTATAGATACAGAACTGTGAATGTTCCAACATGCGACGCTAAAGAACTTCTGCATTTGCATTAATGCTCTTTATATATCATACACAGAGTACTTCTCACTATGCACACTCATATATACCTATATATATATATATAACAATAGCCAATTTGCTTGTCATTAAAAGTGCCAGGGAAGGAAAACAGGGACACACAAAATTAATTTTTACAACTCTAAACAATGCCAGGACGGGAATTGAGAAAAACAGCCATGAATAATCTGCGCCAGTGATTTACTGCCCTTACACTGACAGCCACGTGGTTATTTTACCCTAGTCATGATGTCCTAATGCAAGTCCAAAAAGTAAATGAACTCTGAGTATCACTCATGTATTATAAGGGATAATGTACCCCCTACTGTAAATGATAAGGATATTAGAAGTCACTGAGTGGTTGTTCTGTGACCATATAAAGACACAAGGCTGCAGTCTGAGTTATACAGGGAACTCTGAGTATCACTCAACTATTATAAGGGATAATGAACCCCCTACTGTAAATTATAAGGATATTAGAAAGTCACTGAGGGGTTGTTCTGTGACCATATAAAGGCACAAGGCTGCAGGCTGAGTTATACAGGGAACTCTGAGTATCACTCATGTATTATAAGGGATAATGTACCCCCTGCTGTAAATGATAAGGATATTAGTAGTCACTGATGGGTTCTGTGACCATATAAAGGCACAAGGCTGCAGGCTGAGTTATACAGGGAACTCTGAGTATCACTCGTGTATTATAAGGGATAATGTACCCCCTACTGTAAATGATAAGGATATTAGAAGTCACTGAGGGGTTGTTCTGTGACCATATAAAGGCACAAGGCTGCAGGCTGAGTTATACAGGGAACTCTGAGTATCACTCATGTATTATAAGGGATAATGTACCCCCTACTGTAAATGATAAGGATATTAGAAGTCACTGAGAGGTTGTTCTGTGACCATATAAAGGCACAAAGCTGCAGGTGAAGTTGCGTAGGCAATTTAATGCAAGATAAAACCTCTTTTTAGACACACTTATGCAAATAGTTTTGCATTATTGCATTTTGGGGGGGGGAGTCCTTGGTCACGACCATTGATTATAACATTCAATGCAGAGAATAAAACCAAGAAATGTTGCTAAAATACCTGGTTTTGGAGACAGTAGCCACATGAAGGTGCCTGCTGCGTCTTCCCTTTTTGTTCGCAACATCAGTGGAGCAAATCCCTCCCCTTCAATCTGTGACAATAAAATGATTACAGCCACAATTTAGCATAATGGTACTGAATAGCTGATCGCGTATTGGAGTGGTAAAGTGGAAATTATTAAGTAGCTCTTCTTTGTTATAATAATGATCACTTTGCAAATAAAAGCTTTTATCCCAAAGGTGCTGTGAGCCACAGAATGCAAATTTGGCAGACGATGTGTTCAGAGTTTATTAAATATTACCCTGCCCAGCTTGTTTAAGGGCCCGGTACTCTGATCGCTTTACGAGAGCCATGTAAATGTCATCTTGTCTCACGGCAAAGCTGATCTGCCACGGTTCAGAGAAGACACCATCGAAGGGCGCAGGGCTGGGAAATATTGGCAAGTGCCTGAAACAGATTAAGAGCTTTGGGGGTTTTTTTTCTTAGCAGTGGGTAGAAATGGCTGAGAAGAAGGCAAATAATTCAAAAACTATAGAAAATAAATCATGAAGACCAGTTGCAAAGTTGCTTAGATTTAGCCATTCTATAACATACTAAACGTTAACTTAAAGGGATACTGTCATGGGAAAACATGTTTGTTTTTTATGCATCAGTTAATTCTGCACTGAAATCCATTTTTCAAAAGCGCAAACAGATTTTTTTTATATTCAATTTTGAAATCTGACATGGGGCTAGACATATTGTCAGTTTCCCAGCTGCCCCCAGTCATGTGACTTGTGCTCTGATAAACTTCAGTCACTCTTTACTGCTGTACTGCAAGTTGGAGTGATATCACCCCCTCCCTTTTCCCCCCCAACAGCCAAACAAAAGAACAATGGGAAGGTAACCAGATAGCAGCTCCCTAACATAAGATAACAGCTGCCTGGTAGATCTAAGGACAACACTCAATAGTAAAAGCCAAGTCCCACTGAGACTGATTCAGTAACATTAAGTAGGAGAAATAACAGCCTGGCAGAAAGTAGTTCCATCCTAAAGTGCAGGTACAAGTCACATGACTGGGGGCAGCTGGGAAACTGACAATATGTCTAGCCCCATGTCAGATTTCAAAATTGAATAAGAAAATTGTTTTTGCTCGTTTGAGAATTTGATTTCAGTGCAGAATTCTGCTGGAGCAGCACTATTAACTGATAAAACATGTTTTCCCATGACAGTATCCCTTTAAAGTTGAGCCACCCTTTTAAGATCTGATGAGTTTATCATAGGGATGCACTGAATCCACTATAATGGGATTCAGCCAAATCCCCAATCCTAAGTGAAAGATTTAGTCAAATACCAAACCAAATCGGGGCAAGGAAGGCTAAAGGTGGCCATACACGGATAGATCCGCTCGTTTGGCGATGTCGCCAAACGAGCGGATCTCCCTCCGATATGCCCACCTTGAGGTGGGCAATATCGGGCTGATCCGATCGTGGGCCCTAGGGCCCAACGATCGGATCCTAGCGTTCGCCAAACGGGCGGTCGGATCGCGGGACCGCATCAACGAACAGATGCGGCCGCGATCCGACGGGATTTTTAACCCCATCCGATCGAGATCTGGCCGACTTTCGGCCAGATCTCGATCGGGGAAGCCCGTCGGGGCCCCCATACACGGGCCAATAAGCTGCCGACAGCTTGGTCTGTCGGCAGCTTTTATCGGCCCGTGTATGGCCACCTTAAACAGGAACCACGTGAGCAGCGCGCAGTAAAAAAATGGTTCGATCCCTTGTTTGCGTGATTAAAAAGTCACATGATTTTAAGGATTTGGTTCAGCCAGGCACTTGAATTTGGCCATATACGAATCATGCTGAAATGGGCTGAATCCCAAACCGAATCGTGGATTCAGTGCATCCATAGTTTTAGTATTATATATACTCTTTATAGCACCTCCATTGTGACATGTCCCTCCTTTACCCCCATGTATCTACAATTCCAAGTGTAATAAGATCTCTCTTGTTTTTCTGTGTCTCCCTGAAAAGCAGCAACACCGTGTATCAAAGCCATCAGTCCGAGCGAAGGATGGACCACAGGAGGTGCCACTGTCATTATCATAGGAGACAATTTCTTTGATGGGTTACAGGTCATATTCGGCACCATGCTGGTGTGGAGCGAGGTAGGTGTTTTCTGAATGTTCCTGCTGTTTCTCTGCCATCTTTTCCTACCTGCTCCATGGGACAGAATTCCTGCTATATTGCCTCTTAAGGTCAAGGAACAGTAACAACAAATAAACAAAGTGTTTTAAAGTGGAAATATAATGTCCTGTTTAGGGATGTCGCGGACTGTTCTGCGGCGAACTTGTTCGCGCGAACATCGGCTGTTCGCGTCCGCCGCAAGTTCGCGAACGTCACGCGACGTTCGCCAATAGGCGTTCGCGTCAAAATCGTTCGACCATTCGACCATTCGGTCGCTAAAATCGAACGATTTCCGTTCGATTCGAACGAAAATCGTTCGATCGAACGATTAAAATCCTTCGATCGTTCGAATCGAACGATTTTCGGATGTTCGAAGTTCGCGAACTGTTCGCGAACTGTTCGCATTTTTTGCCGGTGTTCGCGAACGGCGTTCGCGAACACATTATCGGCGGTTCGCTACATCCCTAGTCCTGTTTCTCGGCACTGGTACAACGAGTGTGTTTGCTTCAGCAACTCTACTATAGTTTATAAAAACAAGCTGCTGTGTAGCCATGGGGGCAGCCATTCAAGCCCAGGATACACAGTAGATAACAGATAAGTACTACTATAGTTTATATAAACAAGCTACTGTGTAGCCATGGTGCAGCCATTCAAACACTGGATACACAATAGATAACAGATAAGTACTACTATAGTTTATATAAACAAGCTACTGTGTAGCCATGGGGGCAGCCATTCAAGCACAGGATACACAGTAGATAACATAAGTACTACTATAGTTTATATAAACAAGCTGCTGTGTAGCCATGGGGCAGCCATTCAAGCACAGGATACACAGTAGATAACAGATAAGTACTACTATAATTTATATAAACAAGCTGCTGTGTAGCCATGGGGGCAGCCACTCAAGCCCAGGATACACAGTAGATAACGGATAAGTACTACTATAGTTTATATAAAAAAGCTGCTGTGTAGCCACAGGGGCAGCCATTCAAGCACAGGATACACAGTAGATAACAGATAAGTACTACTATAGTTTATATAAACAAGCTGCTGTGTAGCCATGGGGGCAGCCATTCAAGCCCAGGATACACAGTAGATAACAGATAAGTACTACTATAGTTTATATAAACAAGCTGCTGTGTAGGCACAGGGGCAGCCATTCAAGCACAGGATACACAGTAGATAACAGATAAGTACTACTATAGTTTATATAAACAAGCTGCTGTGTAGCCATGGGGGCAGCCATTCAAGCCCAGGATACACAGTAGATAACAGATAAGTACTACTATAGTTTATATAAACAAGCTGCTGTGTAGCCCATGTGTGGGCCCTCCAACGGACTTCCCCAATCAATATCTGGCTGAGAGTCGGCAGGGGTAAAAATTCCGTTGGATCGTGGACGCGCCGCGTTCGTTGATGCGGTCGCATGATCCGACCACCGATATTGCTTTCATTATGATCTGATCGTTGGGCCCTAGGGCTCACGATTGGATCAGCCTGATATCGCCCACCTTGAAGGGAGAGATCCGGTCGTTTGGCGGTTTTCTCTATGTGTGGCCGTACCTTTAGGAAAGTCTGAAACTACAACCTCAATAGGCAACACCTTTTCTCAAAGAGAAAACAAATTGGTAATGATCATTTTAACCATTTTTCCATCTAGAATGGGACATATTCAATATAATCAACAGCCTCAGCAGCTCTTCTTGATTCCGTGCTCCTTTTTGGGTCAATATTTCATCAGCCCCAACCCCTTAGATAGTAGATACTCCCAGTGCAAAATCTGTGTAGGGCTCCCAAGAGGTTTAGGAAGACCTGCTTTACAAATATATGTTGAGATCCTCAATCAGTTGCAATTCTAATCTGCTTCCCCTTTTGTTACATCCATTCTTCCCTATTAATAATCACAATATAAGTTATGATGCAGTTCTCTAGTGCTGATGTCACTCATTTTAAAGTGATGTCAACATACACTTGTAGCCAGTTCCTCTGCTTTTGTATATTTGGAAATATTCTTGACCTGTGGCAAAAGACCCAAAAATAGGTTCCAGTGATCCAAACCTGTCCACCAGACTTCTGAGAGGGGCTCCAGCCAGGCCCGGACTGGCAATCTGTGGGTTCTGGCAAATGCCAGAGGGGCTGCTATGAGGTGCCATAGAAAGTCAGTATTTAATGGGCTGGTGGAGGCTGTTTAGGCCTCTGTGTTGGGTGATTGGGCCTATTTTGAGCCCAGGTAGACGGCAGCTGGGGCAATTATGACAGTCTGGGGTGGGTGGCTAATGCAGGAACCCTCTTAAAACAGGCTGTTCTCCTTTAAGAAACACTGGTGTATATACTCACTTACACATACAGGCAAAAAGGCTTTAGCTGCGGCATTTCTGAGGAAGAAAAATAGAAAATAACAAAAAATTGATTTGAACAAATCTCCCAGCTGATCATTGATGAAAAAACAAGGGGCCAATTTGTATCCCTCGTCAGTGTGAAAGTCTCTCGGATATTTCCCCCCACAGCAGGACAATGGTCTCTCCGAGGTGTGTGAAGTCAGCGAGGGAGCAACTTCTGATACAACTGCTTAGCAAAGTGCGCAACATTATATATTAGAGAACAATAAATGAAGCCTCATCCTGACAATTCCGGGGAATGAAGACAAGTACAGCTCAGTATTTTGTTTTGCAACAGGCTACATGTATAGGGGTCATGCCTAGTGATGGGCTAATTTATTTGCCAGGTGCGAATTCACTGCGAATTTCCGCGTTTCACCGCCGCCAAATAAATTCGATAGATTTTGACACCAACAACAATTTATGGCACGCCCATTGACTTTAATGCAATTGGATAAAATGTGCGGGCGTCAAATTGACGCTGGAGTCGGAACTTGCGTTTTCGCGAATTTTTCACTATTTCGCAGGCAATTCTTATATTTTTCGGCGACGTGAAACGAGACAAATTCGCCCATCACTAGTCACACCTTTTTTTACACAAAGTTTCAGTTAATGAGTTTCAGAACAGTGAAATCCAGACGTTTTAGGCCTCAAGCACACGGGCCGATTCGGGGAGATTTAGTCGCCTGGCGACTAATTGCCTCTTCTGCTGGGCGACAATCTCCCCGAACTGCCTTCACCGTGCCTGCCGCCTGCCATAATGACAAAACGTTAGCGCCAATGCACTCGCGGTTCTTCGATTTCCGAAGTTGCCTGAAGTTTCCTCGTGAGGCAACTTCGGAAATTGAAGCGCTGCGAGTGCATTGGCGCTAGCGTTTTGTCATTATAGCAGACGGTAGGCACGGCAAAGGCAGTTTGGGGAGATTGTCGCCCTGCAGAAGAGGCGATTAGTCGCCAGGCGACTAAATCTCCCCGAATCTGCCCGTGTGCTAGTTCCCTTAGGGCAAGCGGGGCTGGGGATCTGAGATAATTGATACATTTAGTTGCTCTTTCTTGCTACGCTAACCCCCTGCCTCTTCCCATTCACGCGTGCTCGCCAGCAATTTAGACTTTCCTGTGAAACCTGATATACTCCACTTTATCCTTCTCAACACCTTCTCCAGAGCTGGGTTTTAGGGAGTTTAAATGTGCCTCAGAGACGGCCTCAACGTGTATGTGTTATATGATACAATTTCCATGAAAGCCCTGAATAAAGTCTCGCCTATATTATATGCCACTAATACCAACCAATCAAATAGGAATGAATAGGGCTTGTGTGAGTATACTTTTGCCTGTTGCTCTAACAATGATATATATGATGATAAATTCCCTAAATAATTTACTTCTGCTGGCACAACAAAGGGGGTTGTTTATACAGAGCTCAGGATTTCTAGTTAAAGGGCACCTATTAAGGAAAATGTGTTTTCTACCAGCTGAGGGAAACAATAGAATATTTTTAAGAAATAGGACCATGCTAAGGGCTGTGCCCACCTTATGAACATTCAGAATGTTGTCTTCTGGTGCAGAGGGCAAAATATTCGTTAGCCCCTTCTGAAGTGCAAGCTCTGCTACTTCTCCCAGTGGAAACAATATGTATTAGGTGTGTATCCCTTTAAATTACACACTGAATTAGGCCTTGTTATAGTATATAATTAGGAAAATATTTTTTTCTCACAGCCTTCTGGCTCTTGTAGGACTACAACTTCCATAATCACTGGAGGCAGTTAGGGGATTTACGATAGAGGTCATCCGGAAACCTGTTATCCAGAAAGATCAGAATTAACAGATGGTCATCTCTCAATGAAAAAGTTCGAATTTATAAAAATGATTTCCCTTTTCTGTTTAATAATAAAACAGTACCTTGTACTTGATCCCAACTAAGGGTTGGGTTATTTACGATTTAAGGGATGAGATCCGAATTACAGAAAGACTCCTTATCTAGAAAACCTGAGGTCCTGAAAATTCAACATTAAGGGGTATATTTATCAAAGGTCGAAATTCGAATTGAAAAAAACTTTGAAATTCGGATTCAAAAGACCAACCGAAGTTTTTTTCGGTCGAATAGGCCCTTATTCTGGCAAATTCGAATCGAAGTATCGCATTCGATCGAATTTTCCAAAAAAACACTTTGATTTTCAAAAGTCAATTAAAAAGTTCCAATTAACTCCAAATAGGTTCTAGGAGGTCCCCCCATAGGCTAAAACAGCAATTCAGCAGGTTTTAGATGGCGAATGAAGTCGAATTTTTAAAGAAACAGTACATAACAGATTTCGATATTCAAATTTTTTTCAAATTCAAATAGAATTCTTCTAGTCGAAGTACAAAAATATCTTACTGTTTCTTCTTTGATTTTTTTTGGGACAAGTGGATCCCGTATATTAAGTTGGTGCTGCACCGAAGCGATTCCCTGCACCAAGCGCAGAGTTCAATCACCCCCTACAAAAATATCCCGAAATTCGATTTTTTTTTTTTCATTTGAAAATTCACCTCGACCTCTGATAAATCTGCCCCTAAATGTCCCAAAACATGTACAACAGCAAGGAGGCAGCATTCATCCATATTCTCCTTCTTTAACTCTGACCCTGACAATCTCGTCATTTCTTCCTATCAATTCTCTCCCTTTCAGTTAACTTTATTCCCCCAAAAAAACATCCGACCCCTTTCCAACGTCCCCTTCAGCCGGACTCCAGTTTACTAAGTGCCTCTTGAATCCATCACCTTCAATTTACTTCTGAATTACTCATTCCCCCTCACTTTTTCCCCTTTCTGTCTGCTTTTCTTTTTTTCCCCTTTTCTTTTTTTCTTCTGACGTTGATTAAATACTTGACGATGAAATCTTCCAGTGAGGCTCTCGAGTACTGGGGAATCATTGAGGTCAACTAATATTTTCAGCCGCTCCTGAAATAGCTTGTCACCGGGAGTCTTCTTAGAATAGCCATGCAGTTTATTGCAACACCCATGGGAATAGCTGGGAACTTCTCTGGTACCTCAGGGAAGGGAGCTTGCACCGAGCCCTGGCTTGCTTATGCCTCTTTATATATATACACATCAGCAGATATTTATGAGCACTTATATGGCTTACGCTTAGTAAATTTAGGGGGAGAAATATAGACACCAAAGTGTAAATGAATATCTATTTATCTATAGAATTGGAATCTATTATCTGGTAACCAGCCATCCAAAAAGCTCTGAAATACAGCAATTCTATTTCCCATTGTGTCCTATTTATATAGACAATTCTTCATTTCAACTACACTGGGTGTAGGTAAAGTTTAAATGTTATTAGTATCCATAAAGGGATAGTGTCATGGGAAAACATTTTTTTTTTCAAAATGAATCAGTTAATAGCGCTGCTCCAGCTGAATTCTGCACTGAAATCCGTTTCTCAAAAGAGCAAACAGATTTTTTTATATTTAATTTTGAAATCTGACATGAGGCAAGGCATATTGTTAGTTTCCCAGCTGCCCCCAGTCATGTGACTTGTGCTCTTGTGCTCTGATAAACTTCAGTCACTCTTTACTGCTGTACTGCAAGTTGGAGTGGTATCACCCCCTCTCCCTTTTCCACCCCAGCAGCCAAACAAAAGAACAATGGGAAGGTAACCAGATAGCAGCTCCCTAACACAAGATAACAGCTGCCTGGTAGATATAAGAACAGCACTCAATAGCAAAATCCAGGTCCCACTTGTGGTGTTCATGCAAATGACCTGTAGATGTCACTGTGCTCATACTTATACTGTGCATACTTCCTGGTAGCTTAAAAGTGAAAGCTTACTGTTGTGTAATGCCTGCATGACTCTGCTATAAAGCACTGTTATACTCTACTCATCCTTGGCAACCTAAAACAAAACACCACTGAGACGCATTCAGTTACATTGAGTAGGAGAAACAACAGCCTGCCAGAAAGCAGTTCCATCCTAAACTGCTGGCTCATTCTGAAAGCACATGACCAGGCAAAATGACCTGAGATGCACCTACACACCAATATTACAACTAAAATAAATACACTTGCAGGTTCAGGAATGAAATGTTATATTGTAGAGTGAATTATTTGCAGTGTAAACAGTGTCATTTAGAAATAAAAACGACATCATAAAAATCATGACAGAATCCCTTTAAGTACTAGGCAGCACTGGATCATATGGCACAAGAGAAACCTTAGAACAGCGTCATTAGCGGAAACTGGACGTGGAGCCGTTGTTACATAGCAGCCTGCAACTAGCGTTTTCCTAATCTCACGCTGCATGCTCAAAATATTTAGCACCAGGAATAATGTGCTTTTAATTGAACACGTGTTTTTCCAAGCTTAGCTCTATAAGGAGAGTATTTGTGTGTATGAGGGCAGGCATGTCCCTTTCTTGCAAGTGTCATAATACAGACCTCTCAACATTTTGAAAATTGAAAGAGGGACAAAAGGTTTTGACCATGTCCATTTTATTGCCACACCCCCTAATTACCATGTCTATTTTACAAAATTGGGCAGGTTATGGAAAGTTTGAACACATTTCTGTGGTTTTTTACAGTTTTGCTAATGAAGGTGGATTACACTTTAAGATGCAAGTGACAGTTTCCCCAAGAGACCTGCTTATCTTAAATTGTTACATAAGTATCTAAGTGCACCTGTCACATATTCTGGGCTCTCTGCCAAAAGCCAATTAAGTTTTAGAAACTTTGTATCTTTTTCTGGCTGTTCAGTGCAGGGGATCAAAGAGAAAGTCGGGAGATTTCAGTAACAATCCGGGACTGCGGGTTGAGCTGTCAAAAACGGGACTGTCCCCAGGGCTGGATTTACTTATTCCCTTGACACGTGCACATGTGCAAATTCCCTTCTTCAGGTCCTGAACACTGAAGATTGTTGCTTGGGAAATTTAAAAAACTATCAAAGCTCCTACATTTCCCCAGTGCTTCAGAACCATTGTAGATGCAGCTGGGTGTTCTGCTGCCCCTTAAATCTCTCCGCCCTACACCTTGGCCTTTGAGACCTTCCCACGAATCCGGGCCTGACTGTCCCACGAAAAACGGGACAGTTGGGAGGTATGATAATATGTCTAATCAGGATCACTCACCCATGGGATGGATCCCTTTACACAATTACATGAATACTGTGTATTTAAAGGGATACTGTCATGGGAAAAAAATGTTTTTTCAAAATGAATCAGTTAATAGTGCTACTCCAGCAGAATTCTGCACTGAAATCCATTTCTCAAAAGAGCAAACAGATTTTTTTATATTCAATTTTGAAATCTGACATGGGGCTAGACATTTTGTCAATTTCCCAGCTGCCCCCAGTCATGTGACTTGTGCTCTGATAAACTTCAATCACTCTTTACTGCTGTACTGCAAGTTGGAGTGATATCACCCCCTCCCTTTTTCCCCCAGCAGCCAAACAAAAGAACAATGGGAAGGTAACCAGATAACAGCTCCCTAACACAAGATAACAGCTGCCTGGTAGATCTAAGAACAACACTCAATAGTAAAAACCCATGTCCCACTGAGACACATTCAGTTACATTGAGAAGTAAAAACAGCAGCCTGCCAGAAAGCATTTCTCTCCTAAAGTGCAGGCACAAGTCACATGACCAGGGGCAGCTGGGAAATTGACAATATGTCTAGCCCCATGTCAGATTTCAAAATTAAATATAAAAAAATCTGTTTGCTCTTTTGAGAAATGGATTTCAGTGCAGAATTCTGCTGGAGCAGCACTATTAACTGATTCATTTTGAAAAAATGTTTTTTTCCCATGACAGTATCCCTTTAAGCAGTAAATAGTCTCAGTTTGAGACAAAGTCTTAGAAGCATATTTATCAAGGGTCGAATTTCGAATTCATGTGAGTTTTTTCCCCCTAAACTCCCATCAATTCGAAATTCGACCAATCAGAATTTATCATTAAAATGTTGGGAGGCACCGAATCCACTATTTTGTATTCGGCTGAACCCCCGAATTCTTTTGCAAAAGATTCGACTGAATACCGAACCCTAATTCGCATATGCAAATTAGGGGTGGGAAGGGGAAAACTATTTTTACTTTCTTGTTTTGTGACATAAAGTCACGCAATTTCCCTCCCGCCCCTAATTCGCATAATTCTGGCCGAATCCCAAACCGAATCCTAGATTCGGTGCATCCCTATTAAAAATCAAATGTTTTAAATTCGGACAAATTTAATCAACCGTTGATCTCTAATCGAATTCGAATTATATAGACTCGATTCGAGAAAGGCTGCAAACATCATAAAATTGATCCCTGGACCTCTCCTATTGACTTATACAGTAATTCGGCTGGTTTTAGGCGGTGAATAGTTGCATTTCTGTTCTTAAAGGGCCAGTGTATGATAACTTCAAATTAAAACTCTAATTGAGTTTGGATAATTTACAATTTGAATCTGAGAGTTTTGACCAAAAAAAATGTAAAAAATTTGAATTTTCACTTCTTACATATATCATAAAATAGAGGGTACGTGATTTATTAAGAAAAAAATCTTGAGGCTCGTGGGCCAAATGTGGCCTTTCATGAGGTTTTTATGTCTCCAATCATGCCCCAGATTTACACAGAACTCTTTACAGCATTGTTGTATTGTAACATGTGAAATAGTAGATATTTTTCCCATGGCATTGAAAATATTTGGCAACACTGGATTGAACATCTTAATACACCTGTCCTTATAGTGATATCTCTCTTTCCTCTCTTTACAGTTAATCACACCTCATGCCATCCGGGTTCAGACTCCACCCCGACACATCCCCGGCGTTGTGGAAGTAACATTGTCTTACAAATCCAAGCAGTTCTGCAAAGGAACTCCTGGAAGATTCATATACACAGGTGAGACTTTGGCCAATAATGTTGTGAGCAAACTTTGTTGCATCCGTGATGGCTGGTTTCTTGCTTTGTTCTCTGCCATCATAATGATTTTTCATGCAAATTTCTTCCTCCTTATAAAAACTTGATTCATGAACAGTCACTTAATTATGGCGAGACTGTAATGGAATCCATGTCCATCTCATTAACATGATGATGTCACTACGAACCTCATGATGGCGTTAGTCTTCCATCAGAACTAACTGCCATAGACCATTTTGCCTTGCATGTTTAAAGTGGACCTGTCACCTACATATAAAAAACTGCATAATGAAAGTCCTTTCCAAATTAAATATGGAACCCCAAAAAATTTTTTCATTAAAACATCCATACCTGTTATAAAGGCGTTTAAATATGTAAACTGTCAATCAAATATTACCTGCCCCGCCTCTATGCCCGTGGCATAGAGGCAGGACAGTCAATTACTTTCACTTTCCAATCAGCACTTCCTACATGTCACTGCTCTCCCCACATTCCCCCTTCCCTCCTCAGGCTCTATAATTGTGTAGGGCACTGCACATGGACATTAGGTCCCTCATTCTGGTTCATACACAAGATTTTGGGGATTTTGGGGTGATACACAATTTCCCTTAATAACCGTGTCCACAAAATGGCTGCTGCCTGCTTGCTGTGATTGTATAATTCCAAAACAGAAGGAAACAAAATTTAAATAATAAATACAGTGTAAGTAAAGTTTATTTTGCTCAACTAACATGATAGAAAAGAATTTGAAATTATTTTTTGGGTGACAGGTCCCCTTTAACAGCATTAGCCTCAAGAATAACTGAGCCGTCATTCTGTTCTTGATGCCTCTGAGCAGACCAAGGAATAGCAAAGTGAATCCTCAAAAAATTCCCATTTTACACCCAGAGACTTGCATTATTCATTAATACAAACAGCATGCACTAGTGTAACCTAGTTCTGCAGCTGCAAAACCTTCATATTGTCAATAATCTTTAGCTGCCTCTAGAGGATGCATTTCTCCCTATCCCAGGTCTGCTAATAAGGTCTTGTTATGTTGAAGACCTCTACTGACCATTTCTGTTCTCTCTTAATAAGTGATCAGCCAGGGAAAAAGATCAATCATAAAGAAGCTGAGGGTAACACAAACATATTGACAAAACCAAAGCCAATAACTGCCTTTAGTGGAAACTCCATTCATCATCTGAGCTAGAGAGGAGGCGGGAGGGATGGGAAAATAGTTCCCTGACTCGCTCTGGGAATGGCACGAGACACCATAAATCAGTTCTGTACAGATACCTACTCAGTACCAAACTGGTACTATTACTCTCTCACCATGTCAGACTGAAATTGCGCCTCTCCACTTTTGGAAGCAAAGTCAGATCTTCTCTCTTAAAATCCAAAGCTGAGACTTCTTCAAAGAATGAGTTCATGTCACCGAAAATACTAAACCAAGATGTACTTACATTACCAAAATAATACTTCTTCTATCACTGCACAAATCTGAGACCCTTCCTTTTACCATAGAGCTTCATACTCATGGTCCCAAACAATGAGGACACACCTCACTCATAGCAAATGGAGAAAGTTCCTCATTGTACCCAATAGACACTGTTCTGACTGCCAACTTAGACTGCTTCTCACTCACTTTACCAAACTGAGACTATTCCTTTTTTAGACTGTTTAGTACACACTCGCAACTCACTTTGTTCCCAAACCGCTCCATGTGAAAGTATTAAAATCATCCAAGGACCGCGTAAGACGATGATATGGGGTCACCCACAATGAAAATCAGAACAAGGGGTAGAACTTCTGAGGAGCACATAGTTTCCCTGGACCTCCCAATTTTGATGCTATGGAATCATCCATCTTCTAAATCAAAATTAGACCCTCTCACTAACAATATCAAATTGTGACCTACTCCTCAATAAAGCTTGCCATGCACTATAAGATCCTTTCGTTTGGTGAGCTAATGAGCAGACCGTTCCCCTGACATGCCCAACTAAGCTGGGCGATATTGGCCTAATCTGATCAATTGTTAGTAGGTCACACCTTCCTAGAAAATCCAAAATGGCCACAGCTATGAAGATGGGCCAAACTATGACATAATAAACCCCAATGTCCACGGGTCAACCTTTAACTCCCTATATTCCCAGTTCCAGACTGGTTTATTTTCTGACTTTTTTGACTTTGGTAAACAGTAAATGTAAAAATAATTTTAAGCTTTTTTTTTTTTTTTTTTGCCAGTTCCAGGTGATTTAATTTTTTTAAATTGTAGCCTTAACCAGAATCCCCACATTTCAAGTAATCTGAAAATTTATGGAGTAGCAGATAAAATAATAATAATAAAAAAACTGGTTGTAAGATATCGACCCGGTGAAAATAATAACAGGGCTCATCTGTGGAGAGAAGAAAAATGAAGCAGTAGCACAGGGGTGTCTGGAACGTGCCGCTGTGTGTATTGATCCAGAGGACAGGAGCACACGCTTCTCTTCTCATTAGCTCTCTGGCTCCATGGTCTCGTTACATGGACACTGCGGAGCTCTAAAGGATGCGAGGTGAAGGGGAGGTGGGTGGTGGGTGAGGGGGTGAGGTGCAGCCTCTAACCAGGGAATGGAAAACAGATGCAGAGCTACAATGGCCAAACTCACTGTCACCTTCCTGTTGTGACAGGACAGTTGCCCCCCTCTATTTTTTATTCCTCTTGACTTGACATGGGGTAATTATATCACTGACATCCGAAAAGCCAAATCCCTGGGGGATGAAGCCACTGAAACATGGCTGTTTCATTGTGCAAACATTCCAGGCTTGTAGAAGGGTCAACTTGTAAGCAGAGTGATGGACCCAGAGAAACGTTCATTATATGAGCTTTCAGCATTTGCCCAGACCTCTGTCTCTCACTGCTGCCATGCAACAATAGGGCACTTGGTCCTCTTCGTTAATTAGCCAGTGTCCGCTTTCCTCAACTTCTCCCTCACTGATTATGCTCCAGTTTCATTGCAGCAGGGGGTTATGGGCGCACCGTAGGACTTAAAGAGGTAGACAGAGCTGTTTAGACTATGGTCCTCTTCTATGACCTAATCTCCTGTATTATATGAAGGAATCTGTGCCACGATGGAGAAGTTCTATAAGGAAGTCCCTTAATATTGTGACAGACTTTCTAAATACAAATAATTAAAAATTCTGTACTGTTTACAAAATAATCAAGTTTATGTTCACTATCCCTCTCACAGCATCTGTTTCTCTTCGCTCTATCTTCATGCAGCAGTTGGGTGTCAGATAGTCATTGCAATTAGATCCAATAGTTAGATCCAATATATCTTACAGGGGGGCTTCCTTTCCTAGCAGATGTATTAGAGCTCACTCCAATAACTGATTCCAGTAGAAACAAAATCACTGCCTTTTGCATAAATCCTACATGTAGAGAGACATGATTTCTAGTGATTTTAATAGAGTGAGCTCTAATACATCTTCTAGGCAAAAGGAGCCCCCCCTATAAGATAAATTGGATCTAACTGTCAATGATTATCTGACACCCAACTCCTGCATGAAGAGAGAATGAAAAGAAACAGATACTGAGAGGAATAGTGAAGATGAACTTGATTATTTCAGAAACGATACAGAATTTTTAATTGATTGCATAGATAGAAAGTTTCTTATTTCAGTATGATGAAGCTCATATTAAATTTTCATTTTTGCGAAAGTTCCCCTTTAACCAATATAACATATTTATACATCTATAATTTGAACACATAGTGACTTCATAATATGTTTCATAACATTAAAGTAAATTTAAGGAAAAGGTTAAGAAATAGAAAGATGGGATACGAGGAGGGTGCTGTGAGTTCAGTCGATACCGGATTTCGCTTTGTTACAATTCTTGACCTGTTGTAGATATGTCCTGTTGTGAAGCGTAACTGATCTAATGCTTTTGACAGGAAGGAAGTAGACAGAATGATGTCATTCAAGCAGAAAAAAAAGTAATCATAACATTTCAACAATTAAATTAAATTGCTTTTCCTACTCTGGTTTGACCACAGTGCAGTGACTTTTCGGTTTCCATTGAAATCTGTTGCCTTAATTCATAATCATCCCTCCTTCTCCTCCATTTTTCTCCTTCTTCTTTTACACAAAAGCGGTAAGTGCAGCTGTTTCCTTAAGTTGCCGATTCTGACCAAGGGCACCATAGTTCTCCCCAATCATGACTGGCTCTTAATGTCTGTCAAGGACACAGCTGCCATGTCTACTCTCAGGCTGAAAATGTCAAACCAAATTGGGTTCCTCTTCCAAGCAAACCACAAACCTCAAGCTGCACTTCACTTCCAAAATGTGACATTTATGAGGAGAGAAAGCAATAAAACAGTTACAATCTGGTGTCTGGTCCCTGTCCCTGTGCTCCCACCTGCCCCAACATTGCAAAATGTGGCCACCTTGAGTTTATTAAGGTTTCTCACTTCTGCTTTCTGCTAAATAAATTAAATGGAACAGGTAACTGTTACAGGAACCTTCCTTGGTCCTAACGCACACACGTGCACAATAAGACTCGGGAATATATGTATATATATATGGAGTGACATGCCCCCTTTCATAGAATATAAAAATAGTAGATGTCACAAACGGCTTTCATGACCAAGTCTTTAGACCACAAACCATGGTACTCAACATATCCTTGTATTTTACAAAGGGCAGTAGTGTTTATATAATAGATAGGTTTCATTAGGTGACATCACTAAACATTGAATGTAACTGATGACATCAGTAAGCACCAATTATTAGCACTTCTACAACAGTCTTGGGTGTATTAGACCAGTTTGGGCACCATGACCTGTAGCCTTTTTGGTGAACATCCAGTATACACTTCCGCTGCAGAATGTGCCAACCTCACTATTTGTACTCTAGAAAGACCCAGTAACCAACGCCCTTAGCTGGCACCTCACTGCATGGCTACATTTTCTGTGGATAAGTGTCTGCTTTGGTTCTATTGGTTGTTCAGGTAAAGCGCTACACATGCCATTACAGCAGGGATACTGTCATGGGACGTATTGGCGTTTCTGCTGGAAAAACGCCAATACTCGCGTCCTGTGGCAGATTTCGGCTTGCAAGTGCGCTATAGTGCGTTTTCCATTAGTTTCAGCCTATTTACGGCTGGTGGAGCTTTTTTTTAGAAACGCAGCGTAAAAACGCCACGTCTGGCCTTGCCCTTAAGACATCTGATGAGAGGTGGTGGAAGCTGAATTTGTATAAAGCGTAGTCTTGACATCTTAAATGTGAAATCAATGCATGGATTAAGCAGGGTATTAAGCTTAACATCTGTATTAATAAGAGGCAGAGCGGTGGGCTCAGTGACTGGTGGATGAAGTTGTGAGTGATGGTTTAATGGCTGACTAAAGAAAGAAAAATGTCTTGTAGGGGAGCTGATTAGCGAGGTCCTTGTTAAGAGGTGAGCATTAGGAGATTATAACATGCAGACATGCAGACTGTCCTTGTTATCCAGATTGGTGCCAGAGCGGCAGGGTTAAACAAGGTGCGCAGACAAGGCATTATTCTCTCTATTAGGCACATTCATGTGCACCGCTGTGTATTGTCACCAGCACGCAGTCATTATCAAAAGGACCGGTATATTGTCAGCCTTCCACTTTAAAGCTCGGAGGCATTGCTCCTGATTTTCCTTGCTTTTAAGTGTCTGTGCTGCAGTTTGAGGGGTGCCTGGTGCCGAGAATCAGAAATCAACGTTAATTTAATCAGGAAACAGTAGATGTTGCTTCCTTGTGTTAGGAAGACTCCAAGATCAGCAATATATTTCATCAAGGCCGGAGTGGCTTTGGGAATGTATATCTCTTTGTATTTATTAAGCTTTGAAGCACAGGTTTTTACCAAGGTTGTACTTTTTTTTAGGCTTGCCAAATAGCTCATCCACTAAACGTGGCCATATACGTAACAATTACGATCTTTCTTGGAAAAGATGTTTCCAAGAAAGATTGTTCATTTCAATACACACGTGTAGAGCTGAATCGTCAGATATACAGGTAGAAACAATACCTTTACCAATTCTACCTGTAACTGATTCAGCACTAACAATGGCCGATGTTTGGGTCCCTTCAAAGGCACCCGATCAAAATTTTCCATCCAGCCTGATCAACCAGCCGACCAATATTCAAGTCTTCTGCCGATATCGGTCACCTCTTTTCTCACCATACAGGCACCAAATATCGTACAAAAATCAGTAACCTACCTAAAAGCAGTTGCATCCTAAAGTGCTTTTAAGGCTCACACAAGGTTGCTCAGGGCTTACACTCAAATTAAACCAGGTTACCCAACTTCAGAATTTAGTGCCTTGGAAGGCTGAATCCCAGAGCAGAAGGGACTTCACCGGCTAATGTGGTAGAAGAACGGTTCAGTTTTTTAGTCTTGTGCACAATGTTATAAATGCATCTGCTGCTAGGAGGTAATGAAAACTCTCTCTCGATTTAAATAGCACATTCTCAGCAAGACAATCTGTCAGGAGACGCTTAATGTGGAGATACTGCCATGTCTGTCTATTATTCAGTAATATGACATTTTCTCACTTTGAAGTCAATGTCCCAGTGATGGAGCAAAGTCACCTCAGCATTAAATAAAAAGCCTTTGCTATTCTTAGCAATAATACATGTAGCCCCATGCCTGGAGGTATTTGTGCCCGTTCTGCTTGTTCCTTAGCAGGACATTCATCCTAATAACTAGAAGTCTTTCAGGTTTTGTACAAGGTTTAGCTCTACATTTTATATAATGGGAATAACTCAGTAGAGGACTAATATGCCAAAATCTATCATACAAGAGACATAAGACATTGTGAAGGTGCAGGATTGTTCTGAATAGAGCTTGAAGGCTATATGGACATATTTCTATGCAGAGATGCTTCCTGAACCATTTAGACAACTAATACCCATCATACTTAGCGAGTTGACACCCAATATTTAGGTTACAAAGAGAGGCTCAAATGATGGTGAGAGGAAGGGTATGGTTGAGTCACATTTGGTACATTTCTGCTCTAAATGGCAACAATTTTAGCGGTATATGCAGGAGCTACTTCAGTCAAGGGCAGAAAGGTTTTGGTGGATCTTTGGTTGGACATTCCCATAATGGTTGGGGCAGATCAAGGGTGCTATCATGTATGCATGCGGTATTTGCTTCATTGAAGTCCAATTCTACTTATTGGCAAGGCCCACCTCCTAGGGGGCACAGGTTACTGGTGGGATTATAATTGTGGCCCCTTGCCATGGGCCTCTTTAACTTAATTGCATGGGGCCCTATTATTACTGATCATGAGCGGTCTGTAGGATTCTTCTGCTTTAAATGGTCATAGGTTGGTCTAGCTCCATATGATTCTTCTGCTTTGAATGGCTACTAGTGATGAGCAAAATTTTTCAGCAAGTTTCGCAATGAAAATGACGTCCATAGACTCTGAGTGAAAAAAAATTGCCGCACGTCAAAAAATTGTCTCTCATAGACTTCGATGCATTTTGGCAATTTTTTGCCGTTTTGCTAATTTTTGGTAAATTAAAAAAAGAACAGATTTGCCCATCGCAAATGGATACAGGTTATTCTAGTTCTCTATGGTTCTATAATTTGCTACAGGCTAATCTAGCTCTGATTGGCTGCAGGTTGGTTCCAGCTCAGCTGAATTTAAAGACTGCTTCACATGGAAACAAAGACTGAAAAAAAGAAGATCTTACACCACACTGACTAAACACAGCAATGAACCTCATACAGTATATGTACATATAGCTTCACACTGAACTGAAAGCTTTCCTATAAATTCTAATTTTAGCCCTGCAAAATAGTTTGTGCAACACATACTTTGGCATAAAATTAACTGTGGTGTTGTCAGTCCATTGCTAAGTGGTGGCAATTTTGGCACGTTCACTTTCATATTGGCTAAATTGAGGTAGTGGTTGGCTGAGTTACAGCATAATCGTTTCTGGTTAATAATTCCATGCAAATTGAGTATCACCTCCATTACAGTTCACTTCTGCTTTATTGTGGTCATCAGCCCACCTGTTAATGGGGAAGTACTCCAGAGACCCTGTATTTTGAGAGCCAAAAGAAATACTGTAACATAACATCAGGCTTTCCCCTTCAGCTTGCCTAAAGCCCAGAATATTTTTTTTTTCTTGAATTGATTTATAACTCCCTGGCCCAACGTCTGTTTAGTGGCTTTGACATGGTTTGCACAATTAGATTTAAATCCCAAATATACACTTGTGGGTTTATATTTTTCCCACTTCTTGCTAGGGTGAAGAATTGAGTGGAACCCTGGAATTCGACTCTATAGTTGGCTACCCTTTTTATAAGTAGGATTTGTGTACCATTTTAGAAGGATGTCTATGGAGTCAGTGCACCAGTTGGATAGCTCTGCCTTAGACATTACAGTCCCAGGGTGCAACTTATTGTAAGCCAGAACATTCCTTGTTTGTACACCATTAAGGTTTGAGAATGCCTCAGGCCTTCACAAACAAAGTGAAGGTCTCGAGCCTACAATGTTGTTTCTAGAGGGTAAGAGAGTCTTTAGGGTGGTGGTTTCCAGACTATTTCAGGTCAAGCCCCACTTTGAGACCAAACATATGGCTGGGGGGGGCCTTATCTCATAGCAAGGTTATAGACATATGTTAATATTTCTATGTCAACTGTTCAGCCATAGTTTAAAGAAAATCTAGTACAGCAAATAATTGTTCAGCCTTAAATCTCACTCTAGTTGACCTTCAAGCTGAGTTTTCAGGAGTATCTAAGGGAGAATTCTCAAATCTGTTCTAACCAGCGTAAGCTCTCCTATGGGTGGCAGCCCCATAGTTTGGGTACCACTGTTTTAAGGGCCAACTCTCCAAGGTTCTCCAAGGCAGCAGTTGCAAGAAAGAAGACTGTGGGATGGTGGCAGGTTTGTTTGGCCTCTGCCCCTACTATTAAGCACAACAGTAAACAGCCTAGAAGACCATTTGCTCTGTGGATAATCTTTCAGAGAGCCGGTCACTTGCTGAGAGGCAGCAGCCCATCATGGGCTTGTTAGCAGCTCGGAAGAAACTAATGTGTATTGTCTCTCAGCTTGTACTGCTGCAATTCCACCCCCTCTAGCTGCCTGACAGTGTTTATCTAAAACACTTTCCCCGCCGCGCGTTCCGGTTCTTGTAAGCCATGTCTCATTGGGCGACCTTTTCATTCCCAGCGAGAAGGGGCTGAGCTCGTCAGATAAAAGCGACGAGACAGAGAACAGGAGGAACACGAGCTCCGAAAATCCGAGCATGATTGAAAACAAGATGTGTTAAATCAATGCTCTTTATCGCCTGCCTGTTCTCCAGCAATTGCCGCTCTGAGCTCATTCGGAGCACAAACGAGATGATAAAAGTAGTGTCAGAGAGCTCGCTGGGCTACAGGGGACACAAACATGTTTATCACATGCACACCATGCATCTACACCGCTGTCCCTGATAAGCAGCATTGTCACAACTCCCGGGAAGAATGGTGATGAACAATTACTGAGGGAGCTCCGAGCTGAGAGCCATGATTGGAACTACAGAGCCTGCAGAGTGGAGAGAGGGGGCAAAGAGACCGAGCAAGTGCAACAGAGAGAAGGGAAAATATAGATAAATGTGCAATTTATATAAGGATGGGGTAGGCAGACTGGCAGGTACGGGAAAGGGAAATTGCTGGTTTGTAGGGAGAAAGATTGATAAATGATAGTTTGCTGGATAGTAGAGCGATAGGCACTTATAGATACAAGTAATGGTTATATGCTATATTGGCAGATGACAGATAAGAGACATAGATAGAAAGACGATACTAAACTATTTCTGCAGATCAACATTATAAAAGTAAGAGATAATAGATTGGTGACAGATACATAGATAGATCTGATAATAACAGATACATGAAACATGGATAGTCTGATAGATGATTGGCAGGAATATATCCGCTCTTCCCCATTCCCAATATATTGTGTGCATTGCATATCAAAATAGAACACAGGGGTGCCCAGACTTTGTCCCCTCACTATCTACTCTTGCCACCTGACTTCCATCCTGAGATCTACCTCACAATCTCATAGCAGGATGGCACAGAGGCAATTCAATGTATAAATACCCCCCTAACCCCAATTCGCCGAAATACTTTGGGTGACTTTTATGTCTGACAACATTATTTTCTGCACAACAACTTTTTTTCTGCGCCGGGGTCTACCAGGAACTCTAAATTTATCGACTGGTAGACAGCGATCGACGTCTCGGCACCCCTGATATAACAGATAGATGGGTAGATACCAAGACTGGTAGGAACTATAGGCTGAGTGGGGGGGGGGGTGTGTTTGGGCAGGGTAATTAAAGACATTTTCTGCACAGATTTCTTCACAAGGCCAATTCCCAAGAACACAATGCAGGATACATAGAGCCCCAGTTCTATATATAATGCCCCCAGGACACATGATAGTATAATTGTCTTATATAATACTTGGAACCCATGACAAGCTAAATATGGTGTCAGTTCCATGTATAAAACTCCTGGAATCCAGGGCACTTTCATGTATAATAACCCCAAGAGACATGGCAGGATAAATGCAGTGCCATCTTCATGTATCATAGCTCCATCCTGTAGGGCAGGGGTCCCCAACCTTTTTTACTCGTAAGCCACATTAAAATGTAAAAAAGAGTTGGGGAGCAACACAAGCATGAAAAAGTCCAAGTCAAATAAGGGCTATTATTGGCTATTGGTAGCCCCTATATGGTCTACTCTGGTAGCCTACAGGAGACTCTGTTTGGCAGAACAACTGGTTTTTATACAACCAAAACTTGTCTCCAAACTTGGAATTCAAAAATAAGCACCTGCTTTGAGGTCAATGGGAGCAACATCCAAGCGGTTGGTGAGCAACATGTTACTCGCGAGCTACTAGTTGGGGATTACTACTGTAGGGAAATTCAGTGTTATTGGTTTGGGGAGGCTTAACATATCCATGTTTTTTTACTTACTCATTATATATTGAGAATGATACATCTTATTGTTTGGGCTTCTGTTACCAGCCAAGCAGGCCCAGATTTGTGGAAAGGCCACCTAGGCCCGGGCCTAGGGCGGCAGGATTTTAGGGGGGCGGCATGCTGCCCAACCACACCCACATTGGTTCAAAAACATTGGGGATGCGCAAGAAATACAATCTCCATGAAAATTTGCATGAATAAAGTGGAGGGGACAGGGGCGACAAACGGCAGTGGGCCTAGGGGCGCCCGCTATGTAAATCCGGCCCTGCAGCCAAGGCCACCCCAGCCCTTTCACAGTAAATATCTGTACCTCCAACAATTCCCCCTGCTACTTTTCTGCTGTTTTCCAGCACATGAACTGGTCTGATGTCACTTACCTGAGCTTAGGGACCACTTACAATATTCTATGTACAGTATTTTCAACATAAAATTCTGACTCCAAAGCTGATATGGCAGCTCAAAAAGCAGCTCTTTCTACATATCGACTTCTATGACCAACAATCCTATTTTTTTCAGTTGATTTCCGGCATTCCCTAAGCTTAGCTTCCCAGCAGCAGCCCAGAGCACACTGAGCATGTGCAGTGCCACTGACACACAAAAATGGCCTAACAAGATCTAATATGGGGGAACTGCTGGGGACAATTTTGAAGTCCTGGATCATTACTGTTATAGGGCTGCTGAACCTCTGGGGTCAGTATATAAAATACATCATTTATAACCATATTAATTATTAAGCTTTTGTTCTTCTTTAAAACAACTTTCTTCTTTAAAATAATAACCAACCCTTGCTGAATATTGTTCAAAATTGGTTTAGAATAAATCTTTTTTTTTTACTCTCATTTTCCTGTTACAAAATGCCAACATAATCATCTCTTGATGGGATTTTTTTTTTCTTTTAGTTGTTTTTACTTTCAGCTCCATTTAGGGCTTTTTTTTTTGTGTGTGTGTAAAGAATTAATGACTCCTCTGCGCGGTTGTTTTCTCCGAATCCCTAAAGTGGCAGTACTCGTAATCAATGAATACAGAAAAAAAAATATATACAATTTGTATTTTGGAAAAGCACGGAAAGAGATAATGCACCTGATAGCGAAATTAAAGATTTTAAGGATAAGAGAGGGTGAAATTATTTTGTTTTAAATTGCAGCATGATTGTTATATATTGAAGGGGAGCTATAGTCAATATAGAATGCTGAATGTGTGACTATAGAGTAAAACAAGCCACTTTGCTGCATGTTTTCATTATTGATATAGTTTCTGAAGTTAAAATAACTTATTTCACCTACATGTTAGGCAAGAAAGAGATCTGTAGTAAGGGTGGTGGCTGTCATGTCTAAAGGTAGCCATTCACTGGCCAATACTCTTTGGCTGAACAGATACCATACTAGTAGGGTTTCCACCTATTCTAGGATAAAATACCGGCCTTCCTTTATATTTATCTTTTCTCCCTATTAATAACATTGGGATTAACCATCATTTTTACCGGCCAGGACAGTAAAATACCAGCCAGGTGGCAACCCTACATACTAGTAGGTCTACCACCTTTTCTATAAAAAAAAAAGCTTGCCTTTCTATATAAAGTAACATTGGTTCCAGTCAGGTCACTATTGGTTCCGCCCTCGCTCCTGATAAAACTGACCCTAGTGTGCTTGAATGTGATAGGGACCTTAGATTGTAAACTCCACTCTGTTGGTGGCCTCTGGTACCCTCTTTGTAATGTATGTTATGCTTTTTACATGTTCTTCCTTTGTCTCTCTCCATTCTACATCTTATCACCTACCAAAAGGCTTTTGTCCATCCCATTATAAGAAACCAACAATGGCAGGGATAGGGGAGTCAAAAGTCATGGGCTAAAATGACAAGGGGTCATGGTTTGATCTCAAGATTAAATGGTCTACAATCCCTAAGGGCAAAGATACACGCTCAGATTTGGGGAGATTAGTCACCCCGCGACCAATCTCTTTTTCGGGGCAACTAATCTCCCCGGACTTCCTTCCCGCTGGCTAGAATGAAAATCGCTGGCGGGATGGCACTCTGAAAACTTCATTTTATGAAGTTGCCTCACAAGAAAACTTCGGGCGACTTCGGAAAACGAAGCGCTCCGAGTGCCATCCCACCGGCGATTTTCATTCTAGCCAGCGGGAAGGCAGGGGAACGCAGTTCGGGGAGATTAGCCGCCACGGAGAAGGGGAGATTTGTCGCCGGTTGACTAATCTCCCCGACTCTGAGCGTGTGTCTCTGCCCTAAGTGTGCACATTGCTGGTTCACGAGAATACCTTAAACCGATTTTAGTATACAAGTATTGGACCTGTTATGCAGAATGCCCAGGTCCTTGGGTTTTCTGGATAATGGATGTTTCCATAATTTCCATAATCATACCTTAAGTCTACTAGAAAATCATATAAACATTAAATAAACCCAATAGGCTGATTTTGCCTCCAATAAGGATTAATGATATTTTAGTTGGGATCAAGTACAATCTACTGTTTTATTAATACAGAGAAAAAGGAATTCATTTTAAACATTTGAATTATTTGTTTATAATGGAGCCTTCCTCTGTAATTTAGAGCTTTCTGGATAATGGGCTTCCAGATACCTGTCCAGCAATGTTGAGCTTATTTCATCTCAACATAAACCCTCTAAGTGGGTTTATATGTCAAAATGGATCATGTAAACCTCTTCTTCTGAATAAGATCGATCTCAGTGTATGAAGTTGGACTCCAAGGAACCCCACGCAGTCTTCCTTGTTGGATATTTCCTTTATGTTAGATCTTTTTTAAGTCACAGATATCAGGTGTCAATTGAGTCATTCTTGACCATATTGACATCTCACTCGCCAAAATAATCATCAGATATCCATTGGGCACTGAAGACTACGTTGGTCCACTACTTAAAGCCCATGTCACACAAATATATCTACATCAATGTCTCTAATGCAGTGAAATTGTCTCCAAAACTAATATTTAAGAACGACCCTGGAAGATGGTTTGAGGATAGAAAATGTTCCCCTCCAATAATTAAATGGTATCATATTTAAAGTGCCATCTGTTTACCATGAATATTTAAAAAAGCCTATTTTAAAGTCATTTGAATTTAAAAAAAAAAAAAAAAAAGTTTTCCAAAGTTTTCGAGTACTTATCTTGATGGCTGCGCATTCACAGAAGTAATTACTGGCTTTTTACTCACCTATGTGAAGTATTGTATTCTGCAAATGGATTCGCGGCCACTTTACCAAAGCTCTTCTTTTTTTTTTTTTTTCCTATTTTTATTTTACATATGAAAGTATGAGCTGTCAATCAGCAGACTTTGAGGATTATCTCTTTTGCAGAAATGATTGATCGCCATTTAGATTTAGGAGTTGACAAGTTAAAGGATTTTATTGGTGTAATTATGCTCTTGCACTCAAGTCTCACAATTTAAATGTCCTTTTAAATCCCCGGGATTCGTTATGTGTCTTGAGAATGGGGGGCAGTGGGATAATGCAAACGCCTTCCATTACTACAGGGTCAATTAGGATTTCATACAATTTTGCTAATAATCCTTTTTTATTTTATTTTTTTGTCTCTTTGCTAGAGAGATGAATTCATTGCCGATTTTGAGGTTGTTAATAGATGGACAGATGAGGAGGGTGTTAATCCATATCTCTGTGTTAAACAGAAGAAAGGCCAAATGATACCAAAGCAGCTGTCAGAAATTCTCATTCCGAACAAGGCAATGGAATCATTAGGCCTTCATAACCTTCTGTGGGATACTTACTATATTACTCTGTTATATCTGAGAGAAGGTTCCTATTCATCCTGTTCATTATCAACAGTGTCCAGTAGTGATGGGCGAATTTATTCGCCATGCAAGGATTTGCGTCGAATTTCCACATTTCGCAACCTGCCAAATGTTTCACAAAACTTCGCCGGCAATTTGCTGCGACAAAAAAGTCGCATGTGTAAAAATTGTCGAGCGATTAAAAATTGTCGTACGTCAAAATAATGTTAACGCCCATAGGGGGTCATTTATAAAGTTCGCGCAGCACATATTAATTCGCAAATGGTCGTATTGCCCATGTTTTTTCCTAAGCGCTAAACAAATTGCACTGCTGTGCCCATCATTCTGGTTGATGGGTATTTGCATTGAGAATACAAATGCAAATGAAGGATTGCGAATTTTTTTTCACAATGCGAATTAAATATGTCAAAAATTGCAAATTGGGAATATTTATGTGCACACTCTGCGTTTGAATTACGGCACAACTTTGGTGGTGGAGAAAATATTTACAATACAGTTTTGCAAACTGCGAATTTAAGTTACTGTCAACGCTATTTTCGCGCACAACAACCTCGCACAGTGGGCGCACTCACCCGTCTCATTTGCAAACCATCTGCGAAAATTTATTCACAATACGAATTCGCAAAAACCGGAAAGCAGTGCGATATATTAGCGTTCAGGAAAAAACATGGGCAAGGCAAACATATGTGAAAAATTATGCGCTGTGCCAACTTTATAAATGACCCCCATTGAATTTACTGAATTCGGACAAAAAAGTCGCACAAGTAAAATTTTGTCGAGTGCATAAAAATTGTTGCAGGTCAAAATTATTTTGACACCCATTGACTTTATCGCATTCGGACAAAAAGTCGTGAACGTAAACATTGTCCCTCGTGTAAACATTGTTGTACATCAGAATAATTTTGACGCCTATTGACTTCAATGCCTTTCGCTAATTTTTTGGGAAGGGAAACAGAACAGATTCACCCATCACTAGTACATAGTAATCCAAGGCAACTGGACTGGTTGAGTCCTCTGCAAGACATTTCACCACTCAACCACTCAGCCTCTTCAGTTCAGTTAACTTGTGAGACAACTTTGGGTAACTTTGTAAAATGAATCGATCCGAGTGCCATCCCGCTGTGATTTTAATTTTAGCCGGCGGGAAGGCAGTTTGGAGCGATTAGTTGCCCCGACGAAGAGGAGATTTGTCGCCGGGCGACTAATCTCCCTGAATCTGCCCGTGTGTCCTGACCCTAAGCAGTGAAACACTTTTTATTACTCAAACAAACCCAGTTGCCTTAGACTTATCACTACAGGTATGGGACCTGTTATACAGAATGCTCGGGACCTGGGGGTTTCCGGATAACGGATCTTTCCGTAATTTGGGTCTTCATGCCTTAAGTCTACTAGAAATTCATTTGAACATTAAATAAACCCAATAGGCTGGTTTTGCTTCCAATAAGGATTAATTATATCTTAGTTGGGATCAAGTACAAGCGACTGTTTTATTACAGAGAAAAAGGAAATCATTTTTAAAAATTTGGATTATTTGGATAAAATGGAGTCTATGGGAGACAGCCATTCCATAATTCGGAGCTTTCTGGATATCGGGTTTCCGGATAAGGGATCCTATACCTGTACTAGATACCAGGGTATGCGCATATAACCAAGTGCATGTATATATATAAATTAAGGGGAAAAGCAACAACCTACAAAATATGCTTCCATTAGACCAGTGGTTTCTGCTCTTATTGGGCTGAGATTCTGAACAGGGATGGGAAAATTTGACCCGTTTCGCAGAAAAATTCGAAGCCGGCGACATAAATTTGCCCATCCCTAATTCTGAAGTCCAACAGGTGTGGCCTGGAAAACTGCCTTTAAAACGATAAATGCAGGAATAGGAACACAAACCTGCCAAAAAGTATTTATAACCTGTACATATAAATGTATCACACTTAAAGGTCGATTTATGAAAGGTGAAAATTAAATTTTCCTTGCGAAGGTTAAAAAATCTTTGTATTTATTACATTTCCATAGACGGCAAAAAATCAGGTTGCTTAGAGTTGGTGATGTTCTTTCTAATAAATGGCTGCATTAGTGTCTGCTCGTTCCTCTCCCAACACAAACCCAGTCTTGCCAAATGCACCGCAATTTCTTATATATCGGCACCTATCCCACCCAGCTCTGGTGTCACAAGGTGCTGCAAATATATCAATTAAATGTGGCAGTAGGGGTAAAGCCAGAAAAGTAGGTAATAAAGGACACTAAGGGCAACGGTGGGGAAGAGTCCCTGGCCCACTACCCGCCCACAACCTGCCCAAAAAGTAAAAAGTCTTACCAACCTGACTTGGGCTGTGAAATGCACCACTACTCCACTTATCAGAGAATTCTCAAGAATTACTTTACCTTTATTTTATTAGATTTTATTAGAACCTTGCTCAACATAAATACATTTTCTCTGCATTTTCGCCTCGGTGCCGAACGCTGGTGACTTTTTCAGTGCGAGCGTTTCAAAACAAAAAAACGCTAGCGATCGCTTTTGCCTATCGTAACTTAATTAGTCCTCCTACGCTTAGGTCACTGTGAATAGGGCGGGTACATTAAAGTTGTATGGACGTCTTTATTAGAGATGTTGGTGCAAATGTTTGAAGTGGCCACTTATTATTACAAATCTCCAAGGAACCTTAAAGGAAAACTATAGCCCCAAAATTAATACAACAGTTTACATCATATTAAGTGGCATATTAAAGAATCTTGCCAAACTGGTCTATATATTTAAGTAAATCTTGCCCCTTTACATCTCTTGCCTTGAGCCACCATTTTGTGATGGTCTGTTTGCTGCCTCAGAGATCACCTGACCAGAAATACTGCAGCTCTAACTAACAGGAAGAGATCACCTGACCAGAAATACTGCAGCTCTAACTGTAACAGGAAGAGATCACCTGACCAGAAATACTGCAGCTCTAACTGTAACAGGAAGAGATCACCTGACCAGAAATACTGCAGCTCTAACTGTAACAGGAAGAGATCACCTGACCAGAAATACTGCAGCTCTAACTGTAACAGGAAGAGATCACCTGACCAGAAATACCGCAGCTCTAACTGTAACAGGAAGAGATCACCTGACCAGAAATACTGCAGCTCTAGCTGTAACAGGAAGAAGTGTGGAAGCAAAAGACAGAACTCTGTCTGTTAATTGGCTCATGTGACCGAACATATATGGTTTGTTTGTGTGCACCGTGAATCCTAGGATCCCAGGGGGTGGCCCTTATTTTTTAAAATGGCAATTTTCTATTTATGATTACCCAATGGCACATACTACTAGAAAAGCATATTATGAAAATGGTTTATTTACATGAAGCAGGGTTTTACATATGAGCTGTTTTATCTTTTTATAGAGACCTACATTGTTGGGGGTATAGTTTTCCTTTAATCCAGACAAAAGAGATCCTATAATGCCCTACATATGAGCCCACCCTAAAATGAATGTTCCATGGGCCTCAAATGTCTGGGGAAAAATGTTAACCCAAAAAAGTTTAACAGTTAGGACATTTGCAGACAATCCCGCTTAAAAAAAGGAAATGTCGCCAGCGTTTTTACAATTTGAATGCATTTCCGGCAGACAGGATATGATGTAAGTGACATAAGATTGAGGAGGATGGAGCTTCATTTTAGCAGTATGACAATGAATCCAGCAGCACTCTGATATGTGATTCAATTGTTTATTCATGCCACTAGCAAAGCAACGTTTCGGGCTGTTCCACTTTACTGAATTTGCAGAGTAACGACCATTGGACAGAGCGAAAAGTCGCCTGGCGATAGAGTGCAAATGAATGCTAGTGACGGTCTCGTTCGCTAGTAAATAGTCGCCTACACCTGTTAGTAAATTGGCAATGTCCCTGCGGATGGGATTTCTGGCGAAATGTCACTAGCGTTAGCCACTTCGCCCTTAAGTGAATCTGCCCCATTGCAAGGTCATGCCCCATTGGCTTTTTGCTGTGTAAGACTATCACAAGAAGCTTTAGCTAGCCTTATACAGAACAACTGTGCAAATATATGGGCATCTTCTCAGACAGGAGTCACAGTAACCACTGTTTCTGGCTTTTTGCCTCTCCTGTACCTGGCAGATATAACCAGGACATTCTTCCACATACATGGCTGCAGTGCAATATTCTTAAGGATGGGGCAATGTTTTATAGTCCGTATAGTTTGGGTTACAACTAATAATGTTCTCCTGATTGTCTTTTTCAGCCCTAAACGAGCCAACTATTGACTATGGGTTCCAGAGGCTGCAAAAAGTCATCCCAAGGCACCCAGGCGACCCAGAAAGGCTACCCAAGGTAATTCCTTTTATTTGGCATACGGTAACAAGTCGTTTAATTGTGTTTGTGTTTTGCCTTCACTGATTCAATTATATATATTGCAATGCTTTTAAAAGACATAGAGATACAGTGTAACTAAATGGCGCCCTCCGGTGGCCAAACTGAAATTGGACAATTGTAGAGTGCTTGCTTGTCTTTGCCAGGCAATAACTTTCAAATGAAGCATTGTGCAGGGGAAATAAAGCACCCAGCTCAGAATGGGATTATAGGGCAGCTTGCAGGCAGAAGTATACATGTGGTTAAAGGAACAGTAAAACCAAAAATTGAAAGGCTTGTAACGTAATGAAAATATAATGCACTGTTGTGATGCATGGGAAAAACTGGTCTTTTTGCTTTAAAAACTCTACTGTAGTTTATATAAACAAACTACTGTGTAGCCATGGGGGTAGCCATTCAAAGCTGAAAAGGAGAAAGGGCACAGGATACTCAACAGATAACAGGTAAGCTCCGTAGTATACAATGGGATTCTTCAGAACTCATCTGTTATCTGCTGTGCATCCTGTGCTTGAATGGCTGCCCCCATGGCTACACAGCAGCTTATTTATATAAACTATAGTAGTACTTATCTGTTATCTACTGTGTATCCTGTGCTTGAATGGCTGCCCCCATGGCTACACAGCAGCTTGTTTATATAAACTATAGTAGTACTTATCTGTTATCTACTGTGTATCCTGTGCTTGAATGGCTGCCCCCATGGCTACACAGCAGCTTGTTTATATAAACTATAGTAGTACTTATCTGTTATGTACTGTGTATCCTGTGCTTGAATGAGTGCCCCCATGGCTACACAGCAACTCATTTATATAAACTATAGTAAAGTTCCTGAAGTAAGCACACCAGTTTTACCAGTTCAGGGCAATGGTACATTGTATAATCATTCTTTTAAAGGAGAACTAAACCCTAAAAATGATTATGGCTTAAAATGCAATTTTTTATACAACAAACTTATTGCACCAGCCTAAAGTTTCAGCTTGTCAATAGCAACAATGATACAGGACTTCAAACTTGTCACAGGGGGTCACCATCTTGGAAAGTGTCTGTGACACTCACATGCTCAGTGGGCTCTGATTGGCTGTTGAGAAGCTAAGCTTAGGGCTCGTCACTAATTATCCAGCAGAAAATGAGCTTCCCCTGTAATATAAGCTGATGCTACAGGTTTGCTGATTATTAAATTCTGATGCTAATTACACTGGTTTCTGTGCTGCCATGTAGTAATTATATGTATTAATTACTAATCAGCCTTATATTGTGACATTTCTATTCTATGTGTACTGTATATTATGAGTGGGTCCCTAAGCTCAGTAAGTGACAGCAGCACAGAGCATGTGCAGCGAATCAGCAGAAAAGAAGATGGGGAGCTACTGGGGCATCTCAGTAGCCCAATTCACTTCATCCCACTTTCCAGGTGGTTTCATCTTTATTCGTTTTTTGTTCTTGCCATTTGTACACACACATGCCCATTTCCTCCTGCTCCCCACCCCTATTGCAGTTTCTTTTCACACACTTTGGAAACAAATCTTCGGTCAGGCTGAGCGCAGGATTGATTGAAAGCATTAAGTCCTATAGAGAGTGCTTTATGAATTATACATCATAATACAATTACATGCCATTACGGCTTGAGAGAGAAGAGGATCTGACAGGGGCTAGGTAAGCAATGATTTGGCTTTGGAGAATTAACATTCACGGGCTGGAATGGCACAAAGAGACATGACGGGGAATTGCAGACAAGAAAATAAAGGGCAAATTCCCACTGCTTGGGGTAATATCCAAAGGGATAAGTACTTCCTTTTCTATAAATAAAAGTCGTTTTGCCTATAAAATAAAGCAGCATTGCTGGAAAAGATTTGCCTACTGAAAGGCAGTGTCACACTGTGGTACCTCAAGGGCCACCTTTCCTTCCACATTGGATTGACCTCACAGCTCACTTGGAAGCAGGGCCCACCAGCAGTAATGGGGTCCCCGACCTCCTTCTCCAGGGGGTCTGGTTATGAACCTATTAATCATCTAAGTGGAGGGGACAATTGGAATGGAGCTCCAATGACAGAAACTAATTACCTATGCCCAATGCCGTCATCAGGGGGTACTGTTATACTGAGCCTAAAGGGGGGCCGGCTGTGCAGCACTTTTTGAAATAGCCGGCCCCCCTTTACAGAGCTGAAGCTGCATCGAAGTCCCAAAGATCCGAAATCCTGAAGAGCCGAAGCCTTGAAAGCAGCCAAAGTTGATGTCCCGAAAAGACCCGAAGCCACGAAAGGAGCCAAAGTTGAAGTTCCGAAGCCGTGAAAAGACTTAAAGCCACTAAAGGAGCCGAAGTTGAAGTCCCGAAACCGCAAAAAGACTAGAAGCCGAAGTTGAAGTCCTGAAGCCACAAGTTGGGTTCTCCTAAATTAAACCTCTAGCCACCAACGTATTATTTTAATACTCTATAGGCCCCTGCCCCCAATGTTTTTTTTTTTTAAATATTCTCTGAAGCCCCAATGTTTATTTTTAACTTCTTTTTTTTTTTTTTTTTTTTAACTTATGGGGGGCCCTGACCACCAATGATTTTTTAAAAAAAAAAAACTTCTATGGGGGGCCGGTCACTAACTTTTTTTAACTTATAAGGGGCCCCTGACCATCAATGGGGTTTAACGTTTTTAGCGCTGATGTCTGTGTGGTCTTTTAACTGTGGTTTGGGCGGATCTGGGATGGGGCTTGGGGGGGGTAGGGCACAGGGGGCCCAGAAAATGTTGTACGGGGCCCCGTGATTTCTAATGTTGGCCTTGCCTATGCCCTCACCCCCACCCCGTGACCCACACAAACCCCGTTTCTTCCATCAAGTCCTTCACCTAAAATGTTACTTTTAGTCTCTTGGGTCCCCCTCTGCCATGGAACTTTTTTTTACATAAGACATGAATAGAACTGTTGTTGGCCACACCCTTGATCTATACTGACCCGCCCCCAAACTCTGCCCATTTGCTCCACCCATTGGTGTCCTCTTACTAGGACTGTCCCTATTAAATGGCAAATATGCAAATAATCTTGATTTATGCCCATGTTCTGATTAAATGTTCTCCCTCTATTTACCTGTAGGCATTGGAGTTTTTTATTTGGCTTTTCTTTATGTACAGATTAGTGATCAGTCGCAGTCGCTCCCAAGCTTGGAGTTCTGGGATCACTTATAGAAATGGCACGGTTTATTTAAAACAATTTGCTCTCGTTGGCATCCTGTGTTTTCTCCGCTTAAAACAACATTAGAATATCAAGGTTTAATGGGTTTCGTCTCGCATTCCCATACTTCATTGTAACGAATACGTTCTACCTGCTGTGCTGTTGCCTAGCAACCTGTGTGGTTCATTTACCTTTAAGGCATTGCCACTCTTTCCAGCTCCGCTTGTTTAATCCCTTTCCGACACACCGGGTGGGGTCAGGGGTCAATCTCAATGGCAAATATTGGTAATAAAGGTAGGAGTTTGCGCTTCCTCTTCAGAACTCAAGGTACTGTAAACTGATTAAAGGGCAAAAAAACCTAAAATAAAAAGTTGCTCAGCTACCACTCCCAGCACGCTTGGTGTATGATGTGATTTGTAGCTCAGCAGTTCAGGTATAGAGTATTAAGAGATAACTCAGTAACAACCCAGCCCTACCTTTGATAAGCCCTTGGCACAAAGACAAGTAGGGTCTTGGCAACAAGCAGAAATGGATGGGAGTCTCGCCAGGGGCATGGAGTGATCTGTCTGACGTCTCTTCATGTCTCTGGGGTGTCAGTTCCAGGAAACGAGGAATCCTTGCCATGCGCCACATAATTCCTTTGCTGACAGATGTCTCTAACGTTACAATACACTCTAGGGCCCCTTAGTTGACAACAGAAGCCAATAGGTCACTGCTGTCTGTCAGCCATTTTATGCATGACATTGGATGAGAATCCTTTCTCAGCAGTCTCGCTTGTGTCATTCGTGCGCCACATATTTTGCCTGTCATTATATTTAGTTGCTGTGTTGTGGGTGAAGCAGCAGCTGCTTATTAATGTGTAGGATTTACACTAATGCCCGAACCACTCACAATTCCAATAACATGAGGGATAGAGACGTCCATGTCACAGTGACACAATTATTAGCAGGATCAAAGACAGGAATCGGAAACTTTGACTCTTGGAATGGTGACACGTGGCCCAGACCTGACACCGTATTAATATCATACAGAAATGCGTCGTACAGCCTGGCAGCCATGTTGTATCTGTGCTGGAAAGTTCCCAGCATGCATCAGGCTGTGCTGACTGGAAGATGTACTAGGGTGTACATGCTATACCCAGGGCTGCCATTAGGGGGTACTGCAACGAGAGGGTCCATAGATGGGAAGGCACAATTTCTAGGTTGTGAATGGGGTGCAGAGCTTGGGTGGGAGGGAGTTTTTTTTTATTGGTGGGTCGGACTCGGTAGGACCCACCACTTATAGGGTCAAGCCTGGGAGAGAGCCCTACTAACTTAAAATTATGAGGTCCCATAATAACTTATAGTGGCCTCCAGTCTGTCAGTCTTGATTGTAAATAGTGATGGCCGAATTTGTCCTGTTTTGCTTCGCCAAAAACTTCATGGCTTTCCTACAAAATTTGCAAAACTCCAAAAAATTTAAGGATTTAAGAATTTTGAGGCCAGCGTCAATTCACGGGTGTCAAAACCGACGCCAGCGACAATTCCGACGCGCATTAAAGTCAATGGCTTGCATTTAATTGTTGCTGGCATCAGAATTCTCGGATTTGCGAATTTATTTGCCTGCAGCAAAACGTGGAAATTCACCCATCACTAATTGTAAAGAAGGGGCCCCACCAGAAGGAGAATATAAAGTCTCTTAATGGTCGAAAATGAAGAGGGTAGGATGGTGGAGTAAGGGGGTGAAGTGGTGAGGATTGGGCAGATTGGGGGTAGGTAGGCTTATTGGGTTGGTTAGAGCTGGCTGAGAAATGTGCATTGGGGCAGATTGGTGGAAGGATCAGGTGCAGGGACAGACAGAGACAGAATTTGACTTGCCAGTAAGGCTGCCATCTTTTAGTTCTGGCCCTAATGGCTGGTGACGTAGAGGGTGTTGGTTGTGATGTTTTGGTGCAGAGTCACTAGGTTTCGATACCGGTTTGACCAGGAAGGGACTGCAGAGCTTGGATTAGGTGAGTAGAGGAGCAGAGAGGGGTGGATCTGAGGTGGGCCAGGGGCGAAACAGTAGGGATTACAAATTTACCATTTAATACATTGATAGTAAATTTGTAATACTGACCTTGGCTGGTATTTTACTGGAAAGGCCGGTGAATGAATATATATATATATATATATATATATATATATATATATATATATATATATATATATATAAATAAAAGGCCATATTAAAGGCTCACAGATTCCTACAGAGAGATTTGGATAATGAAGTGTGCCAGAGAGAGAGAGAAAGGTTTGCTGGTGGGATTAAAAAGATTAAACATTGTAATGAAGGTCACACCATCAGATGTTCCATTCAGTAGGGATAGTGTAGCCTTTACTAGTAACCACATTGGCCTCCACATTGCCAGTGCCTTTCTACTGTCTCTCCTGGTAACAATGACAGTTATAGGAAATATAAGTGCAAAGATAAGCGGGAAAGAAAGGCATTCTGTCTTGATACACTGGGAAAGAGAAAGGGACTTAACTGTCCCCTATATTAGCAATAGGAAGCTTTCTGTGCACCAATAAAACACATGTAGACAGATACTGTCACTGATAATGCAGTAGGGCCCAGCGCTGGCAAATCACTATAGAATCCTCCGTTCCCGGCAGCCTATTTCCCCCTGAATTACAGGTTTGAGCACTAAGCCAATTAAGAGCACCTTACAATAATGGGAGTCGTCAGCGAGATCCTTAAATATAAATCATTTTCACCTCCCCAGCCCTCATGATCCCCAGCAGCTCTGTCTCCCTCCGTCTCCATTGAAAGGGAATGTTTGCAGTTCCACTTCATCAGTTCACATTAGCCTCATGCTGAATATTTAAACACAGAGCAATTTAAGCATGCTACCGAGAGAGACAGCGGCAACGGCGAGGCCTCAAATCAGAGCAATTTAGTAAATCAGCTGCTTAGTTGCTGCCGGGGTGAATTGTCCCTCCTGACTGCCGGGAGTAACAGGGAAAGGAGCAGGTGCCAGTTTATATTCTCCATAATATTCTCCAACTTGCAGAGAGGTTCCAGTCCCTAAAGGATAAAAAAACTGCACAGAGATTTATGGCCACACTTATGAGTCCTCCTCACCCCTACTTTTCCCCTTACTTGGTGATCATTCAGGTTCTCCTTTGGCTCAAGGTGTGGCCATTCCTCCTAGCAGAAAATCACTGTGGACCCTGCCCAAGGGCATAGTAAATTCTCCCCACTGGTTTAGGCGGTCCAAAATGAAGCCAAACAAGAAAACTGATCTTAGGAAAAGACTGGCAAGTATAGTCGCTGGAGGACGACAGTCCAAAGTGATACATAGTCCCTCTTAGCTCAGCAAAAATTAGCTTGACCCTTATGGGAATCATTTACTAAAGGTGGGAAAAAATGGGAATTTTGTGCCCTTCCCATCTGAAAATGTAAATAGGCATAATGCAATGCTGTAGTAATGATACAGGCACATGGGGGCTCCCCCTATCCTAACAGTCCTCTAAGGAACAATGAAACCATGTAGTTAACATCGACTCTATGGCTGTAAATCAGGGAATAATGGGTTCAATCCCTGTTCCAGTCAATTGATCTCACTGTGCTTGCAGCCAGAAAATAGACTGGAATCTCTATGGGTCAAGGAATCTGTCTGAAGACGTTCAATGCTTTAGCCTAAAAAACAACTGGGGTGACAATTGGGAGAGAATGGACATTTGGCCTCCTAGATACTCCTGAAACCCCATTCTGAAGGTCAGTTAGGGTAAGAACTTGGTGGAATGGCCATTTGCTCTCCTAGATACCCCTGAAAGCCGATCTTGAAGGACAGTTAGGTTGAGAACTGGGGAGAATGACAATTAGTGCTCCTAGATACCCCTGAAAGCCCATCTTAAAAGCCAGTTAGGGTGAGAACTGGGGAGAATGACCATTTGTTCTCCTAGATTCCCTTGAAAACCCAACTTGGTCAATTAGGGTGAGATTTGCTTCCCTACACCTACATATTTGGTGAATGACTGATAAACCAATAATTTCCTATATCTGTACCCATTTAATGCTCTAAGGTTGGCATGACCAAAGGCTGGACCTTCAAGGGGGTCCCTGACCAAAGTTAGGACCTTCAAATAGGGCTTGAACTTGATCCCTTACTCACAGCCTGTTAGTTCAGAAGGGAGGAAACCATTAGTCCAGTGGTCATAATATGAAAGGAATCATGTGTTTCTTCCATTAGAAATCTTCAGATTTTATATAGAACCCACTTCTCTCCAGCACTCATTCACACACAGCCAGAACCTTTGCAATGCTCTCGGAAGACCGTTCCTGTGAATGTCCCACTTATTGGTTCTCATCAGAGAGGGAAGTGGGTTTGTTTCCACCTGCCCGTGCTCGTGGAGAAGTCTTGTGAGACAGACACCTCAGGGGGGCTCAGTTTAGCTGCTGATCCTTTCCCTTGGATACAAGCAGAGCTGTGGCTCATTAGTGTTTCTCCCTGGGGCTGAGAACTCAGCACCATGGCTTTGCTGTGTGATCCATCATTGTAAAGTCATCTGTCCCAGGCAGCTGTGCGCAGGCTACTCGATCGAAGGAACAGCTTTTACAAGTCTATTATTGCAGGCAGGACAGTAATTGAGCAGCAGGGATGGAAAGGTGCAGCTCTCGGAATCAGACAGCAATTGGCAATTGATAATATCACAAAGCAAATCATCCATCTTGGTGCATTGGATCTGTCCTGGTTTTAATCTTGTTCAGGGGCTTATTGGGGGTTTTACCTATAATCTTAAAGAGGCAGGCTTTTTAATCAGGGGAATTTGATCCAATAAGCCTGATGCTAAAGAAACCTGCAATTGCAAAATGGGGTGATAGTAGGAGATAATAGTAAGGATGTAGGGGGCTGTGACACTGGGTTTATTCTATGGAGAATTCACTTAATCCCCTCAAGTCTAACAATACTTACTGTGCTCAATAAAGACTAGTTGGGTCCCACCGGAGGCAGCTGCTCTCTTTGTTATTACAATAAGAACCAAAGTCTGCTGTAATGTTATACTGAAGATGCCAAAGATCAGAAAGGTCCAGACTAGTGATGAGTGAATTTATTCGCCGGCCATGGATTCGCGGCAAAATCTGTAATATGGCCATGTGTAAATACTTTCGAAAAACTGTGGCGAAAAGTCGCCGTGGAAAAATTTGCCGTGAAAAAATGCCCATTGACTTTTAGTGCATTAGAACAAAAAAGTTGCCATAAGAAAAAACTCCCATTGACTTTAATGCATTAGGACAAAAGAGTCGCCATAATAAAAAAACTCCCATTGACTTTAATGCATTAGGACAAAAAAAATTGTCATAAGAAAAAAACCATTGACTTTACTGCATTAGGACAAAAAGTCGAAATAAAAAAAACGCCCATTGACTTTAATGCATTAGGATAAAAAAAAGTCGCCATAAGAAAAAAACGTCCATTGATTTTAATGTATTAGGACAAAAAAAGTGACCATAAGAAAAAACGTCCATTAACTTTAATGCATTAGGACAAAAAAGTTGCCATAAGTAAAAAAACTTCCATTGACTTTAAGGCATTAGGTCAAAAAAAGTCGCCATAAGAAAAAACGCTGATTGACTTTAATGCATTAGGACAAAAAAAGTTGCCATAAGAAAAAACGTCCATTGACTTTAATGCATTAGGACAAAAAAAGTCGCCATAAGAAAAAACGCCCGTTGACTCTAATGCACCAGGACAAAGAAAGTCGCCGTAAGAAAAAACGCCCATTGGCTTTAATGCATTAGGACAAAAATAGTCGCCTTAAGAAAAAACGCCCGTTGCCTTTAATGCAGCAGGACAAAAAAAGTCGCCGTAAGAAAGAACGCCCGCTGACTTTAATGGATTTGGAGTAAAAAAAATTGTCACGCACGTAAAAATGCTCATTGACTTCAATGTGTTTTGCAAAATGTTGCCATTTCGCAAATTTTTCCCCAGTTTCGGAAATTTTTTCAGTGAAACGGGAGAGATAGGCTCATCACTAGTCCAAACTTGAGGTGGTCATTCACTCGATAAAATACTCCCCTTTGTATTTTTCAGTCCTACACAACATTTTCCGCACACAAATGTATTTGTTATTAGTGCTGGCGCATTGTGCCCTGGGATAACCCAGTTTGCCTGTCCCCATGACTGATTCTGCACATGCAGCCGGCAAAAGAGCCACAATATTTGGCACAAGCCTTCAGGACTCTGGAACAGCCCCCTCTGTTGTTATGTAAAACAGGGTAACTATAAAGCAGCTGCTTTTATTCTATTCGGCTGAATGCATGGAACACAATCGGCCTTGTGTATATCCCTCTATATCTGTTAACACAAGCATATGTTAATGGACTTGTAAGACCCTTTCCCACTCCGTTCATTAGATGAATGCTCTCTTTAAACACTTGCTTTTCCGTAAATATCAGTCATTTGCCAAGATTAGTAAATATAGTATGTTCCCAGACAATAAACACAGTGCTGCTGCCCTTTCAGATCCATGACATGATGCCATCAAATTTACATGGGGGAGTAAATGGGCTGCCATGATTGCTGGCCTCCGAATCGCACTAGCAGTAAACAAGAGGTTAACTCTATAGTGCCAAAACCATTATTGAGGAAATTTAGCACCTTGGACAGCTCTGTAAAATCTTTATTGCTTTTCTGACCCGCACGGCATGTTTTCCCCGTGTGTTCCTCCCTTCTCCCCTCTGATTGAAAGGCAATATATTACATCCTGAACACAAACATGCCTCGGGCCAGCGCACTTGCTGGGGGAGCAGTGACACGAAGGGGACTGTAATTTTCTGGTCACTGTTCTCCGGGACACCAAGGCAGGCGTGCTGGGTCACCAAATCGCTCCACTAGCCAAATCATCATCTCTGGTTTTACTGGTCTTTATTTCATCTGCCTCAGCTCCTGTGTTTAGGTGTCAGTGTTATCTGACATTATTGTCTTCTCCAATGGCAATTAGAGGGTAATTATGGTACCCTACTGTCATAGGAAAACATGTGGTTGTTTTTTTTAATAGTGCTGCTCCAGCAGAATTCTGCACTGAAATCCAAACAGATTTTTTTTATATTTAATTTTGAAATCTGACATGGGGCTAGACATATTGTCAGTTTTCCAGCTGCCCCCAGTCATGTGACTTGTGCTCTGATAAACTTCAGTCACTCTTACTGCTTTACTGCTGTTCTGCAAGTTGGAGTGATATCACCCCCTCCTTTTCCCCCCAGCAGCCTAACAACAGAACAATGCAAAGGTAACCAGATAGCAGCTCCCTAACACAAGATAACAGCTCCCTGGTAGATCTAAGAACAACACTCAATAGTAAAATCCAGGTCCCACTGAGACACATTCAGTTAAATTGAGTAGGAAAAACAACAGCCTGCCAGAAAGCAGTTCCATCCTAAAGTGCTGGCTCTGAAAGCACATGACCAGGCAAAATGACCTGAGATGCACCTACACACCAATATTACAACTAAAAAAATACACTTGGCAAAGTCTCCCATTGAGCTCCAGAAGATACATTGTAGGGGAGAATCAAAGGCAAAAAATTATGCTGGAGGATGTAACATATAAAGAAAATATGGTAGATGGATTGAATGATTGCCCAGATAATCTCAGAAGAAGAAAATATAGATGCAGGGCACTCCTGAGAATGGAGCTTTCTAAGGTTGTTAGAGATTGGGCCACAAGAGAGACCCCCAAATGACAAAAACTTAGAACCAAGAAGAGGCAAGAAAGTCTGGAATATACATGAAGTATGACGGGTTGCTTCCTCTATAGAAGACATTGCTGAACTTCAGTTCAAGAGGCCCATGGTGGTCCAACCTTTGGTGAGGCTCTCCCTTTAGCTCACAACAAGGTCACTCAAGTTATTGTTCCAAAAATATATAGGGCAGAGAATTTAGACCTTTAAAGGTGATTCACCTTTAAATTAACTTTTAGTATGATGTAGAGAGTGATATTCTGAGAAAATTTGCAATAGGTCCAAATGACACTAGTAACCATTCACTGATTTGAATAGGACACTGGAATATGAATAGGACAGGGTCTGAATAGAAAGATGAGTAATACAAAGTAGCAATAACAAAAAAATGTGACGCTTTACAGAGTGTTTGTTTTTAGGTGGGGTCAGTGACCCCCATTTGAAAGCTGGAAAGAGTCAGAAGAAATAATTAAACAACTGTAAAAAAATAAAATAATGAAGACCAATTGAAAAGTTGCTTAACATTGGCCATTCTAACATACTAAAAGTTAACTGAAAGGTGAACAACCCCTTTAATGCTTATTTCAAGAAGGACTTGCGTCCGAGGTCGTTTGCTTGTACCTTTCTTCCCACCAGTGCTCCCTAACTTGAATGCTGCCCAAGTAAGGGTTCAGGAGGAAGAATGTTTACATGTCTTCCCCATTCGTCCCTTATTAATACAGTGATGCTGAGCACAGACAGCACATGGACCTGTGGCCAGAGACACCAATAGCAGAGCAGGGTTCAAAGTGTGAAAAACATGGAGGTTTGTCCCGATTTTGTGCTCTTTTCCTCACCAGCAATAACAGTCCCCTTATATCATCTTGCCTTACTATACACACAATCCCACTGTTACAACTCCTTCAGTTACATTAGGAGTGCCCAAAAGGTAGATCTACCAGTAGACCTTTATCTGGGGATCAGTAGATCTCAAAACACTGTCAATAAATAGCTGGTCTATATCACCCTCCTGTTTCATGCTTTTCATTCAGATATTTATAAGTTTAGGTTACATAAGAAATACATGTTTAAATATAGCAATATACATCTTCTCAAAAATATATTTTTAGGTAATATTTATCATGAAACAAAAAGTTAAAGGTGGCCACACACTATTAGATCCTTTCGAGGTCGTCAAACGAGCGGATCTTAACCCGATAGGCCCTCTAACAGCTGGGCGATACGTGAATCCAAATGTTCGGAACTTGGGCCAAACAATCGGATTACAGTGCTACGAATGGGCACCGACGGGTCCTGGATCGTGGGCACCGACGGGTCCTGGATCGTGGAAAAAAATCAAACTGGATTGAATAATATCTGCCCAATTTCGGGTCGGATATCAATCAGAACGACCCGTCGGGAAGCCCCACACGGGCAGATAAGATGCCGAATCGGTCTAAATTAGGGGTGTCCAAACTGCGGCCCAAGGGCCACATGCGGCCCAGGATGCATATGAATGCGGCCCAGCTTGAAACGCTTGGTTCCCGAGGAAATAGGAGGAGGGGGGACTCTGCCCATTGCCCAGTTAGAAATAATAATATAATAATACGTCTATTTAATATCCAGGTGTCCCTTATTCCAGTGTATACCTCCATCTGGTTATCCAACTGGCATTGTAGTTCTTTTCTGTGTATTTCCTTTAATTTTACAAATCAAACGTGTTTGTGTATTTCATGTGTGGCCCCAGACAATTGTTCTTTTTCTAAAGTGGCCCGGTGAGCCAAAAGTTTGGGCACCGCTGGTCTAAAGAACCGATATCGGCAGCTTCAAATTACCCGTGTATGGCCACCTTAACTATGCTTTTAAAGATATAGATCATAATGGAACATCACTAAAAGTAGACCCTGCATTAGTAAATTACGTGCGCTTCAGAGTTACATTTTATCCCACAATTACAGTCCCTTCTTGTCTCTCTATACACATTATCCCACAATTACAGCTCTTCCCCCTAATGTCAGCTTTCCATACAATGCACACTATACCCCACTTACATTTTCTTCCCATCACACTATCTATCTTTATTATACACACTCGCTCATTTCCAGACCCTTTCAACGGTTTCTTTCCCTCTACATGAAACGGTTGCTCTGTGGGGACCCAGAATAGTGGCCCCTATTCATTCCCCTGAGAGACAGATGTGAGCCTTCCAATCCTAGGTGAACAAACAGCAACACAAGTGGGGGGGGGGCAGATGTGTTGCCCCTCGTGGTTCCCCCCCAGCTCACTAAGAGACTCATCTTGATACAGCACAGAATGTTAAATTGCAAAAATGCTAATATCTATCTAAAAGCGTGTCATCTGAGATTTTGGGAAAAAGGTTTATGGTGACAGCAAAATGAATGCAATTAGATCTCAATTTTCTGATGAGAAGCTGCCGGGGGAATGGCTCTGAGCAATTTGCTTTTTTTGGGGAAGGGCGGTGTCTTTTTTCTCTTTTTTCAACTTTCTACAACTTTATGGGAAGAGTCCTCTGAGAGCAGGGGTGCTTTATTAAAAGAGAAAATACGGCTAAAAATGCTATATTTTATATAGTGAACTTATTGCACGAGGCTACAGTTTCAGCTTGTCAATAGCAGCAATGATCCAGGACTTCAAACTTGTCACAGGGGGTCACCATCTTGGAAAGTGTCTGTGACACTCACATGCTCAGTGGGCTCTGATTGGCTGTTGAGAAGCTAAGCTTAGGGCTCGTCACTAATTATCCAGCAGAAAATGAGCTTCCCTGGCTGTAATATAAGCTGATGCTACAGGTTTGCTGATTATTAAATTCTGATGCTAATTGCACTGGTTTCTGTGCTGCCATGTAGTAATTATCTGTATTAATTACTAATCAGCCTTATATTGTGACATTTCTATTCTATGTGTACTGTATATTGTGAGTGGGTCCCTAAGCTCAGTAAGTGACCGCAGCACAGAGCATGTGCAGTGAATCAGCAGAAAAGAAGACAGGGAGCTACTGGGGCATCTTTGGAGACACAGATCTTTACTGCTAAAGGGCTGTGGTTGCCCTGGGGCTGGTACAGGACCCCAAAACATAATGTACAACATTTCTAGCCTAATTATTCAGTTAAGCTTTAGTTCTCCTTTAAAGGCTTCCTCTGAATTACGCATTCGCCAAAGCAGAGTACATGGGAATTACCCCAAATTTTGAAATAGCATCTGTTTTGGTACATATATGTGTATGTATATATATATATATATATATATATATATATATATATATATATATATATATATATATATTGACATGTTCTTCTCTGGGATAGTTCCATTTGATTTGGAACAAGCTAATGGCCTTGTGTATCTTTATCCATAGGAGGTGATTCTAAAGCGGGCTGCAGACCTGGTGGAAGCCTTATATGGAATGCCACACAACAATCAGGTATTGTCCGTTGTGGGTTTAGATAAAACCTACACCATTTGGAATGATCTATATCTAATTGCTGTGAGAGGTGGTGGGACCCAGTCCTATGCTGTCAATTTGTATGTAAAATGTTTTATGTAGGCAGCCCCCTCCTCTATTCATTGGTGGACATTGCTGAAAGTCACATGTGCATGACTTGCCATCAACTCAGACTAGTGATCCCTTTACCAATGGCTTGTGAGTAACATGCTGCTCACCAACCCCTTGGATGTTGCTCCCGGTGGTCTCAAAAGCAGGTGCTTATTTTTAAATTCCTGGCATGGAGGAAAGTTTTGGTTACATAAAAACCAGGTGCACTGCCAAACAGATACATGATATTGCTGAGTTGTGTAGTTCTACTTGTTGAACAATAATCCGGAGTTCAATGTGGATTCCAAAATTCTTATTCAATAGTCAAATATAGGGATGGGCGATTTTGACCCGTTTCGTTTCACCAAAAATTCGCACCAGGCGAAATGTCACCGACGCCCATTAAAGTCCACGGGCGTCAAAAAAATTGTTGCGCGGCGACATTTTTTGACACGCGTCCTTTTTTTTGGCGCACAACGCTATACAAGTCTATGGGTGTCACTCTTTCAGCGAAACAAGGCGAAAAAATTCACCCATCCCTAGTCAAAAATCATACAAAGTAGTCACATCCCAGGGAAGCCCCCAGTCCAAGGGCCATATAGTTTAGTAAAGTCAAACGAAAGCAAAGATCAGGAGAGACTTACTGTTACTTTAAGAGACGAGCCCAAATGATATATAAAAAGAACAAAATCTTTATTAGGACATGCTTAAGCCTAACGCATTTCAGGCCAAGAATGGGCACTTACTCATAGGACTACATGTATTGCCAAACAAAGCCTCCTGTATGTAACCAGTCCACACCTTCAGAAATCCAATGAAGGCCTTTACTCGGCATCCAGGAACTTTTTTTGTGTTGCTTTCCAACTTTTCTGTATTTGAAAGTGGCTCACGGGTAAATAAAGGTTGGGGACCCCTGATGTAGAGCCTGCCATTGACTGAAGTGCCACAGCAACCCTCCAGCTCCACAAAAAAAAGCTTTTACTTTGATGGGTTTTTAGCCTTCAATGTAAAGGAAATATATTACATGAAGTGCCCATGAGAATAAAGATATTTGTAGGTTATTGGTATAAATGGTTGAATTTTCCTCTCTTTATGACCCGTTACATAGGAAATAATACTGAAGCGAGCAGCGGATATTGCTGAAGCCTTGTATAGCGTCCCACGGAACCACAGCCAGCTCCCCACCCTCACAAACTCTTCTGTGCACCCGGGAATGATGGGAGTCAATTCATTCAGCGGACAGTTGGCAGTAAATGTATCGGAGCCATCACAAGTCACCAACCAGGGTAAGAGCAAACAAAAAGAAATGTTTATTCAGCTTTTTCACCTCAGAATTCCATGACCAGCACAAAAGCACTTGGCCTTTGTCCTTTATATGCGCATGGGACCCCCTTAGTGACTACTTTAGAGTAGGGGGTACATTATCCCTTATAATACATGAGTGATACTCAGAGTTCCCTGTATAACTCAGCCTGCAGCCCTGTGTCTTTATATGGTCACAGAACCCCTCAGTGACTTCTAATATCCTTATGATTTACAGTATTGGGTACATTATCCCTTATAATACATGAGTGATACTCAGAGTTCCCTGTATAACTCAGCCTGCAGCCTTGTGCCTTTATATGGTCACAGAACAACCCCTCAGTGACTTCTAATATCCTTATCATTTACAGTAGGGGGTACATTATCCCTTATAATACATGAGTGATACTCAGAGTTCCCTGTATAACTTAGCCTGCAGCCTTGTGCCTTTATATGGTCACAGAACCCCTCAGTGACTTCTAATATCCTTATCAGTTACAGTAGGGGGTACATTATCCCTTATAATACATGAGTGATACTCAGAGTTCCCTGTATAACTCAGCCTGCAGCCTTGTGCCTTTATATGGTCACAGAACAACCCCTCAATGACTTCTAATATCCTTATATTATCCCTAATAATACATGAGTGATACTCAGAGTTCCCTATATGACTCGGCCTGTAGAGAGTACATTATTCCCTATATAAACATATGAATGTCTTGATTATCTCCTCCCCTACTGCATGAGCTCCAACATGTTGACGTGGTACCAGCCCACTTCATGGTAATGGTTAATTACCTGTAGTCGTGCATAAGGGTGCAAATGTGCAAGAGGAATAATTCACCCCACTATATTTGTTCACTGCTACAGCTATAGAAAAACCAACTATGGGTCCCTATGCCTTTCTATGCACCCAATTCTGCAGGTACAGCCCCTTACACTTGCCTTTCTATAGAGCCCTCTGCTTGTGAGATATTGTGCCGGTGCCTAATGCCGGGGGCTGTAAGCAATAAGTGTCCTATCAAAATACAAGTGTCCCAGTGATACTTCCATTTAGCTGTATGTTCAATAAAGATCTGCTTAATCAACAAAGCTAAGTACTTGTCAGTTTTACATTATAACAACCAGCATCTGCCATAAAAGCGCCGGCAGTAAGTGGAGCTGCACAAGGTGGAGAATCTGTCATTATATACAGCCTTTTCTTATCTTCCCCCCCCCCCAATAAACCAATATGCTTTTATAGCAAGAAAAATAGCAGCGAGTAAAACGCTAAAGATATACAGCTCCCCTGATCAGTAGGTTCTGTGCCTAGAATTCCTGATGGGTTTCCTGGAGGCCGGTTTAACGTGAGCGATCAAGCAAGAAATCTGCCTTCCCAGCACATGGAGCAGATGTGTCTGAGATATGAGATGAACCGAGGGGGGATATTGGTGATCACAGCAGCAGGGCCACTATCAGAAACCTACAACTGAGACTCACCCGATGTAACATACAGGCCCCAGAAATAATACTGAACACCCTGTACCCCACTGCTCTTGCCATAAATCATACTCAAAAAATGCTTGGAAAAGCCTAGCTCTGCTTAAAGAGAGACGGAATCGCGAAAATGAAAATGTAATATAAGCCTCCTCATACTGAAGAAAAACTTTCAATTAAAAATTCTGCATTGTTTCTGAAATAATCAAATTTATATTCACTTTTCCTCTCTCAGCATCTGTTTCTCTTCATCGTCTTCATGCAGCAGTTGGGAGTCAGATATTCATTGACAGATCCAATATACAGAAGAGATCTAATGTATATTATAGGGAGCTCCTTTCCTAGCAGATGTATTAGAGCTCATCCAATAACTGATTCCAGTAAAAACAAAATCTAACAAAATAACTGCCTTTTGCACAAATTCTGCATGTAGAGAGACATGATGTCTGGTGAGTTTAATAGAGTGAGTTCTAATACATCTTCTAGGCAAAAGGAGCCCCCCTATAAGATATATTGGATCATTCATCTGACACCCAACTCCTGAATGAAGACAGAATCAGGAGAAACAGATGCTGAGAGAGGGATAGTGAAGATAAACTTGATTTTTAAGAATATTTAATTGATTGTGTTTAGAAAAGTTTCTTATTTCAGTATGCTGAAGCTAATATTACATTTTCATGTTTACGATAGTTCCCCTTTAAGGGTAAGGCCACACGAGGAGATTCAGGGAGATTTTGTCGCCTGGCGACTAATCGCCTCGTCTTTTGAGCGATTATCTCCCCGAACTGCCTCCGCGTTTTTTTCCCCATAGGCTACAAAGAAAAGATCGTCTGCGCTAATGCACACGCAGCGATGCGTTTTCTATATGCAATTGGTTTTCATTTGTTGTTATTTGTGGGTTTTAAGTTATTTAGCTTTTTCTTCAGCAGCTCTCTAGTTTGAAATGTCTGCAGTCTGGTTACTAGGGTCCAAATTACCCTAGCAACCATGCATTGATATGAATAAGAGACTGGAATATGAATAAGAGAGGCCTGAATAGAAAGATGAGAACTAAAAAGTAGCAATAACAATACATTTGTAGCCACGGAGAGCATTTGTTTTTTAGATGGGATCAGTGACCCCCATTTGAAAGCTGGAAAGAGTCAGAAGAAGAAGGCAAATAACTTAAAAACTATAAAAAATAAATAAATAATGAAGACCAATTTAAAAGTTACTTAAAATTGGCCCTACTGTAACATACTAAAAGTTAACTTAAAGGAGAACCACCCCTTTAATATACGGGGATATAAAGACCTGGGTTTGTTTTTACAGCATAGGAGGGACAATGTGGCCTGATTTGTGTAGTATTTACAAAAGTAAAGTATTATTTTGGAGGTCCTGCTTTATGGCTGAGATTCTAGCTATCTTTATAACAGAGGCACAGACCACATTGTGCTTTCTGTAAGGTATCACTGAATGAATTGTTGCCCTTTATTTTCTGATAAGGAGGTAATAATACTGTATAAAACCATATTCAAAAGGCCAGAGCCATATTATTATCATGTAACTGGTCAATATCTTCTCTCCCCAGGTTTCTCTCGCAACACAAGCAGCGTATCCCCTCACAGCTATGCGCCAAGCACCACCCCTCAGCAATCCAACTACAGCTCAGTGACCACCAGCATGAATGGCTACGGGAACACAGCCATGTCCAGCCTCACCGGATCTCCTAGTTTCCTCAATGGCTCAGCTGCCAACTCCCCCTATGCCAGTAAGTGACCAAAAGTCTCTAAACTATAACACATGTATATAGTATAACCCTAAAAGCAACTCTATGGGGGGAATTTACGAAAATGGACTAGTGATGGGCGAATAAATTCCCGGCGTCAAAACCGTTGCGCGTCAACACTATTGGGAAGCCCATTGACTAACGTCTGTGTCAAAATTGACGCAAGCGTCCTATCACCAGGCGTATTTTTGCTCAGGCAAACAATCATTACTCCGCAAATTCACTAAAGTGTGGACTTTACAGAACGTTACGCCTTTCTCCAGAGTTTCCTTCACCGCCTTAGACCTGGCGAACTGACAAGCTGAAGCGACATCCTCCTCAATCTTATGTCAGTGACACCCCGAATAGTCATAAAAGTTGTAAAAAACGTTTTATCATTTTTTTTAAGTGTGATTGTCTTTAAAATTTCTAACTATTAAAGGTATTTGTGTTAAACGTTTTTTTCCCAGCCATTTGAGGGGCATGCCACATAAAGGTGGGCTCAGAGGATCTCTTTAGTCTTTATTTTGCTTCTTTGGACAATTGTAATAATTGGCCACTTCAAGCATTTGCACCAACATCTCTAATAAAGACATATATATGACCTATATGTACCCGCCCTATACAAATTGACCTAAGCGTAAGAGTAACGAAGTTTCACTCGGCAGAATTTAACGCTAGTGAAAGTTCGCTATGAAATGGTTGCTCTGACGAATTAACGCTAGCGGAACTTCTGCTATTAGTGTAGTGGTAATGAATTTGCGCCTGGCAAACTGGCACAAAGTATGGTGGATTGTTTGCTGGCAAAAATTCGCCATTTATATATTTATATACTGTAGTAACTATAGCGCTTACTATTTTTCTTGATTTTTTGCAGTTGTCCCATCCAGTCCAACCATGGCTTCCTCCACCAGCCTCCCTTCAAACTGCAGCAGTTCCTCTGGCATTTTCTCCTTCTCTCCAGCCAATATGGTGTCAGCCGTCAAACAGAAGAGCGCCTTTGCCCCAGTAGTTAGACCACAGGCATCCCCACCCCCAACCTGCAGCAGCTCTAATGCCACCAGCCTGCAAGGTGAGAAGCTCCCTCAATTCCATCCTATGTCCAACACAGCAGATTCCATTAAACAAGAAAACCTAGCAGAATTTCTGGTTTATTTTGGTCATCCAATCAAAAGACTCCTATATAGGTGTTTAGAGCTGGTTTGATTTGTCCATTTCAGATTAGCTTGTAGGGTAATTTACTTTTTAAAATCTGGAAGCACATTCTGCACTGTCAATAAAATAGGAAGGGATGTTTCAGCCTTGAATCTACAGCTCATTGAGACCCGTTGTACTGCCCCAATCCTTACTAGAAGAAAGTGTGGCTGCTTCATGGATGGACCAACTTAGGCCAGATCTCCCTGTTGCACAGGTGCCAGTTTCATATGGGGTAGAATTATCTATGCTTGGGATCCATAAGCTTAAAGGCACAGTAACATCAAAAAAATGTAAGTGTCCTAAAACAATGACAATATAATGTAGTGTTGTGCTGCACTGGTACAACTGGTGTTTGCTTCACAAACTCTACTATAATTTATATAACAAATTACTGTGTAGCCATGGGGGCAGCCATTCAAAGCTGAAAAAGGCACAAGATACACAGCAGATAACAGATAAGCTCTGTAGTATACAATGGGATTCTTCAGAACTTATCTGTTATCTACTGTGTATCCTGTGCTTGAATGGCTGCCCCCGTGGCTACACAGCAGTTTGTTTATATAAACTATAGTAGTACTTATCTGTTATCTACTGTGTATCCTGTGCTTGAATAGCTGCCCCCATGGCTACACAGCAGCTTGTTTATATAAACTATAGTAGAATTTCTGAAGCAAACACCTGTTTTAGGGCATCCGTTCAGATTCGGGAAGATTAGTCCCCCGCGACAAATCTCCCCTTCTTCAGGGCGACTAATCTCCCCAAACTGCCTCCCCACTGGAAAATTGCCTACGGGATGGCACTTAAAGCAATATTTTTCCGAAGTCGCCTGAAGTTTCCTTGTGAGGCAACTTCGGAAAACGAAGCGTTCCGAGTGCCATTCCACCGGCGATTCACATTCTAGCTGGTGGGAAGGCAGTTCAAGGAGATTAGTCGCCGGGTGACTAATCTCCCGAATCTGACCGTGTGTCTCTGCCCTTACCAGTGCAGGGCAACCCTACATAATATTATCATTAATTTTAAACACTTTAATTTTTTGGTGTTTCTGTTCTTTCAACACTTGATAATAATCATAGGCCAAAAGGGCTTCATTACTTAACACACAAAGCGATTTTCTTTTAAATACAGAAAACTATTAACTCCCCTAACATGAAGCCAACCCTTATGTGCACTTTTATGCATGTGAAGTCTTCCACTGCTCAACATTAACTTGTATTTGAAAATGAATCAGAGCTGGGGGACATGCTACTCGTTGCATCCCACTGACCGTAATGGGTGGCAATAAGATGCAATTTGGATCAGGTGACTAATTTGCCCTTTTGTCTTCCCTTATCAGACCAGTCATTTGTGGACAGTGGCAAGTTCCTCAGTGCAGGCTCTCTGCAGGGCTTGGCCTTCTCCTGAAGTATGTGACCAATTCTTCCGCCTTTATTGTGCTGTCGTGTTTCTGTGTTCTGTCCTTGTCTATTTGCTTAGGAATGGGGCATTTGATTGATATTAGTATTAAATGAGTAGACTATATGAGCAATATCAGCTAAACTACCCTTAAGGACCACCGAGCACTGAGATTTGAGTGTTCAGTCCTGTCTCTAGTGCAGACAACTAGCCATTGAATAGGTTACTTGAGTTACATTTAGTCAATTATAAATTGACCAATGAAGCTTCATTCAATCCCACCCTAAATCTCTGCCAATCGTTTTCAAGATTTATGAGATCCCTCTAAATCTCCCACAATGTTCACAGCAAATCTCAGCCAATCACATCCTAGTTTCAAGAGATTATGGTCATCCTGGGTCCACCAGATGACTCCCAGTTGCTTCTTAGGCCCATTAGTTCTCTGACAGTCAAAGACTAAGCTCAGCATTTATGAGGTAGTCTCAGCTCAAGGCAGCCATAGACTAGTATGCTTTCCAGCTGATTGGTGTTTGGTCCTTTCTTATTGTTCCAATTGTTTTGCAATTATCAGTACAGCAGGAAGTGAAGAGGAGCTACGGCTAGTGTGATTATGATTTTCAGAGAGAACTACAGAACTGTCTACAGAAGGGATCCCCAACCTTTTGAACCGTGAGCAACATTCAGTAGTAAAAGGAGTTGGGGAGCAACATTCAGAAGTAGGAGTTTGGGAGCAACACTAGCAAGAAAAATGTTCTTCGAGTACCAAATAAGCGCTGTGATCGGCCATTTGGTAGCCTCTATGTGGATTGTCAACTTACATTGAGGCTCTGTTTGGCAGTACACCTGGTTTTTATAGAACCAAAACTTGCCTCCAAGCCTGGAATTTGAAAATAAGCACCTGATTTGAGGCCACTGGGAGCAACATCCAAGGGGTTGGAGAGCAACATGTTACTCACGAGCTACTGGTTGGGGATCACTGGTCTACAGGCACAAGCCAAATGACTAGGACAAATATGCACATGGTTTCGAACCACTATATTTAGACAGAAAAGCATCAGGACATACTTCAAAAGAGTATTTTTGCTTGTTACATCTAGTCCTAGTCTTGTCTTTGTGTGTATGTTATCAAGATCTCCTCTTCCATTAACTCTGCATGACATCATTGATTACTTCACTGCAACATCATCGCCTGGACTCATTGGAATGCAAATGTATCAGGGAGTAGTTAGCTGATTGTTTAAATCATATGCAAAATGTATTTGCCTGGTGTTAGAACAGGACTAGGTATTCCCAAGGCTGTGAGATCCATGTGACGTGTATGAATATTTAGAATTGATGCCAAGCAGTCAATGAAATATCAAAATACCTAATATTTCTTGTGTTTATTGGTCAAAATTAATTGTGCCTATAGTCTATGTTTGAGCACCACATTGCTCTCAGCAAGAGCCTTTGTTGTCACCAGTTCCCTTGTGTAGAAGATGATGACATTAACAGGCTGAACCTTCAGAAGTGCTTTTATACCACGTGTGCTGCAAGTTATGGGGTGGGGGGTCCATATAAAGGACAAATTGTCACAAAGACTGACAAATCTAACAAATGTTATGAGTGGTCTCAATTATGGTGAGGAGTTGGCTACGTTGGGTTATTGCACTTGTGAAGAAGCCTTTAAAGGGCATGTAAAGGCAAAAAAATAAAATACTATCTTTACTTTCTTTAATGAAAAAGAAACCTATCTCAAATATACTTTAATTACAATATGTGTACCGTTTTTATAAGAAACCTGATCGTCTGCAGTGAAATTCTCCATTTACTGCTGTGGGATTGTCAGACGGTCCCTAACTGCTCTGCAGGGAAACAATCATACTTATGAACAGCAGGGGGAGCCCCCGCCTTACTTCCCAGCCATGCAGAACTCAAGCAGCTTTGTTTGTTTCCCTGTAGAGCAGTCGGCGACTGTGTAGAGATTTGTATTGGATTTTATTTTTGCCTTTACATCCCCTTTACTGTTGACAACTCCAGCTGCAGGGACAAAGATCATGGAGCCAGATTTAAAGAGATAAACTGGCATTCTATTTGGAGGATTATTTTGCTGCAGCCACTGGTTCTGCAGAGAGTTGGAGAAAGTTTGTATTAAACAATACAAAAACTATAAAATCCACATTAGATTACATGACAACACAGGACCCAGTGCAGTCTGTATATTCTGATTATTAATCAGTCGTGCTGTATTGGCTTCTGGCAGATATTATTTGACTTGTGCTGTTTTGATAATTTATGACGATCCCTAAGCAGCCCAGACCACACTGAGCATGTGCACAGTCTTGGTCTTGCAAAGATGTTTAACAAAATTACAAGATGGTGACCCCCTGTGGCCAACTTAAAAAGCATAAATCATTTGTTTTATTAGGCTTGTGGTGCAGTAAGTTCATGTCTATGTTTAGTATACAAAGTACAGTATTTGTAGCCTTTTTCTATTTTAGAATTTAGTTGCCCTTTAAAGGGAATAAATATCAGAGATTATACTCTATGTTTTATGGAACAAAATTAATCCAGGGCCTGGTGCCAATGTCTTTGTGGAGTAAGAAAATAATAGTTAAGTTAAAGGCAGCTACATGTGGCTATTTAGCACCTCACTTGTCAAATATCCAAATTGTCAGGCAATTTGTATATATACAAATAATGCTTTTGTTTTTTATATGATTGCCCATTTTCTCCAGATATGGGGGTTCTCTGGCAGAGGATTGCATTTGAGATGTCTATTAGGCTTTACTTTTGAGTGTTAAGGTTTATTGTCAAATATTACCCTTTGTTTCACTTTCGGAGGGTCACAATCTTACATGTAGGTTATCCTTTAAACATTGTGTGGCTGATCTAGCATAAGGTTATGGATGCATTAATGGTCTCACATATAGATTTAGATTTTGAAGCTGTCCATATCTATACCTGAAGGCTATTAACATAAAAAGCCCAGGCATCTGAATATACAAATATCTTCATCTCATCCCTCAAGCACCCTTTATTAGGGCAGAAGGCACCACCAGAACCATGACTTTGTTAGAGGTATAACCCCCCACAATACAACAATGATATTAAGAATTGGGCACCACACAGATTTAAGTCCATCAAAGCAGAAAAATATCAATATTAAGCAAAGACATTGCTTACCAAGGGCACCTCCGTATCTCTATTTATACACAAGAGACCAACTAGAAGCTTCTCCATAGATATGTATTTTTTGGCCACTAGGGGTTCTGTTTTTATGCATTTAATGGCAAGGCAAGCAAATCGTGCTTTTGATAAACTATTTTTTCCATTTAATCCCTATTTAAAGGGGATAAATACATTTATGACTAATAAGAGTATGCCCAATAGGAGAAAATATAATTCTAAAAACCTTTCCAATATGCATTTATTACATATTTTCAGTGCTTTCAATGTTATGTGTAATTGATACTGAAAGCTGTATCCGTGTCCATTGACTTTTGGAACGATGTTGCAGTTCTCCTTTAGCAAAGCCAGGTCTGTTAATCAGAGGCTTCTGTTACATTGTTTCAAACTTCACAACTAACAGGGCGGAGAACAGAAATGGAGCGACAGATGCTGCTTTTAATTGCAAATTTATCTACAAATAATGGTTATACCATCGAAAATATTCAATGAATGTATATTAGAAAGTTGATGAGCATCCCATTTTATTTCATTAGGCATCATTGAATTTTTGGGTTGGCATTGCTTTTAAATTAAAATAAATCAACCAAAACTTGCTAACACATTTAATCTTTACTCACGCATTCTCTCTCTGCAGTGCTTTGAGGATGTTATTGTTTGCCTGCAGGCCCATCTGGCACACGAGGGGGCATTATTTATCCGAATTGATCTGACTTTTTTTAATGAAAAAAGCCCAACCAAACTAGAATCCACAATTGGACCTTATTTATTATTTTAAAAGCATGATTATTTCTGACTTTTTCCCGAAACGTTGGAAATTTTGGGATTTATAGTCGGATTTTCAGGCTAATTCCAGTGCAGACCACAGAAACTTCCAAATAGGATATCCCAAATCCCATTGACTTATATAAAACCTCGGCAGGTCTGAGATGCCGGATTTTCAGATACTAACTTTTTCCATCCTCAGGGTTATCGAAAAAAAGTTCCCCTAAAGAAACGGACTTTATGGTTAAAAAAACATAAATTTTTCAAGTTTTTGGCATCCGGACTTTAAAGGGATACTGTCATCAGAAAACATGTTTTTTTCAAAACACATCAGTTATCAGAATTCTGCAATGAAATCCATTTCTCAAAAGAGCAAACAGATTTTTTTATATTTAATTTTGAAATCTGACATGGGGAATCTGACATGGGGCTAGACATTTTGTCAATTTCCCAGCTGCCCCCAGTCATGTGACTTGTGCCTGCACTTTAGGAGAGAAATGCTTTCTGGCAGGCTGCTGTTTTCCCTTCTCAATGTAACTGAATGTGTCTCAGTGGGACATGGGTTTTTACTATTGAGTGTTGTTCTTAGATCTACCAGGCAGCTGTTAACTTGTGTTAGGGAGCTGCTATCTGGTTTGGCTGCTGGAGGGAAAAAGGGAGGGGGTGATATCACTCCAACTTGCATTACAGCAGTAAAGAGTGATTGAAGTTTATCAGAGCACAAGTCACATGACTTGGGGCAGCTGGGAAATTGACAAGATGTCTAGCCCCATGTCAGATTTCAAAATTGAATATAAAAAAATCTGTTTGCTCTTTTGAGAAATGGATTTCAGTGCAGAATTCTGCTGGAGCAGCACTATTAACTGATTCATTTTGAAAAAAATTTTTTTTCCCATGACAGTATCCCTTTAATAAATAACCCCCTAAGTGTTAAGCAGAGCATTTTATTCCCAGGAAGCCTCAGTGTTTTAGGCACAAATGACAAATTACTCTTCTGCTTTGCACAACAATGTTTAGATATTGGATCATATGATTTGCACATAAGGCAATTTTGTGGGTAGATAAACCTATTTCTGTTCTCCGCTACTTTCATGCAACAAACCATTAATAACCCCAGACATGTTGGTTTCACCAAAGACATTTCCCCTTAAAAAGCACTGTGAAAAATGTCCTTGTCTCACACACCCCTCTCTGTTTCTCCCCAGCTATCTCTGGAATGATTGCACCTCCCATGTGAAAAAATCATATCTGCATCTCACCTGGGGGTCCACTGCTGGAGGAACATGCCTCTTGACTTTGAGAAGATCTCTTTTTTTTTTTCTCTCTCTCTGCCCGAGAGCAACTTTTACTCAAGCCTCAGGAACCAAGAACTGCGGATTTAGACAGTAGCAGTTGTTTAGCAAAATACAAAAGGAAAAAAAAAAAACGTGTTAAAAAGGGACTGGGGCTACCAATTTGTGATAGAATATTCTTTGTTGGACAAGATCATTTGCAAGTGAGAAGATCGTTTGAACATTTTCATAACCATAATTCACATAGCCAGGAACTTGGATGAAGAATTTAGCAACTTGGCCCACATATCTGGTCATAGGATGGCTCATCATTGATATGGCAACGTCCCTCAGTAGAATGGCAGAAGCGTTGTGAGAACAAAACCAACTTTTTTTGCAATGTGTTTTGTAATATTACTTTGAACTGATCAAATGTTTCTAAGAGGCTGCGATGGAGGACCTGAAATGGGTTTGGGACCAAGTATCCTACACCTACACCTCCTGCATCTCCTGTATTCGTATGCGAAGGTTATGTGCCATAATCGGGTCAAACCTTTGCCTCTGGAACTAGAATCGGAATCACTTTTCTGTACGTTTTTTTTTTCTTTGCTTATCCATGGTTTTCCACTTTCTCACATTTTCTACAGGGGCTTTAGTCGCTGCAACTGGGGGTCATCAAATCCAGATCCAAAATCAGCTCCATAAGTCAGTATGTTTTCTCTCTCCTTCTTGACCTACCACTTCTTCCAAGCTCTTCCTTTGCTCCACTACTACAGCATTCCATCCTTCTTCCAGTTCCCTGCAACCCAAGTGCAATTGGCTAAAGAACAATAGCGGTTGTTGGTTTTTTTTTTAATTTAAGATATAAGTTAGTCACAGCTTCTGGGCTTTGGGAATTAAAAAAAAAAGCACAACATTTGATAATGGGACACTTAACACTTATAATATTGGCCTGTATTTGAGTATTTAGCTTTCTCTTTGCTTGAGGGTCATATTAGCTGGTGCATTTTGTCTAAGGGTTCATGAATGACTTGGGAAGGTAATTCATTTATTTGTTTCCCAAAGCTACTCCTGATTGGAGAAGAATACCCTGGCCTTACAAATTCCATTTTCGGATGAATCCATTAAGGTGCTTATAGGGGTTTAGAGGGGCAGTTCACCTTCAAAAAATACATTGTTTCAAAATTTGACCACAAATAGTGACTTTCTCAGATTGGTTTGCATTTTTATTTTTTACAGTTTTTCTAAAATTTTAGTAAAAATTATTTAGTCAACCTAACACTATGGCATCTTGGCAGATTTTGGGTGGTGTTAACATTACTTTCAAGTCACGTCGAAAACTATATTTCTGGACCAGACCAACAAAATGTGTGTAGTCTATTCCCCAAGGGTCCCCAATGTCTATTATACAACCAGGGTGGAGAGCCTTTGGGTGCAGTTGGCCATGCGAATCACCAAAACTTACTCGTTTCATTTGACACTTAGGGTCCCCAACAGTCATGGGGTCTGCTTGCTCTACAATAACACAACTAGAACAGAGAATTACAACAGCCCTCGGCACAAAGGTCAAACAACCTCCTCCAGCAAAGAAAAAGACTATCCACATCCAAATATCCCATCCCCTTCACTCTCGTACTCTCTTTCTAGTTATAAATAATGTTGACTATTTTGTGACTTTTTTTTGCCAAAGTTGTTCTATTTATACGAAAAAAAACAAAAAACTTTCCAACTTGTGTTTCTGCCAATAGTCAGAAAGGGACATAACGCTGCCTCGCGCATCACAGCGAGTGAACAAACATAGGGACAGAATCAACGCCGATGTCTTGTTTTTAATAGGGGGATTTTGTAAAATATCCATATAAATAAGGTATTTATCTCTGGAATTTGTACAGCTCTTGCCCAATTTATTTTATTGTGTACGTTACAATGTGAAAAGTGCCGAGTTTGTTATAATTTCCTGTTGTTAATGTCATGCTTGATGAACAAAAAAAAGGGGGGTTTTTTTTTTTTTTGCTTTTTTTAATTTTCCTTTTTCACACAACATTGAAACAAATTTCCATTTCTTTATTTGCCACCTGAAATGACTTGTCTTTTTATTTTATTACTTGAAACGTTTCTAGCTTTGGTTTTTGTCTTCCGGTTGGTGGAACGAATTATGGATGTTTTCTCTCCCTTGTGATGTTTTTTTTTTTTTTTCTCATTGGTGCATTCACTTTTGTCCATGAATCTCAGCCCCTGCCCTGAGGGTAGGCGAACTGTAAACCTCTTAATGTTGTTGAACTACAATGAATTCTGGGAATTGTAGTTCTAGCACATAAGGAGGGGCTAGATTGCTCATGATTACTACATTTCTATCCAAAAAATACAGACGCAAAGGGGAAAATACATACAATTGATGAAGGATGATGTTCACTGGCAGCCATATTGTGTAGGCATAGTTCCACTACTTCATAAAACTATTCCACTGAATGACCTAGTTCTCCAGCAGCCTAAACTGATGATGCAAAAAAATATTCCATTCCAAAATATAGCCATTTTGCTGTTATCTAACATAGGAAGTATATTGTATACTGTATTTAAACATGAGACGTGTGGACAAAGTGCCATGTAGATGTTCCCCCCTAAGCTTTCAGGCACTGCCCCCCTCCCCTAGATGTGCTTTAGTGTAGAAAAAATAAAAAAAACTCTTACCCTTAAATGCAGAGAAGCACAGCTGAGCTCCCGGTCACCATCTTCTAGCTTTTTGTATAGTCTTTGGGTCTTTTAGCTTCTCTACATTTAAGGGTGAGAATTTTTTTTTAAAGGGAGGATGCCTGGAAGCTTAGGGGGAGCTTTCAGTAGGAGGTTAGTTCTCATTTAAAAGGCCACTAGGGTTCCCATCCCTGATGTTGTTGGACTTTAGCTCCCAGCATGCTTTACCCTTGATTATATGTTTTGATTGAATGAGATGGTGACCCATGAAGCATCCAATTGACCCGATGTGGTCACGGTCCCTGCAATTGACTTTGTAGCTGGTTCAAACATCTGGACCAGCATTAAAGTTCCTATGTAACCATTAAACAGCACTAAGACATACAGTGGTGTCCAGTTGTCAGGTCAAGTCTATGCCAGATTGGTAAAATCTGACCATGTACAAGGCCAAACCATGTGATCCAACCATTTGGCTACAAAAAGCCAAAGTGGAACATACATAGGATCATTGGCCAACCTGAAGTAGAGTTGTGTCCCTACTAGTCACCCAATTGTGCAGCAGCTCAATCCCAAAATGGCCAAACAGCATGTAGGCCACTCTTCTTCTTAAAGACATCATTCTTTCCTCTCTTCTACTTTGCATGACTAACCATAAATGGCAGCCTTCATCTGACATGAATAGTACAAAGTTTTACTCACATTCCTTTACAATCAATGTCCACCTTCTGCTGAGTGTCCTGGTACCCACTGCTTGAGTTCTAGACTCTCTGCACCCCTTACCCATAAGTTGGCAATAGAGTCTTCTAGCCCAGCCCATTGCTTGAGTTATAGACTCCTCGCCCCATACCCTTTAAGCTGCCATAAATTCACCAAAAGTGTCAAAGTGATTACCATCAAAGTCATCCCAGATTTTGCTGCCCGACAAGCTTTACCATATGCATTAACATATCTCCCAACTGTCACGTTTTCAGGGGGACAGTCCTGCTTTTGGCAGCTCAACCCACAATCCCTCAGTTCTACTGAAAAGTGTCAACTTTCTCTGCACTGAACAGCCAGAAACAGATACAAAGTTTGTAACTTAATTAGCTTTTGGCAGAGAGCTAAGAATAGCCACCAGGTGCAACTATACTTTTGTAACAATTTTGAGATAAGCAACTAAGTAATTGTAACAATTTAGATAAACAGGTCTCTTGGGAGAAGTTAGACTCACAGCTTAAAGGGCAATCCACCTTCATTAGCAAAACTGTAATAACTGGAAATATGTTCAAACTTTCATAACCTGCCAAATGCGGCAACTTTTTTTCCCCCTCTTTTTATTTCCAAAATGTTGGGAGATATGCAGTAGTATAGAGTGCATGGCTAAATCATTTCCTAAAAGACCAGTGTTGTTACTTATCCTTTGTCCCATCAGTACAGCACCATAAGTCTATCAGGATCAATAGGATAAAGCCAGCTGCTTCGTGGCAGCACCCATGCAAGGATTTGTGGATAAGACCGAATTCAATTAAAGGTGGATTAAAGGCACAAATTTACTTGGCAAAGACAATCTGGGGCAGCTTAATAAAGGATTCAGATATACATGTCAGGACCAAAAAATATAGTCTTTGCTTCAACATAATTTCATATTTTATCCAATCCACCAGTGAGGTTAATTAAGCAATTGTGTGTTATATTGATCAGCCCTAAATAACAGCCATGACTTATTCAGAGAAACAAAGAGAATTTATGAAGCCGGTAAATATTATAAGTAACGGATAGCACACCCAGTTAGAAAAATACATTTATTACAAAAAAGAAAAAATTTAACAAAAATGACAAACTAATATTGGTGAGCCCAACGCGTTTTGACCTTAAGGGTCTTCCTCAGGGGCACAAATGATCACATTTTTTGATTATTTGTGCCCCTGAGGAAGACTATAAAAGGGATACTGTCATGGGAAAAAAAATGTTTTCAAAATTAATCAGTTAATAGTGCTGCTTCAGCAGAATTCTGCACTGAAATCCATTTCTCAAGAGAGCAAACAGATTTTTTTTATATTCAATTTTGAAATCTGACATGGGGCTAGACATATTGTCAATTTCCCAGCTGCTCCAAGTCATGTGACTTGTGCTCTGATAAACTTCAATCACTCTTTACTGCTATACTGCAAGTTGGAGTGATATCACCCCTTCCCTTTCCCCCCCAGCAGCCAAACAAAAGAACAATGGGAAGGTAACCAGATAGCAGCTCTCTAACAGCTGCCTGGTAGATCTAAGAACACTCAATAGTAAAAACCCATGTCTCACTGAGACACATTCAGTTACATTGAGAAGGAAAAACAGCAGCCTGCCAGAAAGCATTTCTCTCCTAAAGTGCAGGCACAAGTCACATGACCAGGGGCAGCTGGGAAATTGACAAAATGTCTAGCCCCATGTCAGATTTCAAAATTGAATATAAAAAAAATCTGTTTGCTCTTTTGAGAAATGGATTTCAGTGCAGAATTCTGCTGGAGTAGCACTATTAACTGATGCGTTTTGAAAAAAACATGTTTTCCGATGACAGGATCCCTTTAAGGTTGAAACGCATTGGGCTCACCAATATTTGTCTGTCATTTTTGTTTCTTTTTTGTAATAAATGTATTTTTCTAACTGGGTGTGCTATCCGTTACTTATAATATTTAGCAGTTAGATTTGGAGACCCTCATGGGGAGTCCCCTATGGATTAGCACCCCGCATTTTGAGGGTGTGCGCCTTCTCTCTTAACTTTGTATATAATTTATGAAGCAGAGATTGATGTTTTTGTCAATCAGTGCAAGAAGTCATAATAAACAGGACATGACCTCATCCCAGCCTGCAGGAATATTGCTGAAGAAAACTGGAAGCAAAGAGCAGTATGAAACATTTAAACCAATGGTACAAAATGCATGGCTTTAAACAGACAAAGAGTGGACAAAATATAGTCTCCGCCATCTCCAAGATTGGACTTGTTTATAACAGTACTGTGGGTGCCCAAAGAACCTCCATGTTGTTTTGTTTTTATGCATTAGTAGGTACCAAGCACCTTCAGTAAATAGTGCACCAAATGGGAAGCACAAAAGTGAATGCACCGAACTTGGGGTAGGGGTCAATGCGGGGGGTCTACATGTGCATGTTTCATAGAATGTGGGGAGGGTGTTTTTATAGAAGAGCAACTTCCCATTTCCCTCGAACATTTACCGACTCCTTCACTCAAATAGAAACCAGCAGATTGAATGCCTTAACAATGCAAGTCATGCTCATCCATCAAAACAGAAAAGCACAAGAGAAAGATGTGTTCATATTTTAATGTCGAGGTTCCCTCCTTCCCCGTTTCTGTGTTAAAAAAAACCCAATGTCTCGGGCATGAATGGGGTGAATTCTTCTCTGTAAAAAGATAATGTGTTTGCGAGGAAAAAAGTGGGATACTGGAAGAAAAATTATAACGTGACACTTTATTGGTATGAATCAAAATGGCAGCACTTTGTGGTTTTAAGGAAGGGCGGAGAGGGCCACAGCTTGAGAAGGGGCTAGAAAATGCCTTGGTAAGAATACAAGCTCAGAGCCAAACCCCAGAAGCAAGTGTTATTGTGGGGTCTCAATAAATGACCCTTAAAGTCATGGTATTTCCAGAGACAAATTTGCCAAGGGCCACAGAACAAAGAAGACTACAGTTCTGGATTGTATAGGTCGTAGAATAGGTCATAGAATAGTTCTCTCTTCTTACCTTCATTTGATATCTCTTTGGCGTCCAGTCAAAAATAGGAAAGGAGGTTTCACAATCAGCATAGAGATAGGTTCTTTACTGTCAGGGCAGTCAAGTTCTGGAATTCCTCCCTAGGGAGATGATTATCAGTACAATTCAATAGGGAACAATTTTAAGCAAATTGTAGAAAATATAAGAATAAATGTATAATTTGTGCTTTTCCAAAGGGTGTTTCTGGACAACATTCTAACTGCCCTCACCAGGACAATAACTTCTCTCCGTTCCTTAACCCCAGCCCTAAACACTTTGTTTTGCCTTCCTCATCCACAGTCCTTTGTGTTTTTTATTCTCTGCTGGCTTTGACTTTAGGCCATTCGAATCTACAAGGGAAGTGATTGAGCTCAGGGGAAGGTATATCCTAAACCCCGCCTGCGAGGAACCTAGCTCCTCCCAGTACTCATGTCTTTCTTTCTCTCTCTCTCTCTATTCTGTGGATCCATAGACATTCCACTGCAAGGTTGCTGTGTTTATGATACAGCCAATACTGCATTATAGGGACTCGATGTCAAAAACCCCATGTGACTGTTTTAGTACAGGGCCCTCTTTCCTCATGTATATCCAACTAAAAGCAACAAGCTAAACCCTTTGCATTTTATCCTATGTATGAATCTCACCTTTTAAATAGGAGCACTGTACAGTTCTAATGAATGCATAGAGACTCTTCTAATTTTTTTGCTAAAGATTCAACCTGTAAAAAGAACTTTTGGACTTTCACAATATTTAATTAAAGTTCCTTCCTGTCTGTGTCTCTTGCCTCTTACTCTCCAATTCATTTCCACCTGTTCATAGAGAAGATTTGAAATCACTTATGTGTTATTGCTTAGTACAGGGAATACCTATGCTGCCATAGTTTTATGGGATCACTCTGTACAGGCTATGAGCAAACTTAGGGGACTGTTCCTGCTGAATTGTGCTTAGTACAGAGTAATACCTATGCTGCCATAGTTTTATGGGATCTCTCTGTACAGACTGAGCAAACTTAGGGACTGTTCCTGCTGAATTGTGCTTAGTACAGGGGAATACCTAGGCTGCCATAATTTTATGGGATCACTCTGTACAGACTATAAACAAATTTAGGGGCTGTTCCTGCTGAATTGTGCTTAGAACAGGGAATACCTATGCTGTCATAGTTTTATGGGATCTCTCTGTACAGACTATGAGCAAACTTAGGGACTGTTCCTGCTGAATTGTGCTTAGTACAGGGGAATACCTATGCTGCCATAGTTTTATGGGATCTCTCTGTACAGACTATGAGCAAACTTAGGGACTGTTCCTGCTGAATTGTGCTAAGTACAGGGGAATACCTATGCTTCCTAAGTTCTATGGGATCTCTCTGTACAGACTATGAGCAAATTTAGGGGGCTGTTCCTGCTGAATTGTGCTTAGTACAGGGGAATACCTATGCTGCCATAGTTTTATGGGATCTCTCTGTACAGGTTATGAACAGACATGCCAGTATCAGAACTAGAGACCAACTGGACCCCATCACCCAGACAAATGGGCAGGGAAATAATTATAGGGGTACAAGGGGTAACTGCAGTAAGGATCCCTGAGACAAACAGTCCCTATAAGATTTAAAAGTGTGATTCACAGGTCGTAAAGAGACTTGAACAGTGGGTTTTCTTTGGGCAGATCATAGGCAGGAGCATGGTTATACATGGGCCTTTTATTATTGGGGCACTGTTCTACTTGTTGGAAAGACCATCAAACACCGTTCTAGGTGAACAATGGGCTAATAATAAGGGCCTTGTTAAATCACTATTATGGGGCCCATGTGATTCCTAGGGGCCTATTTTTTTAAAACTCACATTTTTCTGGTTCAGTTTTTAAAGAGGAAAAACGTGAATTTTTAGAGGAAAAAAAGCTAGAGTTTTTTCCGAAGCTACTAAAAATTTGAATCCAAAAATCCAACAAATTTTTGTCACTCTGATTTTTTTGAGAAGTTTTATTGGTGAATTAATGGGATTCGGATTAGGGAGTTTGGTAAAAAAAAAAAATGTTTAATAAAGCATACCTGCCAACTGTTCAGTTTTGACAGCTCAAACCGCAGTCCCAGATGGTTTCTGAATCCCAACTTTCTCTTTGATCTCCTGCACTGAACAGCCAGAAAAAGATACAAAGATTCAAAGGAGAATTCAACCCGTAATAAACCCCCCTACACTGGGTACACCCCCCCTCCCTCCTCCCCCCAGCCTACCTGCCCCAACCCCCAGGCAAATTCTGGCCTCGGAGTTCACGGTAGCCATCTTCTTTCTTCGGCCTTTTTCGGAAGTTTCGGCGCTTGCGCAGTTGGAGTGAATTTCCAGTTCTGAACCACTTAAATTTTCATGACTTTCGGCACATGCGCAGTTGTTCGGGACTGGAGATTTACTCCAACTGCACATGCTCCAAAAATTCCGTCAATACGCGAAGATTACTGGGGAATAAGAAAACGGCTGCCGTGAACTCCGAGACCAGAATCTGCACAGTAAGAGTTGAGTAGAAAAATTAGGGACATTTGCCCAGAGAGGGAGGGGGGTCTACCCAGGGAAGGGTTTATTCAACTATGGGTTGAGTTCTCCTTTAATTGGCTTTTGGCAGAGAGCTCAGAATACATGGCAGGTGCACTTATAAGATACTTTTGTAACAATTTAAGATAAGCAAAGAAGCAATTGTAACAATTTAAGATAAGCAGGTCTCTTGGGAAATCTGTGACTTGCAACTTAAAGTAGAAGGAAAGCTACGGAGGCATTTTATTGCCAATAGATTTGCTGCAATAGTGCAAGCTAGAATGCTATAATTATTCTGTAGAATGTTTTACCATACCTGAGTAAAAAGCTCTAGAAACTCTGTTTGTTTAGGATAGCAACTGCCATATTAGCTTGGTGTGACCACTTCCTGCCTGAGTCTCTCCCTGCTCACTCATAGATTACAGCAAAGAAGGGGGGGGGAAGAGGAGCAAACTGAGCATGCTCAAGCCCAAGCCCTGGAGGTTAAGCTGAAAACAGGAAGTCTGATACAGAAGCCCATGAGTACACAATAGAAGGAAAGAAATGTTGTTTCTTTTGACAGAGGACTCAGAGCAACATTACTTTGAGGGTTTACTGATGTATTTATATAGACCTTTCTGATAAAGCTTAATTAATTTTAACCTTTCCTTCTCCTTTAAAGGGCAATTCACCTTTAGCAAAACTGTAACAACACAGAAATGTGTTCAAACTTTCATAACCTGGTCAAACCAATGGGCCGGGTCACATTTTTTTTGTCCCCCTATTTAAAAAATGTTGGGAGGTATGATAAAGTGAGAAAAAGTTGAGTTTTAGTAGATAACCCCCCCTAATGTTTGGCCTACTCTATAAACTCACTTAAAGGGCAATCACTGCACATCTGTGTATTTGTCTGTACAGGCCACGAACAGAACATTTGAACCTGGCCACACATCACCCCCTTTGGAAAGTCTGGCCATGCATCCTTCCGGCACAGGTTTTTGCTGACTTTTTGGGCTCACGTGGCCCATTCTGCAATCCAGTATTTGGCCAGGCCCCTGCTTAGCTAACAATATTACAGACCCATAAAAACACTGCTCTATAGTTCAGCAATTTAGTGGATATGCAGAAGTGACATAGCAGGATCAATGACATTTTACCTGTGGTATATTAATCAATAGGAGAAGGGGCAATAATAAGAACACTCAGATAAGGAAGAGGAAACAAAACCACAGAGATTTTGGTAAACTTATACATTTCAGAAATTCAAACGTAACAGAAAAATAAACACATGCCTAGTTCAGCTGTGCAGCATGTCAATGGAATTGAGAAAAAGTGAATAATTATGAGTTGACTGTGTATGGATAGGGTAGCACTGGCAGACGGTGCCCCGGTATCCCTCCTCCTGGTCCCCAGAGAGAAAGTAGTTCTCGGTTACCCTGAACTGTTCTGTGCATTCCCACACCCTATGTGCCCAGTTACCAATGCAGAAAGAACTCCCCTTAATTAGGAGGACCTTTCAGTCATGCTCTGAGGGTGCTTAGCAATTAATTTGCAGACTAGATGGATTCCATGCAGCCATGCAGAATTCATCTGAAACAACGCAGTATAGCTCCACACCTCCAGCTCACTTATTTGGGTGCCCCAGGCATCCTGCAGTATCCGAGGGTCCCTAAAATTTCTCCCTCAAGTCTTGAAGCAGTCAGAGATTCACCCACCAATAGGAAGGAATATGGCAGCTTCTTCAATGAACACTGCGGTGCGTATACCCCTTTAAATTCACATGTATGAAATGCTTTAATTCATCCCCCAACCCATGGATTTACTGTATCTGCGTTTAATTCTCTTTTGCTGTTTTTCCTTGAGCCGTAACACGTCTCCCACTGCCGGGTAAAATACGATAATGGGGAAACGAGCAGCATAAAAGTATATTAATGTCCCAGCCGTAATGTGATGTTATTGTGCTGTTCCTATAATTATATTGCAATAACTGTGTGTAATGTTATTAGTATTGTATAAGAGTGGTAGGTTATGGAGCTTGTACAATGGGAATATATGTTTATCTATGTGTCTATATATACACAGTGATACACGGTCTTCTCTGCAAGAACAGATACTCAAACATTTATACACATCATGTGCAAACACAGCAGAGCATCGGGGTAACAGTCTTCCTGCTTTAGTTCCAGGGGTACCCAGGGCACAAATAAGCACTCACCCCAAATCTCCCCCTAATTAGTCTTCAGGCTGAGCCCCCTTAACTCATAACAACATTATAGATATATAGAAACATTGGGGTAACAGTCACCCTGCTATAGATCCAGAGGTACCCAGGACACAAATAAACACTCACCCCAAATCTCCCCCTAACTGGCCTGCAGACTGGGCCCCCTTAGCTCATAACAAGGTTACAGATATATAGAAACATTGGGGTAACAGTCACCCTGTTATAGTTCCAGGGGTACCCAGGGCACAAATAAACACTTACCCCAAATCTCACACTAACTGGCCTTCAGACTGGCCCCTTAGCTCATAACAAGGTTACAGATATATAGAAACATTGGGGTAACGGTCACCCTGCTATAGTTCGAGGGGTACCAAGGACACAAATACCCACCCCAAAATCTTCCCCTAACTGGCCTTCAGGCTGGGCCCCCTTAACTCATAACAAGGTTACAGATATATAGAAACATTGGGGTAACAGTCACCTTGCTATAGTTTCAGGGGTACCCAGGGCCCAAATAAGCACTCACCCCAAATCTCCCCCTAATTAGTCTTCAGGCTGAGCCCCCTTAGCTCATAACAACATTATAGATATATAGAAACATTGGGGTAACAGTCACCCTGCTATAGTTCCAGGGGTACCCAGGGTACAAATAAGCACTCACCCCAAATCTCCCCCTAACTGACCTTCTGAGGCCTATTTTAGTGTCGGAGTATAAGCAGATTCACTAGTATAAATACAAACATACATGGGCTGGGGATATCACTATCATTGTAGTGTAGGGGTTCAGCCAGGGGCATGACTATAGAGGAAGCAAATCCTGAGGCTACAGGGGGGCTAGTAATGTATTGGAACAGCAGGACACTAATTAATGGGCAATCTTAGTAAATATTGGTAAAATATATTAACTTAAAAGGATTGTGAAGGGTCCTGAAATGTGTTTGCTATGGGACCCATATAGTAGGGCTACACAAAACTAAGGTACTAGTTAATATACACATTTAATCATATGCTCATCTCTGTGCAAATCAGCCCCCCACTCTCTCTCTCTCTGTGTCTCTCCCGGTAGCCAAGATGAAGACAGCAGAAGATAAAAGGACGACTTCTTTTGACAGCAGCAAACTCTCCGCATTTCTAAATGATAAATTAATTATTCACGGGTCTTTGGGGGCAGAGCTGGCGAGAGCATAAATCTGCTGCAGGGGAATAAAGGCTCCACCAACTTCACTTACAACTTCTCAAAGCCCTTTAAATCCACTTGTTTGCCTGACTTATGCCTCCTGGTTTTTTTTTTTTCATCTCTGAGGCCTCTGGAGATAAAAGAAAATCTGGATATTTGATATAACGGCATCAGAAGTTAACAAGGGGGCGACCGGGGTGCTGCTTTTAACTGCTGGAACTTCCTGGGACTGAATATGCTGAAATAAATGGATTTTCTGACTGGTGGGATATCAGAGAGAAGTTCCAAGGGTCACTTGGCATAGATTGACCTATTCACTCTAAGGCATGGGTGGCCCACCCAGCACATCAGAGGCCCTGGGGAAACTCAAAGCCCCTGGATGAAAACATCAGCACGTCCTATGGAAATTGGGCTTTTGTAGCATTTACATCATAAGAAAGTTTGCAAAAAGTGACAGAACTGACAGTAAAACCAGGGCTGTTGTAACAAATCATGGGGGCCCTATAATACATATAAGTAATGGGGGGATTTTAATTACCCAGATATTGACTGGAGCAACATTGCTGCCAGCGCTGTTAATGGGAACAAGTTTATAAACTTGGTTGTTGAGGAGCCAACCAGACAAAATTCTATAGTGGATCTAATCTAATGACCCAGAACATATAGCAAATGTGCAACTAATTGAACCCCTGGGTAATAGTGACCATAATGTTATATCATTTAATGTCTAGTGCAAAAAACAAATATACACCGGGACAACAAGAATGCTGAATTTTAGAAAAGCACATTTTAGCTCCTTGTAGAGCAAAGATTGGGGCATTATTTTATTTGCTAAAAACACAGAACAGCAATGGTTGGCATTTAAAATGATATTAAATCGTTACTGTTCTCAATTTATTCCCTTAAGAAGTAAATGTAGAAGCACCGAGAAACACACTTTATATAGAGGTAAAGAAGTTAATAGGGATAAAGAGAAAGGCATTAAAAATGACATGTCTGTGGGGACAGAAGCTGCATTTAATGGATATAAACACTATAATAAATGTTGTGAAATAGCAATCCGGAAGGCAAAGATGGGAAATGAGGAGTGCATTGCGGCAGAGGCTAAGGCTAACCCACAAAAGTTTTGTGTGTTAGCCTTAGTGTTGCTCCTTTAAATAATGGTACCAGGATGATTGTAACAGTTACAGAAAAGGTAAATGTGCTAAATCAGTTCTTTTCTTCAATGTATACAATAGAGGAGTCAGAGTTCACAGGCTCACTTCATAGCTGCACTGTTTGCTCAGCTCAATCTAGTCAGTGGCTGACTCAGGATATGATCCATAAAGCTTTAATAAAAATTAATATAAACAAGGCATCAGGGTCAAATGGCATATACCCTCGGGTTTTAAGAGAGCTTAGTTCAGTTTTAGACCAGCCCTTATTTCTGATTTTCTCAGAATCTCTTTCATCCAGTATGGTACCTATGGACTAAAGGAAAGCTGATGTCATTCCTATATCTAAAAAGGGATTATGATCTCAGCCTGGCAATTATAGGCCAGTAAGTTTGACATCTGTGGTGGGCAAATTATTTGAAGGCTTGTCAAGGGATCACATTCCCATCCTAGTGTATGGCATTATGAGCAACAATCAGCATGGCTTTATGAAGGATAAGTCATGTCAGACTAATTTGATTGTTTTTTTATGATGAGGTGAGTAAGATGCTGGACAGTGGGGGAGCAGTAGATGTGATCGATTTAGATTTTGGCAAAGAGTTTGATACTGTGCCCCACAAAAGTCTGTTTCTAAACTAAGGGCTCTTGGGCTTAATGAAGTTGTTTGCACGTGGATAGAAAACTGGCTACAGGATCGGGTACAGAGGGTGGTTGTTAATGGTACATTCTCTACTTGGAGTAAGGTTCTTAGTGGGGTCCCTCAGGGCTCGGTATTGGGTCCACTTTTATTTAACTTGTTCATTAATGAATTAGTGGAGGGTATTGTAAGTAATGTATCAGTGTTTGTAGATGACGCAAAACAACGCAGCCACATTAATTCTATCCAGGATGTGGCACTTGCAACAGGATCTTGACAAACTGGCAATCTTAACTGGCAGCTAAGTGGCAAATGAGATTCAATGCTGATTAATGTAAAGTCATGCACCTGGAATGTAAAAATATGCAAGCCATTATACCCTTAATGGGACTGCACTAGTCAAATCCATAATGGAAAAGGACATTGGGGTGCGTGTATATTATAAACTTGGCTGTAGCAAGAAATGCCAGTCATCAAAGGCAAATAAGGTCTTGAGCTGTATTAAAAGGTGCATTGATTTGTGGGAGCACTGGTAAGGCCCCATCAAGAATATTTAAAAATCAAACGGTTTTCCAAAGATTAACGGAGTTCCCCTTTTCTTTGCCGACTCCAAAACACTCGTTCTCCGAGTATACCAAACCTTCCTTCAATTAAAGCTGAGTCAGCGCTAAAAAAGCTTAAGGGGAATAAGCAGTATAACAAAGAGTAGTATATCGTGTAGTATTTTTATACTTCTTTTTTATATCAGCCCGCTTTCCACATTTATACAGAGTTAACAAGCATGCAGATTCATGTGACTCTCACATACGTGGTAGTTTGCAATCACCAACTGTGGTTTTGTTGGGTACTCACAAACGTTAAAAGGTATTCTGCGCACTTCAAATTAGATCAGTCCTCAACTGCAACTCTCATCCTCCGTTGTAGCTTAAAAATGGAGCAGATAAATAGTATTAAACCCTTTTATTTAGTGATAATATATTTAAACTCACAAAGGAATCATGGGGTAAATTTATGAAAGAGTGAAGTTCCGCCACTAGAGTGAAATTCCGCAGCTCTCCATTCATTTCTATGGGATTTTGAAAGGCGTATTTATCAACGGGTGAAAGTGAAATATCACCCTTTGATAAATACGCCTTTAAATACCCCATAGAAATGAATGGGAAGTGGCGGAATTTCACTCTAGTGGCGGAACTTCACTATTAACTTCACTCTTTGATAAATATACCCCCATGAGTCCAAGCATCACAAATTGCCAGTCCAATGTTCACCCGCAAACACAGCGATCAAGCCAGCAACGCTGGTCGGGGCTTGATCGCTGCGTTATGTTACTATGATACTTTCCCTCTCCATCAGGCAAGACATTAGCCCACTGACCCCCTTTGCCACCTGAGAAGTCCCAATGAAAAATACCAGGCCAAATCCCTGATCCATTACAAAGCAAACTCTATATACTCCATGCAAGTCCCAACCCATTTGCTGTGCACAATTTATACCTTTGCATCTCTTGAGGACTAACCTCTGCATTGTGGCCATGGGTTAAACAGAAGGACTTTACGACAGGGCTGGTCTATGCCCGCTGATGCTGAAGTTTATCAGAGGACAGGTCACATGACTGGGGGCAGCTGGGAAACTGACAATATGTCTAGCCCTATGTCAGATTTCAAAATTAAATATAAAAAAATCTGTTTGCTCTTTTGAGAAAAGGGATTCATGCAGAATTCTGCTGGAGCAGCACTATTAACTGATGCATTTGAAAAAAACATTTTTCCCATGACAGTATCCCTTTAAACTTAAAAAAAAAAAACACAAAAATTAACTTATTATACACGGCACAAACCCAATACAAGCTGCTGGTTTTGACCCTAAATGGCAAGTAGCCAGCTTATTGGCCTTCCCGGGGGTCATTATCTGGCTGAAAACCTAGCAGATATCCAACAGACAGGTTATTAAGTTCCATTGAGCAAGAATAACATCAACACATTGAATTGGTCCCAAATTTAGACCAGCAAATGCCCCTACTATGCTCTGATTGGATCAGCCCAACTGGGCACAGCAGGTGGGCTAAACTGGACAAAGATCAGCTCAACAAACTCATTTTACTGTGTGTGGCAATGCAATCAACACATCCAATTGGCTATAGCGGTTACTAAAGGCCTTATAATATTCTATTTCAAGATCCCCATTGGCTCGAAGAGCAATTCTCTTCCCATAATATAGCCCAGTTGTGTCCAGTTGCAATTACAAGTCTAGACAGGGTGCAACGGACTGGCATCACTGATGTCTGTACTGGATATCTAATTGTTACTCATTCTTACTATATCATATCATAGTCCATCAATCTTTTATTCCTCAAAGTTCCCCTCTGTAATTTAGTGTCTAGGGCACCTCACCAAAGCCCCTAAAACCTTGTACAATGCATTCTCTTTGATATAGGAATGGCTGATGGAAGTATTGCCTTATAATATACAAAATCCATGAATATATTGTAAATTATATCCTTATAAAGGGGGAGTAGTGATGTCATTTTTGTCACATGACTCACTATAACTTGTGTATTATAATAAATAAAGTACCCCTTGTTGTAAAATATGAGGATATTAGAAGTTACCTCGGAGTTCCATGACCTTCGGCTTTGTGCTTTTATATGGTCATGGAACTCCTCAGGGACTTTTATAATATCCTTATATTTTACAATAGGGGGTACTTTATTCACTATATAAACCGTGTATATTTTCCCTTGCAATAATGAGATTTATGCAATAATCATTCATCATGTTTCAGTGGCCAATGGGGAGGAATGTCTGACTGGCCCACCAGGCTACCAGGAAAACTCCCGGTGGGCCCTCCTGCTTCGAAGCATTTGTAATAATTTCATGTTCATTCCCTAATTCTTTATGGAAACAAATGGGCCACATAGATGGAAAATAGAGTATATAATGTAGAGAAAAGTACTAAATCAAAATAAAAAGGTTGAGTGAGAAGTAGAAGAAAATTAGCTTGGAGAATGGGCCCACGGCTTAAGGTTTTCTGTTGGGCCCCTGGTATCATAATCAACATTGATGGGGAGGTTTATTTAGGTTCTGTCAAATTAGTAGGATGGCACCAAAGTCACCCAAGTCCCGTTCCCCTGATTGCTAGTTCAGCCCCTCAGTGTCTCCGTCTTTGTTTCATCTGCTCTGACATTTCCCTGGCCCAACGCGGGGCAAAGGTGTCGGCGAGTATCGCAGGATCAAACCGGAGCTTGTCTGCAGCTGCACGGAAAAATGATAATTGCAGAAAAGAAAGTCTGATAATTACCTATTTAATCAGTTTTAAATAGGACAGTTAATGAGGCCAATTTGTTTTAAAAGGGCAGGCCGAGTTCAAGTTGAGAAGCTCGTCAGTTAAAATAATGAGAAGGCATCTCTCTTAATGCGCTAAATTTCTCTGGCTCATTTCTGTCTTATGGGAAGCTTTCCTGCTAAACCTACTGGGTCAGTGTGTATCTATGTGTATACAGTAAGGGGCAGATTTACATATGGTCGAATAGCCAGGGTTAATTAACCCTAGATATTCGACTGCCGAAGGTAAATCCTTCGACTTTGAATATCGAAGTCAAAGGATTTACCGCAATTCGCTCGATCGAACTAATTAAATCCTTCAAATCGTTCGATCCGAAGGATTTTAATCTATCGATCAAACGATTTTTCTTCGAACAAAAAAAGCTTAAAAAAAAATATGGGGACCTTCCCCATAGACTAACATTGAGGTTCGGTAGGTTTTAGATGGCGAAGTAGGGGTCGAAGTTTTTTTATAAAGAGATAGTACTTTGACTATCCAATGGTCGAATGATTTTTAGTTCGAATCGTTCGATTCAAAGTCGTAGTCGAAGGTCGAAGTAGCCAAAAAAATCATTCGAAAATCTAAGTTTTTTTTTTATTCTATTCCTTCACTCGAACTAAGTGAATGTGCCCCTAAGTGTGTATTTGTGCTTTTGCGATTGTCTCTGTGTATGTTGAGAGTTTGGTGATAAAGGTCAGAAAATTGGTTATAAAACAGGAACGGAGCATTGTTTATATAACCCCTGTAATAAATTCTGTAAGTTTAACTAGAGATAACAAGCTCTGTATAAACAAACCCCTCCCTTCATCCCTTTGTTGTGACTGTTCTGGCTTTCTGACAAGCCAGTAAGAATTCAAGCTGGCTGGACACTATAGTATAACAACATAGACATTCCATAGCAGTGTTACTCTGCCAACATGTTGCTGGACTACAACTCCCATCATTTCTGCAGCATAATCAAGATTTAAAGAAAGATCGGAGCCCAAATGCTGTTACAACCCACATCCTCCAATGAGAACCCTGCTCTGTGTATGCCCGGCTCCCTCTTCCTTATTCATGGGATCAGAAATAGAATATGTGTATATATATATTTATATCCCAATTAAATGATGGCTCATGCCACTGGTCAATTTGGATCTTCAGCTTTCCTTGATAAAAGAAAATATAATTCTAAGCAACTTATATCCCATGTACATTCAGTGTTGGACTGGCCCATCGGGATACCGGGAAAAACACCGGTGGGCCCAGGTGTCAGTGGACCCTCTTGCTTCTAACCATTTGGCCTTTTTCATGGTCATTCCCTATTTCTGTATGGGAACAAAAAGGCTAAATAGATAACATAATAATTATAGAAACTATAGAAAAGAGACTTGGAGAATAAAGAGATTGAGCGAGTAGAGGAAAAGGAGAAATAGTTTGGAGAGTGGTCCCATAGTTTAAGATTTTCTGGTGGGCCCCAGGCATCCCAGTCCAACCCTGTATACATTCATTCCACATGGATACATTCTCTGCACTACAGGTTCCAACACCTGAAATAATGTCGCTTTGAAAACACTGACATTGTCTAATGCATACTGGAAGAATGGCATTTTCTTTTATTCGGGTGAAGTTCCCCTTTAAAACAAGCAAGCCTCCTCGAGTCAGACCTTTCCCTTCGGCCACAGAGGGAATCTGTTCTTGTCGCAGGCAATAAATCATCCTGAAGTTCTCTCTGCGGCACAAAACGTGTTAATTCCCCGGTGCTGATGTAATTCTCTTGTATGGCAACTCTCCACTTTGTTTTATTAATCTGTTTGATTACATTGATTTAAAAAGGCCGCTCGCAAGCTGCTGGCCCACACTCTTATATTGATTTTAAAAGAAGCCTATTTAGTAAGACAGCTCCCTGCTCCCTGACAGGCGCTGATTATCCCTTGAAATGTCACTCTGGGGATTAAAGGACTCAATGAGCATGCTGGGAAAAAATTAAAAGCAAGTAGGAGGGGGTGGCTGTACAGTGCGTGCAGGGAATAAATCCCACGTTTCACACTTCTTTCAACGGATATCCTCTTATGAACTGCAGATCCCAGAATCCTTAGCCACTGAATGGGCTATCAAACTGGAAGGCCATGGGCCAAATGTGTCCCCTATTCATGCCCAACTTTTCTGCAAACCTCTTTAAAAAGGTGGAGACACGGGATAGGTGCCAGGGATACCATTTAGATGCTTGTTAAAAAGAGGAAAACAATAAGGCCCCAGAATGCAAAGAAATGAATCTAAATAAATGCAACTAAATAAATGAATTGAAAATAGGCACGCTATCTCACGCTCCCTACTGCAATGGACCAAACTACCTCTCTCACTGTGGGGCCGTATTAACATTATCAAAATGATCTATCCACCCAATCTTTTCCACAATGCCCCTTTTTACATCGCCAAAGTCTTCTTCAAAAAAACGTAACAGCATAGCACTTCCCCGTACCTCCCAACATTTTGGAAATAAAAAGGGAGACAAAAAAAAGTTGCAGTGCGTAGCGCTGCAAAAAAATGTTTGACCACACCCGTTTTTGTGACCACACCCCCTAATTACCATGTTCATTTTACAAAATTTGGCAGGTCATGAAAATTTTAACATATTTCTGTGTTTTTTTTTTAGTTATTACAGTTTTGCCAATGAAGGTGAATTGCCCTTTAAGCTGTCTAGAGTCTAACTTTTCCCAAGGGACCTGTTATCTAATATTGTTACAATTACTTATTTGCTTATCTCAAAATTGTTACAAAAGTATCTTATCTGAAGCTGTGGCGGTTCTGGGCTCTCTGCCAAAAGCCAATAAAATTCTGGCTGTTCAGTGCAGAGAAAATCTGGACATTCCAGTACAATCAAGGGACTGTGGGTTGAGCTGTCAAAAGAGGGACTGTCCCTCTAAAAACAGGACAGTTGGGAGGTATGCTTTCCTTTCCCTAAAACTACTAGGCCACACCCCTCCAATTCTGTCCCCCCACCTGTCACTCTGGGGGAACTCATACCTACATCACTTTAGGCACATTACAGACTTCATATTCAGGCCTCATCATAAGATCAAATATCTAGGGGACCTGATGGAAGGAACTACCCTTCACCTTTAGTGATCATAACATGGTCTCCTTTGAGATTCTGTTGCAGAAGCAATTCTATAAGGGAGTAACTAAAACACTAAATTTCAGACGTGCAAACTTTGACAGTATAAGGGCATCTCTGCAACATATTAAGTGGGAAATGCTTTTCACAGGGTTAAACACAGAACAAAAATGGGAAGTCTTTAAAATGCTGCTTAATAAATATACTTGTCAGTATATTCCACTTGTAAGCAAGGAACGTCGTTGCAAAGCAAAACCTTTTTGGTTCAATAGAAGCGTTGGTGTTGAGGTGGGTAAGAAAAGACGTGCTTTTAAGGCTTTCAAGTTAGCTGGTACAGCCGAAACATTTATAAGGTACAAGGAGGCCAATAAATCATGCAAAGAAGCTATAAGGCAAGCTAAAATTGCTATAGAAAAGGATATTGCAGCAAGCAGTAAAAAAAATCCCAAATTATTTTTAAATATGTCAATAGTAAAAAAATGAAGCAGGAAGGGGTGGGACCCTTACTATCAGAGGGGGATCAGCTGGTTGATGAAAACAAAATAAAAGCGCAGATTCTGAACTCGTATTTTTCATCTGTTTACACAAATGAAGAACCAGTAAGTGAAGGTTTCCTTCTTAACACTCCCAATTCTAGTAATACAACTAATGATGCATGGTTCACACAAGAAGAAATTCAAAAGAGACTTGAACAGGTTAAGATTAACAAAGGTCCAGGGCCAGATGGTATTCATCCCAGGGTAATTAGCGAGCTTAGCTCTGTGATTGCCAAACCTCTTTACTTAATTTTTCAGGATTCATTGAGATCTGGTATTGTACCAAGAGACTGGCGAATTGCTAATGTGGTGCCTCTATTCAAAAAAGGATCCCGTTCTCAGCCTCAAAACTATAGGCCAGTTAGTCTGACGTCAGTATTAGGAAAGCTTTTCGAAGGGTTAATAAAGGATAAGATACTGGACTTCATAGCAAATCATAATACTATGAGTTTGTGCCAGCATGGTTTTATGCGTAATAGATCTTGCCAGACTAACTTAATTTCTTTTTACGAGAATGTAAGTAGAGACCTCGATTCTGGGATGGCAGTGGATGTGATTTACTTAGACTTTGCTAAAGCATTTGATACAGTGCCACACAAAAGGTTACTGGTTAAATTAAGGAATGTTGGCCTGGAACATAGTATTTGTACCTGGATAGCGAACTGGCTAAAAGATAGACTACAAAGAGTGGTGGTAAATGGAACATTTTCTAATTGGACCAGTGTTGTTAGTGGAGTACCGCAGGGCTCTGTACTAGGTCCCTTGCTTTTCAACTTGTTTATTAATGACCTGGAGGTGGGCATTGAAAGTACTGTTTCTATTTTTGCAGATGATACTAAATTGTGCAGAACTATAGGTTCCATGCAGGATGCTGCCACTTTGCAAAGTGATCTGTCTAAACTGGAAAACTGGGCAGCAAACTGGAAAATGAGGTTCAATGTTGATAAATGCAAGGTTATGCACTTTGGCAAAAATAATATAAATGCAAGTTATACACTAAATGGCAATGTGTTGGGAGTTTCCTTAAATGAAAAGGATCTAGGGGTCTTTGTAGATAACACGTTGTCTAATTCTGGGCAGTGTCATTCTGTGGCTACTAAAGCAAATAAAGTTCTGTCTTGCATAAAAAAGGGCATTAACTCAAGGGATGAAAACATAATTATGCCTCTTTATAGGTCCCTGGTAAGGCCTCATCTGGAGTATGCAGTTCAGTTTTGGACTCCAGTCCTTAAGAGGGATATAAATGAGCTGGAGAGAGTGCAGAGACGTGCAACTAAATTGGTTAGAGGGACGGAAGACTTAAATTATGAGGGTAGACTGTCAAGGTTGGGGTTGTTTTCTCTGGAAAAAAGGCGCTTGCGAGGGGACATGATTACACTTTACAAGTACATTAGAGGACATTATAGACAAATGGCAGGGGACCTTTTTACCCATAAAGTGGATCACCGTACCAGAGGCCACCCCTTTAGACTAGAAGAAAAGAACTTTCATTTGAAGCAACGTAGAGGGTTCTTCACAGTCAGGACAGTGAGGTTGTGGAATGCACTGCCGGGTGATGTTGTGATGGCTGATTCAGTTAATGCCTTTAAGAATGGCTTGGATGATTTTTTGGACAGACATAATATTAAAGGCTATTGTGATACTAAACTCTATAGTTAATATAGGTATGGGTATATAGAATTTTAATTAAAAGTAGGGAGGGGTGTGTGTAGGGATGCTGGGTTTTCATTTGGAGGGGTTGAACTTGATGGACTTTGTCTTTTTTCAACCCAATTTAACTATGTAACTATGTAACTATGTAACATACCCTCAATTGCAACAAAAATGTCAGCCGCCAACTTTGCCCTTTTATAAATTTCTCCAGTTGAGACCTGCTTTCCAGGCACAATTTTCCACATTGTCACCCCAACTGGTCTTTCCCATAATAGAAGTCACACTACACAACCCCTTCTCAAACTAGTGTCTCGAATATATCAGAACCTGATACTACAGGGTCCCAAACCATTTCAACTAGTATACCAATGGTGGATCACCAAAATCCCTGAACTGACATAAGACGAGTGGTAGACAGACCATGCCTACATAAGCTTAATCTCTGCTAGAGACAAGCTAGTACAATACAAAGCCTACCACCACTTATATATACAACCCCTGTCCAACTCAAATGGGGTGCTCCCCTGTTAATAAATGCACCAGATGTAGGGAACCAAATGCTGACTTCTACCACCTGATTTGGGAATGTCCACAAGTCCAAACCTTTTGGACACAAATATCTGACTTCCTAGCCAGTAACCTGGAGTTCCCCAGGATAAGATCACCTACTACCTGCCTCGTTGGGGTTCTAGATGCAGTAATCACAAGAGCACATGCAAGGCAACAATGTCTACCCACTGGATGGGAGCCTTCCTCCACTCTATCAAGGTCTGGCTCAATTAGCAGCATAGCTTTGTTATCAGTGGAATATTAAGGAAGCAGATGTCAAATATTTCGGGGGCCATTAATATAGATGACTAAGCTCAAATTGGATACTTATGCACAGTTCTCCATACCTGTACCCGCAACACCAAATTTCTCAGGCTGGGCTGCCATTAAAGATCATGGGCCCCTATATCCATGATAGTTAGCATGGCCCCCATGAAGCTGCCTGTTAGAACAGGGATCCAATAAAAAAAAATTGTAAACTAAATTCCATGTCTCAAATGTAGCCATGCCCTCTATGCCTATAACACGTGTCCAAACCCTACCTACTCTCCACAAACCCCTTTCCTTAGTCCCTGCCTTCACGGCGTTCTCCTTCATATGTGAAAGGGGCATATTTCATTGGGCCACCATTTTCATTGTTGACAGGGCCAGTGCAGGCCCAAACTGGCAAACTTTGGGTTCTGGCAAATGCTAGAAGGGCTGCTCTAAGGTTCCATAGACAGTCACTATTTCGTGGGCTGGTGGGAGGTTTTTGGGCCTCTGTATACTTGGAATGCCAGGGCCTATTTTGACACCCAGTCCAGACCTGGGCCAATATCTGGAAATCTTTGGAGAAGGGCACTGCTTACTTAGTAGCATGGGACCCCATGATTTATGAAGGCAGCACTAAGTACAGGTATAGTATCCATTATCCGGAAACTCATTATCCCGAATTACGAAATAGACGTCTCCCATAGACTCCATTATAATCAAATAATCCAATTTTTTTTAAAACGATTTCCTTTTTCTCTGTAATAATAAAACCGTACCTTGTGACATATAATTAATCCTTATTGGAAGCAAAACCAGCCTATTAGGTCTATTTAATGTTTACATGATTTTCTAGTAGAATAAAATCCAAATTACCGAAATATCTGTTATCCGGAAAATTCCAGGTCCCGAGCATTCTGGATAACAGGTCCCATACCTCTACCATGAAGACAATTTGCAATTGATCAGCTTTCATCCAGTTGATTAAGTCTCGTTGACCCTATCAGCCAGGTAGTGGACTGAACTACCTTACAAGTTTATCAGCAAGTGTATCATACAAATAAGGATTGTCTGTGTCACAGCTACAGGAATGTATTTAATATCCCAGCTAAGCAAGCAAGCTGGTGGCCACAATAACAATAGACCAGAAATATTTTTAATTTCCAAAATAAATGTCTGAATTATACTAAAAGTCATTCCAACAGTCAGCTCCTGTCCATTAAAGGATAAGTAAAACAGGAAAAACTGCAGCACCTCTTGTTTGAAAAATGTGAAAAATTTATTACAGTTGGTCAGTAACAGGCCTGTTACTGACCAACTGTAATAAATTTTTCACATTTTTCAAACAAGATGTGCTGCAGTTTTTCCTGTTTTGCTGTACAATTGGCCTATGGCAAGGGCCCCTATACACTGCTTTGCACTCTGCCCGAAAGGAACCTATTCGAGGTGGTTGAAGCACACACATCTGTGTACATTAAAGGATAAGTAAACCTTAAAAATAAGTACATGTAAAATTGATGAGGGTGCTATTCTAAGCACTTTTGTAATGTACATTCGTTATTTATTTTTCTGGTTTGGAAAAAAAAATAGAAACCTTTCTCAAATCTTTCCTAAGCAGAAGAACATCAAAGCAGCCTCTTTCTTTATCCTGACAACTTCCTTGACTACTTGGTGGTCAGACTGGTCAGAAAGTGACCAGCAGGTGGTGCTGTTGGAACAAAATTCATTCATATTAACAGCACATGTTTCCCTTAATATCTTGGAACTTAAAATAAATAAATAATGAATGTACATTGCAAAAGTTCATAGAATAACACTCATCTATTTTACATTCACTTATTATTAAGGTTTACTTGTGCTTTAAGGGCAAACTATAATGCAGGTTTGATATAAACACTTTTCTATAATGAATTGCTTTGTTTTGCTTCTAGTTGTTGTTATAATCACTGGTTCCTGATATCATTTGCTCTGTCGCTGCTCAGGCTAGGCAATGCAATTATTATTCATACAGGTAAGCCAATTAGCATAGTGTTTTATTTTCCTAAATGTGCCTGGCAACTAGCTGTCTAAAGGGATAAATGCCATCCTTTAGCTGTGGGAAATGGGAATCTACAATTCACCTGCAGCCTTGCCTAAAAATGTATATATACATTTGTATAACAATATCCAAGTCATGCATTCCTACCTTTTCCTGCAGTTTTAGTTCCCACTTGAAGGTCCAACCTTTGGTCAGGGTTCTCCCTTAAAGGTTCATTCTCTGGTCAGAGGGCCTCTTAACTCCTGTACAGAAACAGAAAAATATTGGTATATCAGTCATAAAACTGATTTTGGGTTGCCTGTGGCCAACCAGAAGCCTCTGACCTCAAGGGCCAACTAAATACATAAGCACACAAGTGCTATCATGATTTCTAATTTTATGGCAGTAGACCAGTCCGACCCTGATCTTGCCCTTCAAGCTCAAACTTTCTGGACAGCCAATGGCCATTCTCCTTATGTCTCAACCTTACTGGCCTTCAAGCTGAAAGCCCCCCTATTTCATCCCCTCATGAGCAGGGCCGGATTTACATAGTGGGCGCCCCTAGGCCCACTGCCGTTTGTCACCCCTGTCCCCTCTCCTTTATTCATGCAAATTTTCATCTACAATGGGGATTGGCGCATAGGAAATTCAAAAAATGATTGTATCTCCAGCGCATTCCCAGTGTTTTTGTACCAATGTGGGTGTGGTTGGGCAGCATGCCGCCCCCCTAAAATCCTGCTGCCCTAGGCCCGGGCCTAGGTGGCCTTTCCCCAAATCTGGGCCTGCTCATGAGGGCCAACCCCACAGTTTAGGAACCTCTTCTTTGTGGCAATGGTACAAAGGGCAGTGTTTTTTGTCCCCTTAGCCAGGGTCGGACTGGGCCGGTGGGACACGGGGAAAAAACCCGGTGGGCCCCGGGCTCTTGTGGGTTTCGGGCTCTTGTGGGCCCTGCCAGCCCAGATCCGCTTCCGATGACCTCCCTTTGTCGGGAGGTCACGGTAAAAAAAAAACCTAGAGCCGCACACATGCACGCAAACCTTGCGATGTGCGCATATGCATGAACGCGGCGTGCCAGAGCGGCAGGGGGGGGCGGAGGGGGGCCCTGGGTCAGTAGCCCCGGTGGGCCCCAAGCCACCCAGTCCGACCCTGCCCTATGCAATCTCCAGGTCAGCGGAAGTTGACAAAGTGTTTGAAACTGACCACCATTCATTGCAGAATGTGGGCCATGGGTGGTTCAGAAAAGGGATGATAGCCAGCATGGGGTTTGTAGAGGGGTGTGAAAGGCCCAGGGCCAGGCCCCCTAGGCAACCAGGACGCCCCCCCCCCAATACCGACTGGCACAATGGAGATAGAGGAGACGGAGGGGTGAGCGACAGAGAGGAGGGAGGTGACATTGAAGGAGGGGAGAGAGGGGAGAGTGATGAAGGGGAGGGGGGGGAGAGTGACCTGTGGGAGGGGAGAGCAAAGAAGGGGTGGGTGACAGAGTGAAGGAAGGGGAGTAAAGGTGGACATAGACGTAGCGATCAGATCAGCCCAATATCGCCCACTTCAATGTGGGCATATCGAGGAGAGATCAGCTTGTTTGGCGACACACGAGCGGATCTCTCCTCGATATGCCCACATTGAAGTGGGCAATATCGGGCTGACCCAATTGTGGACCCTAGGGCTTGGTCTGTCATCTGCCCGTGTATATATCGGCCTTAAGACTGAGGTGTGCAGACTAGGGGTAGGCAGAAGACAATTTTAAAGGTAGCTGCCCAGTGCCCCCCTATCATTGCACCCTAGACAGCTGCCTCTTCTGCCTACCCCTATTTGCGGCCCTGCACAGTCCTCCCTTGGTGAAAGGATCGGAACCCCTGATTTTAGATTAAAGTGTGTAATCAAGCTCACCTCTGCTGAATATCAACCTGCAAATCTGCTACGGGTCCATATTTGGTGAACTGAATTTTCTGAAACAACAACAAAAAAAATAAAAAATTGAGTTATTTATGAAAGAATGTGCAATGTAAAATTGGGCCAAAACCAGTACAAACATATTGTCCTAGATTCTTCCTCCGTAGCTTAATTAGGAATTTATTTCAGTGCAGGATATTCGTCCCACTTTTCCCATGGACTTTGATTAATTAGCCCCCACAACTTCCTGCGTCGATGAAAACTTGTCCAATATGCACTTCTTTCCCAAAGCCCTCTGATTAGTTAATTAAAAGGAGTTTTTATATGTAAAATATAGCCACAAATGGAGGTAAGGCAAAATTCCGCTATTAATCATAAATATTGATTAGGGGACAGCGAGGCATAAATCATTGTGATTCAGTCACTGTATCTGTGATATACACTGTAAAGGGGCAAATGTGGGATTAATCAAACAGTAACGAGCAGCTGAGATTAATTATCTTCAAGCAATGACATCACAGGCGCCTAATCACAGTTACACGGTTAGAAGAAATTTCCTCGCTTATTTCATTACATAACCTTTTCTTCCGAGGGAAAGTAACTTATTTTAGATCCATTTAATGACAGCAGTTCCTCTTCGGATGCAGCGAAATAATATAGTGAACTAAAAGTGTGACTTTCATCTGATTTATATGGAGCTTAGTCTTTTAGGGGGCTGGGTTGGGGAAACCCCCCCTATCTGATGCAATACAAAACCTAATATATTTAATATACATGGAGTTAGAGAATATATGCCAGATGCTCTAATTTAGATGCAATGCTAATTCTTCATGTTGCAGTTGTTTAATCTGCGGCCCTACCGTTTCTGTTGAAGTTAAAGGAACAGTAACACCAAAAAATTCAAGCGGAGGAACTCCACAAAAACATAAACATCATTTCAAGCAACTTTGCAATATAAATCAGTTAAAAAATATGCTGACCTTTCATGATTTTTAATGGTTTCAGACAGCTCCCTAAGCCTAGCCCCCTGCTCTCCTGCTGATCTCTCTGACTACTTTGCTGAGCTGTCTGACTACTGTTACTTTGTATCAGCAGCCATCTGTCCTCAGCCTGCATCCTCCAAACCCCACAATTCCCTGCACACGTGATTTCAATAAGGAAAGGAACATCCCAGTGCAATGCATTGTGGGTTATGTAGTTCTTGCAGGCTGTCTGTAAGCTGTGGAGAAGTTGTTACAATTTGTTACATCAGTGATAAAGTCCCTTCATCTCTGTCAGGATTTCAAATGATGCAGAAAGAGAAGAACTGTTAAACAGCTGGATTTCAGCATAAAAAATGCCATTTATTCATACTTTATGAAGAAACAGGTAACTGATGGGTATATTAGGGGTTTCTGTGTTATGTGGGACTCTTATAAAAAAATTTTGGTTTGGAACCCAGAGTTCCCCTTTAAAGTAATTAACATATAATATGCTGTTAGCATGCACCGCACTGTGCAGTCATGGAGGCAGCCATTGAAACTGCTGGAAAACAAGGAGAAAAGCCACAGTTTACATAGCACATAACAGGTAAGCCCTGTAGAATACAATGGTGTTTTATCTGCCTTTTCTCTATTTTTCCATCTTGTACGACTGACCCTATGGCTACACAGGACATTATTGAATTAGAGAGGGTACAGAGAAGGGCAACTAAGCTGGTAAAATCTTAGCTATGAGGAAAGACTGGCCAAATTGGGGTTGTTCACGCTGGAGAAGGGGCGCTTAAGGGGCGATATGATAACTATGTATAAATATATAAGGGGATCATATAATAATCTAATGCTTTATTTACCAGTAGGTCTTTCCAGCTGACACAAGGTCACCCATTCCGATTAGAAGAAAAGAGGTTCCGGCTAAATATTGGGAAGGGGTTTGTTACAGTGAGAGCTGTGAAGATGTGGAATTCTCTCCCTGAATCAGTGGTACAGGCTGTTCAATGGCGGATTAATGAGACGTGAGGCCCCTAGGCACCACTTTCCAAAGGCCTCGCTTCTCGGCTACTCCCAAAAGTTTAAAATATACAACAATTAATCAGAGTCACGGGAGCATCTGGAGACACAAGAGGCCCATGATCTGGCTTTATTCAATTACTATTTGTATCTGTGCTGCTGGGCCTAGGTCTGGTCAGGACAGTGGTACAGTCAGTACCTGCTGGGAGAAGATTAGGCATAGGCTATACAAGGCAAGGCACATTTTTCCGAACTCTCTAAAACACATGAGGGTCAGAGCCTTGCCTGAGGCTGCCTAATTTTATCCCAGCAGTTAGGCACCATGCACCTGTTCCAACTGGACCCAGACCCAATAGCACAGATAAAAATAATAATTGAATAATAATAATTGAAAAGGCTAGCTGGGCCTCTAATCACCCTGGGCTAAAGCCTAGGGTAACCTATTCATTAATCCACCCCTGAGGCTGATACATTAGATAGCTTTAAGAAGGGGTTGGATGGTGTTTAGCAAGTGAGAGAATACAGGGTTATGGAAGATGGAAGTTTATCCAGGGACTAGTCATTTTGGAGTCAGGAAGGAATTTTCCCCCTCTGAGGCAAATTGGAGAGGCTTCAAATGGGGTTTTTTTGCCTTCCTCTGGATCAACTGGCAGTTAGGCAGGTTATATATATAGACTTAAGGTTGAACTTGATTTACGTTGGTCTTTTTTCAACCTAACTTCTATGTAAAATGGTAATTTAAAAGGGACATTCCTTCCACTGCAGTGCTGCTCCACCCGAACATTTCTGGAAAGGCATATTATCATGGATTAAAGCATAATGGGAGCCAGTGGTGCAACTAGATGATGTTACTGGGCCCCACAGCAATTTAATTTTAGGCCCCACAACATATGCAGTTTTACAAATTTATTGAAATTGCTCATTAACTAGGGCCTTATTGCCCCCCTATACTTTCTAGGCCCCCTTACAGCCACAGGGTCTTCTTCGTCTATTGTTACACCCCTGATGGGAGTTGTAGTTTAGCAACATTACAGATAACGTCTTAAAGCAATATTGCACAATAAAAACATTTTTCCTTCAGGCACAGTCCATAAAAATCCTGTCTGCTCCGTTTACACCCAACTCTATATTCTATTGCTAAACCAATAACTAAAGCCTCCCTTCTGGAAGATAATTAGAGACCCAATAGATTAGATAACAGTGACTGGTATAGAATGATGCTTATTGGAGAATACTTTTGCATCTGTAATTAAGGCTGTGGCGCTTACTTCGGGGAGCAAAAGTGTTACTTTAAGGGAAGGCATTTATTCCATATTTAATATAAATAATGGGCACCTGCCACAACAAATGGACCTCATTATATACAAAATTGAAAACTCTTTGGGGATCATTTATAAATATCCTGGGCGTTGGTGCAAGAGCACAAAAGTGTGTCCCTTAGTGCTAATACCAAAGGAACATGCAGGGGTCTCGCTGTGCTCAGACCTCATTATGAATAAAAAATACCCAACATGCAGAATTGCAGAGCTTTCTTATACATCTGAATGAAGTGCACGTTAGAAAATAGGTAGGGGCTGGAGGGGTGATGCCCATGTGCCACCCTGTTATTATTAACATGTATTTCTATAGCACCAACATATTCTGCAGCACTATAAAATTAATGGGTTTATACAATGAACATAGACAAAAAGGCAAAAAGGTTACTGCCCAAAAGAGCTTGCAGTCTAAAAGGGTATGCACAGTTTATTTTGTCTGCCTGTGTATGTGGTATAAATGTTTTTCCCCTTCTCTGTTGCTAGCCAGCAAACCTATTTTTCTGTCCACGTTTCCAAAATAATAAACTACTGTATATGTTCTCCACATTTTACCCAGTGTTACAAAAATCACCAAAAATAGTACTTACCATGTGTATCTGTTCCCATTTGGGATAACATGAGCAAAACTGTAGCCTTGGGTGTGTGCAGGATTCATGCACTGGGCTTAATTAGAAATTGGTAAAACCTGCAGCAGATCATGTTTGAACAAAATGTTTTTTTCTTATATGCTGATGCTGTTTTGCCTATAACAAACAAGGTAAAATTGTGCAATGAGGCTGCCACCACAAAATACATATAGACAAATACAAGAGTCCTCTGCACTCAACCCATTATCAATATATTTACGACAGAGACATTTTGTGCATACAACTACTGAAAAAATGCCTTACCCTTTAAACAAACAGTGATTGATTGTCCATATATTGCAATATATTTAAGCTGGCCAACTACGTCAAAGTCATCCCTGGTATGGTCAGTCCTACATTTAACTTGCATTTGATCCATTGTATGGACAAACAATCCCTGTTTTATTTAAAGGGTAAGGCATTTTTAGTAGCTTAAAGTGGTTGTTCACCTTTAAATAAACTTTTTGTATGTTGTAGAGACTGATATTCGGAGACAATTTGCAATTGGTTTTTATTATTTGTGGTTTCTGAGTTATTTAGCTTTTTATTCAGTTTGCAATTTCAGCAGTCTGGTTGCTAGAGTCCAAACTACCCTAATCATGTATTTATTTGAATAAGAGACAGGAATAGAAAGATGAGTAATAAAGAGTAGCAGTGACTATACATGTGTAGCCATACAGAGCATTTCTTTTTTAGATGGGGTCAGTGACCCCCATTTGAAAGCTGGAAAGCGTTATAAGAAGAAGGCAAATGATTCTAAAACTATAAAAAAAAAAAGAAATAACGAAGGCCATTTGAAAAGTTGCTTAGAATTGGCCACTCTAAAACATACCAAAAGTTAACGTAAAGGTAAACCACCCATTTAAGGCACAAAATGTCTCAATGTCCTAAATATATTGATAATGGGTTGAGTGCAGAGGACCTCTTGTATTTATCTAGATGTTGTTTTGCCTGTTTTTTTTTTTTTTTGAGTGTAAGCTCCTTATCTTGAGAGATAGAAGCTAAAATGCATATATTTTTTTTCTTGTTAATTGCTTCAACTTTGTTGTAGCGTCAAGTGCCGAAAGCACATGGGATTGCATTGGTGTTTTTGTACTTTGCACTAGAGGTAGAGGTCAAGGGAGTTTGGTTACAAATGTTGCCCATGGGTGTCAACTGTAAGGGCAGAGGCACACGGTCAGATTCAGGGAGATTATTCCCACCGCGACAAATCTCTTCATCTGTGCGACTAATCTCCCCGAACTGCCTCCCCTGCCTTCCTGCTGGCTAGAATGAAAATCAGCGGCGGGATGGCACTCGGAGCGCTTCATTTTTCGAAGTTGCCTGAAGTTTCCTCGAAAGGCAACTTCAGAAAATGAAGAAACACGTCCATCAAGTTCAACCTTTTAGTTTTTTTGGTTTTTTTTTTTTATGCCTAACTGCCAGTTGATCCAGAAGAAGGCAAAAAAAAACCCATCTGAAGTCTCTCCAATTTGCATCAGAGGGAGAAAAAATTCCTTCCTGACTCCAAAATGGCAATGGGACCAGTCCCTGGATCAACTTGTACTATGAGCTATCTCCCATATCCCTGTATTCCCTCACTTGCTAAACACCATCCAACCCCTTCTTATACCTATCTAATGTATCAGCCTGTACCACTGATTCAGGGAGACAATTCCACATCTTCACTGTAACAAACCCCTTCCCAATATTTAGCTGGAACCTCTTTTCTTCTAATCGGAATGGGTGACCTTGTGTCAACTGGAAAGACCTACTGGTAAATAAAGTATTAGAGAGATTATTATATGATCCCCTTATATATTTATACATAGTTATCATATCACCCCTTAAGCGCCTCTTCTCCAGCGTGAACATCCCCAACTTGGCCAGTCTTTCCTCATAGCTAAGATTTTCCATACCTTTACCAGCTTAGTTGCCCTTCTCTGTACCCTCTCTAATACAATAATGTCCTGTTTGAGCACAAGAGACCAAAACTGTATGGCATATTCTAGATGGGGCCTTACCAGTGCTCTATACAGTGGAAGAATGACCCCTCCTCCTGTGAATCTCTGCCCCTTTCAATACAGCTCAAGACCTTATTTGCCCTTGATGCTGCTGACTGGCATTGCTTGCTACAGACAAGTTTATTATCTACAAGGACCCCAAGGTCCTTTTCCATAATGGATTTGCCTAGTGCAGTCCCATTAAGGGTATAAGTGGATATTTTTACATCCCAGGTGCATGACTATACATTTATCAGCATTGAATTTCATCTGCCACTTAGCTGCCCAGATTTCCAGTTTGTCAAGATCCTGTTGCAAGTGCCACATCCTGGATGGAATTAATTGGGCTGGATAGTTTTGTGTCATCTGCAAACACTGATACATTACTTACAATACCCTCCCCATAGTCATTAATGAACAAGTTAAACAAAAGTGGACCCAATCCCGAGCCCTGAGGGACCCCACTAAGAACCTTACTCCAAGTAGAGAATGTCCCATTAACAACCACCCTCTGTACCTGATCCTGTAGCCAGTTTCCTATCCATGTGCAAATGACTTCATTAAGCCCAACAGACCTTCGTTTAGTTTGTTGGTGGTGATAGCTAAAAGAAGGCAATACGATGAAACATTAATCTACACCTAGCTAAACATGATTATTTTTTTTTAAAAAAGTGCAATATTTTGATAAAAGTTTCCCTTGAATCTGGTCTCTGAAGAACACGTTGCAGCTTTAGTATATATTCTGGTGTGTGTCTCTGTTTCACTATTCCCCCGGAGCAGAGCAGAACCTTGTATTACAATAACCAAGAAAGGGGGGAAAAAAGCAGGCGGAATGCAATTAAACTGCTGCTTGGAAAATGCTGAGATGTTAATTGGGATGTGTCCCCAAAACTCAGGAACAGAATGTTACAGGCGTTAAAAAGGCTGAAGTTTAAAGAGTCGGAGAGACGGGCCTTTAATTCTTACACCTAGCCCTCATTACTCTGCCAGTTCAGGTACCTAAGGATTTATTGGAGCTTAGAGATTCGTAAAACAAACACACACTGCTGCTAATTGGGTTATTACAATGGAAAATTGTGACCTGCTTCCCAAGCGACTGATAGCAGCCTGGAACTGCACGGAGCACTCAGATCCTGCACAACTAGGAGGATCCATCTTCTAAGAGGTTCTGAAGCAGCCAAGTTCAGAACGCAATTGCCCTGGACAGGAAAATGTTTATATGCCCAAAACAAGGTTAATAAAGGCAAAAAAAAATTTGGATTTTGAAAAATATTGGCAAACAATTTGTTCCCTTATTTCCATTTTACATTGGGTGTGTTGTTGAATATCCAATTTTAAATGGCACCTTTACCTTCCCTTGCACAGGCTACAGGTTACCTATTCCCAACTTGAAATACAAATGTGTTCGCTTGTCCACATTTTTGGCAGTCACCCTGATCTAATCACCCCCCCTTCAATTGGTCACCTGCAATAACAGACCACTCATCCACTGTCAATAATAAGTGATAAACTTATCTCCCCACACTGAAATGCATTCGAATGTTACCCAAATCTTCCGAAGGAGTTGAATCACAGAAGGCTGTCAGAGGGCAGAATGGAGACGTAACTGAGGTGGTGCAGATGTGGCAAAATACACTCAAATCTGAATCTGATGGGTAAAAGATGTTTTTCATTGGAAAAAGCTTTTGTATCCGTAATAGAGTTTGGGAACCCTACACACTACAAAAAAGGACGTAGATCTGGCTGTCCAATTGTCCTAAAGCTCCCAAATTCTTGTACAAAAGGGTCCAGCAAAAGACAGTGGTTACCCCTTGGCCAGAATGAAATTTACAAAGCTGGTTAGAATCATATTGATTACCCTAATCCACCCTCTCCAAAACCAACCCCATCTGGGGGCAAATTCACTAAGATTCGTAGTTGCGCCAGCATCCGATTCGCCGCACTTCGCCAGGTGTATTTTCGCCAGCGCTACACAAATTCACTAAAATCCGAAGTTGCGCTCAGGGGAAGCGTAAGGTTGCGAAGTTGCGCTAGCGTTAATTCGCCAACCAAGGCAAAGTTACCCTGGCGATGCTTAATTTGCATACGGCGCCAAATTGAAGTTACAATGGAGGTATATGTAGCATCACTTCACAAGCCTGGGAAACCTTCAAAACAGCAAATAAAATTGTTATTTTGCCCTACACATGTGCCCACTGTATAGTTAAGTTGCCATGAGTTAGGAAATGTAGGGAGGAAGGAGGGGAGCCCCAAAAAAATGTTCGATCTTTTTCAGCCTATCACCCATAAAAAAAGAAAAAACGCCAGTGTTTTTTGGGACTTAGAAACATTTTTAACTTTTTTTGAAGCAATCCCTATCTACTCTATTGCACTTCGCCTGGTCTGAGGTGGCGAAGAAAGTCTGGCATAAAAGGTAGTGGTAATTCGCGCGTCAGTGAATTTGCGTAGTTACGTCCGTAGCGCAAATTTGCCAGGCGTAAGGGTGCAAAGTTACACTAGCGAATTTACGCCAGCTTCCGTTAGTGAATCGGCGAATTAACGAAAATGCGCTACGCTGGTGAATTCACGCTAGCGTTAGGCGCTTCGTTGTTTAGTGAATTTGCCCCCTGGTGTCTGATATATCCACAATCACCCTGGTCTGTTCTGGTTTCAAAAGTCTAAGCTGTTTTGCGGTAAACCCTGTGGTGAATAAAACACAGGCAAATGTCTGCTTGAAATTACCGTAGTTATCAGCACTTCTACCGTAAGTGGATTCCCATTATATAAAAACAAAAGGAAAAAATATACGTTTGTCTTTATTTCTGCCTAGAATTTCTACATTCTTGAATATTCTAGTGTAGAAAACATTTTGATGAGGAAAGTCTAATTGGTCTATGTTAATTATTTGCACATACAGCCTTTTGGCCGTAACCACGCAAACTCCACTTGTCCCATGAAGCTTCTTTAAATGAGTTCATGCTGCGAAGTGGAGAAAAATCCATGTCTTGCTGTTCTGAAACAAATCATTAGGATTTAATAGTCGGAGGAGCCAGTATCAGTTGTGGGTTGTTAGATAACAGTTTAATAAGGTAGTGAGCTGAGTAAAGTGATTATTATGTGGGATAATGATGTTTTATATTTAAAAAGCCAAAACTATCTTGTTAAATGTAATCTGTTTTTACTGATACAGAAATATTAAAATAAATTTGGATAGTTGTTTGCGTTGCTCATTTTAGCATACACCATACAAATTAGTTTTTAATTGGATATATAGAGGTTTTTTTCCTTTTGTTAAAGGGACAGTAACAATAAACATTTCCATAGCAATGGTATAAAAACATGGCTTGCTCAGCCAGTCAGTGGCTGTGAGACAGCAGGGATTGAGCAGGGAGAGATGGTGCCTATAGTAGCAGTGGGATAATAGTCTCTGGGAAGGGAGTGTGACTGTGGGATAGCAGGTATAGTAGGGAGAGATGGTGCCTATAGTAACAGTGGGATAATAGTCTTTGGGAAGGGAGTGTGACTGTGGGATAGCAGGTATAGTAGGGAGAGATGGTGCCTATAGTAACAGTGGATAATAGTCTCTGGGAAGGGAGTGTGACTGTGGGATAGCAGGTATAGTAGGGAGAGATGGTGCCTATAGTAACAGTGGGATAATAGTCTCTGGGAAAGGAGTGTGATTGTGGGATAGCAGGTATAGTAGGGAGAGATGGTGTCTATAGTAACAGTGGATAATAGTCTCTGGGAAGGGAGTGTGACTGTGGGATAGCTGGTATAGTAGGGAGAGATGGTGCCTATAGTAACAGTGGATAATAGTCTCTGGGAAGGGAGTGTGACTGTGGGATAGCAGGTATAGTAGGGAGAGATGGTGTCTATAGTAACAGTGGATAATAGTCTCTGGGAAGGGAGTGTGACTGTGGGATAGCAGGTATAGTAGGGAGAGATGGTGCCTATAGTAACAGTGGGATAATAGTCTCTGGGAAGGGAGTGTGACTGTGGGATAACAGGTATAGTAGGGAGAGATGGTGTCTATAGTAACAGTGGATAATAGTCTCTGGGAAGGAAGTGTGACTGTGAGATAGCAGGTATAGTAGGGAGAGGTGGTGCCTATAGTAACAGTGGGATAATAGTCTCTGGGAAGGGAGTGTGACTGTGGGATAGCAGGTATAGTAGGGAGAGATGGTGCCTATAGTAACAGTGGGATAATAGTCTCTGGGAAGGGAGTGTGACTGTGGGATAGCAGGTATAGTAGGGAGAGATGGTGCCTATAGTAACAGTGGATAATAGTCTCTGGGAAGGGAGTGTGACTGTGGGATAGCAGGTATAGTAGGGAGAGATGGTGCCTATAGTAACAGTGGATAATAGTCTCTGGGAAGGAAGTGTGACTGTGAGATAGCAGGTATAGTAGGGAGAGGTGGTGCCTATAGTAACAGTGGGATAATAGTCTCTGGGAAGGGAGTGTGACTGTGGGATAGCAGGTATAGTAGGGAGAGATGGTGCCTATAGTAACAGTGGGATAATAGTCTCTGGGAAGGGAGTGTGACTGTGGGATAGCAGGTATAGTAGGAAGAGATGGTGCCTATAGTAACACTGGATAATAGTCTCTGGGAAGGAAGTGTGACTGTGGGATAGCAGGTATAGTAGGGAGAGATGGTGTCTATAGTAACAGTGGATAATAGTCTCTGGGAAGGGAATGTGACTGTGGGATAGCAGGTATAGTAGCGAGAGATGGTGTCTATAGTAACACTGGATAATAGTCTCTGGGAAGGGAGTGTGACTGTGGGATAGCAGGTATAGTAGGGAGAGATGGTGTCTATAGTAACAGTGGATAATAGTCTCTGGGAAGGGAATGTGACTGTGGGATAGCAGGTATAGTAGCGAGAGATGGTGTCTATAGTAACAGTGGATAATAGTCTCTGGGAAGGGAGTGTGACTGTGGGATAGCAGGTATAGTAGTGAGAGATGGTGCCTATAGTAACAGTGGGATAATAGTCTCTGGGAAGGGAGTGTGACTGTGGGATAGCAGGTATAGTAGGGAGAGATGGTGCCTATAGTAACAGTGGATAATAGTCTCTGGGAATGGAGTGTGACTGTGGGATAGCAGGTATAGTAGGGAGAGATGGTGTCTATAGTAACAGTGGATAATAGTCTCTGGGAAGGGAGTATGACTGTGGGATAGCAGGTATAGTAGGGAGAGATGGTGCCTATAGTAACAGTGGATAATAGTCTCTGGGAAGGGAGTGTGACTGTGGGATAGCAGGTATAGTAGGAAGAGATGGTGCCTATAGTAACACTGGATAATAGTCTCTGGGAAGGAAGTGTGACTGTGGGATAGCAGGTATAGTAGGGAGAGATGGTGTCTATAGTAACAGTGGATAATAGTCTCTGGGAAGGGAATGTGACTGTGGGATAGCAGGTATAGTAGTGAGAGATGGTGCCTATAGTAACAGTGGGATAATAGTCTCTGGGAAGGGAGTGTGACTGTGGGATAGCAGGTATAGTAGGGAGAGATGGTGCCTATAGTAACAGTGGATAATAGTCTCTGGGAATGGAGTGTGACTGTGGGATAGCAGGTATAGTAGGGAGAGATGGTGTCTATAGTAACAGTGGATAATAGTCTCTGGGAAGGGAGTGTGACTGTGGGATAGCAGGTATAGTAGGGAGAGATGGTGCCTATAGTAACAGTGGATAATAGTCTCTGGGAATGGAGTGTGACTGTGGGCAGTGCACTGGGCCCCCCTGCAAAAAAATCTTCTTGTTAGTTTGAGAGGAAACAGACCACAGGCTGTGGGGGAAATATTTCATAGGGTGCAATGGGACCAATATGGTATCAATGTGAGGAGAAATAACATACATTAGACTTGCCCATCCTACAGTCATACATTTTCAATATGGACCATTTATTCGCACGGATAGTGAAGTTGTAAAATACAATGTTTGACCTTAGCACGGAAAGGCAATTTTTTTTTCTTCTGAGCAGGTGCTTTAGGCAGCAAATAGTCTTAACACACCCTGAGAGCCTGTGTAGTTACCCACATGGCATTACTCAGCCTTTCCTTTCCTACAGCTATTTATCATTAGGTGTGAGCCCTATAAACCAAGTACAGCGTTAATGGCCTCAGCCGGTTCTTGACAAATTGGGTTGTTAAAAGAGGATTTTATTATGGGAAGGGGGACTAACCTTGCATGGAACAGCATGTATTTTTAGGGGGGTTTTGACAACCTGACCCATAACATATACTTATTTGTTGCAACTAACTCCAGAGTATGAAAAAGAAAACATGTTTTGTTTAGTAGTGGTGACCTAGACTTTATTTTTCCTGAAGACCTTCCCTAAAACTCTTCTGCACCCCCAGCTCTTTTATTTTCTGCCTTTAGAATGATTCGCTATAATGCAAAATATTTGAGATTACCATGCACGTTTTGCTTGTTGTAAACGGACACATTGTGAACACAGCATACCGGATTCTCATTGGAGGACTGGTTTTATAATGTCTATTTCTATGGGTGTTGGACTACAACTCCCATCATGCTTTAAACTTTGATCATATGCTGGTGACTTTAGGTGTAGCAACTGAAAGATGAAAGAATATTGCAATATGCTGCATTTTTCCTGCATTCGGCGCCTACATGCGCTTGTGAGAGTACAGCTCCATTGAAAAAAACTGAATGCGTCTACTCCTGCGCTCCCCTGCGGCTGAATGCATAAAAACGGAACGCAGGGGAGCGCAGCTTCAAACGCTCGTCTGTAAGAGCCCTAAAGAAGGCCTTACATAAAACTCACTTTCTGAAGTAAGCAGCCCAAACCTAATTAAAGGTCAGCTCTGCAGTTTGCAATTTCAGCAATCTGTTGCTGGGATCCAAAACACCCTAGCAACCATACACTGATTTCAATAAGAGACTGGAATTTGAATAGGAGAGGGCCTTCACTTCCCAGTATTTTACCAGCCTGGCCGGTAAAAAATAAGCTTGATCCCAATGTTATTTATAGGGAAAATGCATAAAAATATAGGAAGGCCGGTATTTTTTCAAGAAAAGGTGGCAACCCTAGCCTTCACAGAAAGATAAGTCATAAAAAGTAGCAATAACAATTAAGACAGAACGTTTGCTTTTTCGATCAGTGACCTCCATTTGAAGGATCGAAAGAATCAGAAGGCAAATAATTAAAAAAAAAACTATAAAAAAGAAAAAATTAAGGCCAATTGAAAAGTTGCTTTAGCATTAGCCATTCTATAATATACTAAAAGATAATGTAAACCTCACCTTTGAAGGCCCTCTTCCAATATCTGGATTAAAAATCAGGCAAGTTTGGAAACTGTTTGTCAAAGACTCAGCCGCCTTCATGCTGATCCAAATTATGCCAACAAATAGATCATATTGGGGGAAGGAGGAGGTATAGGACCCAACAGATGAAGCCTACATGAATGCTCCAATTCGGTCCATGTTGCTCCTCACACCAGGATATTATAGTTCAGCATTATTTATGAATTTCATTCACAAAGGAAAAGTAAAGGTGGCCATACAAGATAAGGGCGATATTGGGTTGCAAGGAAGAGAATGGGCGCTGACGGGTCGTAGGACCACATCAACTAGCTGATGAAAAATCAAACCTCCTCGATTGTTATCTTGGCCAAATATCGATAGTGGAGACCCGTCGTAAACCCCCGTACACTGGCAGATAAGCTAAAGGACCAATATCGGCAGCTTTAGATCTAGTGCTAATCTTTTGTGTCTGTAATTGAGTTCGAGGTGAGCTGGGGAAGCAAATGACAAGTTTACGAAAGGTTTGTGTCACTTTTAAAATAGGCTTACTTTTTAAAAAGTATCATCATAGCTGAATGACGCTACAGTGAAACCTCAATTTTACATCCCCTGACTTTAAGGGGCACATTTACTAAAGGTCGAATATCGAAGGTTAATTAACCCTCGATATTCGACCATCAAAGTAAAATATTTCGATCAAAGGAAAAATCCGATTGAAGGATTTTAATCCATCGATCGAACGATTTTCCTTCGATCAGAAATAGCTTAGAAACCTTATGGGGAAGGTCCCCATAGGCTAACATTGGTGCTCGGTAGGTTTAAAGTGGCGAAGTAGGTAGTCGAAGTTTTTTTTAAAGAGACAGTACTTCGACTATCGAATGGTCGAATAGTCAAACGACTTTTAGTTCGAATCGATCGATTAGAAGTCGTAGTCGAAGGTCGAAGTAGCCTATTCGATGGTCGAAGTACCCAAAAAAAACTTCGAAATTCAACGTTTTTTTAATTCGAATCCTTCACTCAAGTTTAGTAAATGTGCCCCTAAGTTTTCCCTCATTTTACATTGTTGTTTTGTGGTCCCACCTATATATTATGCGTAATACATTTCCCTGATTTTCCTGGATTTTACACCATTTTTTTCTGGTCCCCTGGAAAACGTAAAATGGGGGTTCTACTGTGTTTGTAATGAAAGAAACATAACTTTTGGTGAATGGAATAGCAGTGCAATAATGCTGCTGGCAAATAAATAATTTCGTAAAAAAAGAAATGTCATATAGCCAACCCCTGTCCAGACTAGCGGACTTGTCTTGCCCCTCTTGGGCCTAATCTATAGAGACAGGCTTTCAATATGGTTGCTCCCGCGCCTGTCATAGTCTATGCTCTTTCCAGCATGTTTAATTATTTATCAGGCTCTTACGTCTGTATGTGGAATCTCACTGGGGTAATGGCTGCTCCACTGCTTTAGTACAGCTCTAAATCTGAGTGCAGAGATATCTGCGTGTGCAATGACATCCGCCATTAGCAAAACCTACTGACACTGTATATTGTGATGACCAGCCGCAGGCTCCCTTATATATATATATATATTATCACATCTGGTGCGCAACGAAAAACAAGGCAATTGCCTGGGTGCTGCTTAAAAGACTTGTCATACTAGTTCCAAAATTAAACCGCACTCACAGGGCTTTTTTCTTTAAATATAGAAAGTGGTTTATATAAAGTTTCAGCCCTTCAACTTGGGCCGTCTTCAGAAAAAAAAATTTTTTCCTGAAGACGATCCGAGCTGAAGGGATGAAAAGTTGAATAAACCACTTTCGATATTAAAGAAAAAAGCCGTCAGTGTAGTTTAATTTTGGAAGGAGTATATATATAGTATAATATACTTATATACTTAGAGTATATCATATAAGTATAAATGCAGAGCTTTCTGTGTGCAGATACTTCTCTTTATATTTAAAATTATACATACAGGTGATAGTTGCCATATTGTTTTCCAGCATAAGGGTATAGCATAATATTTTTACAGAACATTCTTTATTTATTTGTATAGTTGTATGAGCCTCGCCAAGTGCTGGCGGAACTAGATGTTACTGAGCCCCACAGCAAATTAAATTTAGGGCCCTAAATTGCTAAATTTACCAATTCTACCAAGATATAATAAATTAATTAGGGCCTCAATGAGCCCCTATACTCCTGGGCCCCCTGCAACCACAGAAGAAGGGTCTGCTTCTTCTGTAGTTACGCCCTTGTCCCCAAGGATATATTTCACCCCTAGCATAAAGACAAAGTCTATTGTGTGCACGGAATATTACCATCAAATCTGTGTTTGTTTTTATACACAGGTTGGGTGCTGACATACTGTTTCCTTTTCCCTTAGTTGCAATATGGCAATTCCTTCTCATATGTATCTGCCTGGAGTACACAGTAAGAGATCATATTATTTTATAATACACAAAAGCCATGAATATCTTGTAAATTATATTCTTATAAACGGTGAGTTCTGATGTCATCAGTTATAAACGGTCAGTAGTGATGTCATTTCTGTCACATGACTCACTGAAACTTGTATATTATAATAAATAAAGGACCCCCTGTTGCAAAATATGAGGCCTCCTGTTTTTATATGGTCATGAAACTCCTTGGTTACTTATAATATCCTTATAATTTACAAGAGGGGGCACTTTATTTACTATATAATGTTTATTTAAAGGGACACTTAAGCCGACTTTACTACTCAACTGCACTTTATTTGACTACAAATCAAAGTAACATCAGGGTTGTAACCACAGCCATATTTATATATAGGCCCCAGAGGGCCTGTGCCTAGGGAGGCACGGTTTTGGGGCTGGCCCTTGGGGTGCTTATTTTTTTTTCGTTTTTGTTTTTGAACCCTCCCTTCTCTCCGCCACTGATTTCCATAAATCCAGTGACGGAGCTGAAGTGGTGAGGGGTCGGGGTCCGAGGAAGAATGCGGAAATGATGTCATTTTTAATTAGAATGTTTTTAGCCACCTACAGTATGTTAGAGATGTAGAGTGTGCGCTTTTTTAAAAAGGGTTTATATTCCCTTTCGATTCGTAAAGGTTTTCATTAAGGGGACTCCTCTGCTATCACTACAGAGAAGCAAACCTGTTCTCTACAATTACAAGCTCCCATGTTCTGCACGTTCAGAGTTGACTTTACGATGCTGCTGCTCAGTTTCTCAGAAGCTGTAAATTAAAACAGTTCTGAAATTAAAAATATAAACTGGTTCTGACAAGGTTTTGTGGAAGCGAGAGCTGAAATCCTCTGTGCCCACGAAATCCTAAGTTCCCCACGTGCCATACCTCCCCCCCCCCTCCGATTTTTACATATTTGTGATATGAATTATTAATTAGCGTTCCAGCTTTTATTTTGATGGCAAAGGTTTTGATGAATGTGGCGGTGTAATTACTTTACATCCCGCCAGAAAAAAATATTTAATTTTATTTACTCTGATAAATAATTAAATTGTTGGCAATGACTGCGTTGTTTTTCCGCTCCCCCCTGTTTGCTGCTGCTTGCATCTCTCTAATTAAAACTAGGTTGCTAGAATCCAAAGCACTGTGTAGGAAATAAATGGTGACATACAGAAGGGGAAATATATATATATATATATATATAACTTCAAATGCTCTATATACAGTCGCAATTCACGTGAAAATAATCCCGCTTGCCTGGGTGCAGAGCCAGCCAATCGCATGCAATCCTGTGTAGAATAAGTCCGCACTCATAGGTCTTATTACCAGTGAATCTTTCTTTATTGTGGGGAGACTTATGTTTCGGCTACATCTGCAGCACTAAATTATTACATATACACATTTAAATCCTGTGTGGCGGGAAAAGTGCAGGAGGTGCATGCAAATAAATCAGTGACATCACAATTATGTCTTAAAGGAGAAGGAAAGCTACTGAAGTAGTTTATTGCCAATAGATTAGCCACAATAGTGCAAGCTATAGCACTATATTTATTCTGCAGAATGCTTTACCATACCTGAGTAAACAGCGCTTGAAGTGTTCTCTGTTTGTTTAGGATAGCAGCTGCCATATTGGCTTGGTGTGACATCACATCCTGTCTGAGTCTGTCCCTGCTCACTCATAGCTCTGGGCTCAGATTACAGCAGGGAGGGAGGAGGGAGGGAGGAGAGAGGGAGAGAAGAGCAAACTGAGCATGCTCAAGCCATAGCCCTGGAGGTTTAAGCTGAAAACAGGAAGTCTGATACAGAAGCCCATGAGTACACAATAGAAGGAAAGAAATGTGGTGTTTCTTTTGACAGAGGACTCAGAGCAGCATTACTTTGAGGGTTTACTGGTGTATTTATATAGACCTTTCTGATAAAGCTTACTTTGTTTTAACCTTTCCTTCTCCTTTAACCTTTTAAATGCCACAGATCGTAGAATCTACGTTCTGTGGCAAGGGTACTTGAAATGCCACAGAACGTAGATTCTACGTTCTGCAGCATTTCCTGGTTCAGGAGCGGAGGAGCGGCTGTTAGAGCCGCTCGCTCCGTTCCTGCTCGATCCCCTGCCCCTAGGCAACGAGCAGAGCAGGGGATCGAGTGGCCCCTGGGGCGCGATCGCCCAGGGGCCCAAAAACAGCAGCAGGCACGTGTTACTTACGTGTCCTGCTGCTGCAGCCTACACCGGATCGACGATCTCCGCCCCCACAGCACACAGACAGGAACCACGAGGCAGATGTCTTCCAGGGGCTCTTCCTGATCGCCTGCAACAGTCTCCAGCGACTTTTTCAGGTTAGTGCAACAATTACACACACAAACACACCAACACACACTTATTACAGTAATACACACTTAGATTCACACTTACACACACTTACACATACATTTTTGGGGATTGGGGGGGGTCACTTACACTCACTGCACTTACACACATGTGCACACGCACACACGCGCACATAACATGTAATTTACCATTTGTACACACGCACACGCACATACATGGCATTGTGGCTTTTTTTTTTTTTCTTATCGCATCGTTTCTTTTTTTGGCTGAAAAAAATGTTTTATTGCCATTACGCATAGCGTATTCGCTAACCGTACTGTGCAATACCTTTTGTATGTTATTTCGGTGATTATATTGCAATTTTGGGTATTTTGGTGCATTTTTAGCCATTTTATTGAATTTTTAGCCATTTTATTGCATTTTCAGCTCTGCATATATTGTGTTCACTTTTTTCTAGCCGTATAACCTGTTTGGCCCATCTAAAATATTCAAACTGTGATTCTGACGGCCGATAACACTAGTCTGGAAAAAAACATTGATTTTTGTGGTTTTATTGGATTTTTTTGCATTTCACCCTTTACTGCCTTATTTTGTTTTGCCTTGTAAATTTTATCTACTATATATCCATTTGGGGGTCTCTGTGCGCCACATAGTTTGGTATATCTATGCATATTGGGCATCAAAGTGTTCAGTAGACCTCTGGCGTTCATATTTAGGATGTTTTATGCTGATACGTTACGAAATGTGGGGCATATAATGGGGTAAAATTCAAGCTTTCTGACAATTTTCAGAAATTTGATAAAAACCGTTATGTTCAGCATTGCTTTGCAGTTTGGCAGTTTGCAGTAGGAACACATATTTACCCATATTGGATTCGTCAGAATGTGTACTTTCTGAAAATATATGGTTTTCTGGGGTCTCTGTACTGTTAGGGGGGTCTAATGTCGCATAATACACACACCAGGTGCTTATATTGCAGCAGCCAGCGCGTCAGCTGTGAAAATGTATATACACTATTGTCATTTGGGGGTCTCTGTGCGCCACATAGTTTGGTATATCTATGCATATTGGGCATCAAAGTGTTCAGAAGACCTCTGGCGTTCATATTTAGGATGTTTTATGCTGATACGTTACGAAATGTGGGGCATATAATGGGGTAAAATTCAAGCTTTCTGACAATTTTCAGAAATTTGATAAAAAACGTTATGTTCAGCATTGCTTTGCAGTTTGGCAGTTTGCAGTAGAAACACACATTTACCCATATTGGATTCGTCAGAATGTGTACTTTCTGAAAATATATGGTTTTCTGGGGTCTCTGTACTGTTAGGTGGTCTAATGTCGCATATTACACACACCAGGTGCTTATATTGCAGCAGCCAGCGCGTCAGCCGTGAAAATGTATATACACTATTGTCATTTGGTGGTCTCTGTGCGCTGCATAGTTTGGTATATCTATGCATATTGGGCATCAAAGTGTTCAGTAGACCCCTGGCGTTCATATTTAGGATGTTTTATGCTGAAACGTTACGAAATGTGGGGCATATAATGGGGTAAAATTCAATCTTTCTGACGATTTTCAAAAATTTGATAAAAACCGTTATGTTCAGCATTGCTTTGCAGTTTGGCAGTTTGCAGTAGAAACACACATTTACCCATATTGGATTCGTCAGAATGTGTACTTTCTGAAAATATATGGTTTTCTGGGGTCTCTGTACTGTTAGGGGGGTCTAATGTCGCATAATACACACACCAGGTGCTTATATTGCAGCAGCCAGCGCGTCAGCCGTGAAAATGTATATACACTATTGTCATTTGGGGGTCTCTGTGCGCCACATAGTTTGGTATATCTATGCATATTGGGCATCAAAGTGTTCAGTAGACCCCTGGCGTTCATATTTAGGATGTTTTATGCTGATAAGTTACGAAATGTGGGGCATATAATGGGGTAAAATTCAAGCTTTGTGACGATTTTCAGAAATTTGATAAAAACGGTTACGTTCAGCATTGATTTGCAGTCTGGCAGTTTGCAGTAGAAACACTTATTTACCCATATTGGATTCGTCAGAATGTGTACTTTCTGAAAATATATGGTTTTCTGGGGTCTCTGTACTTTTAGGGGGGTCTAATGTCGCATAATACACACACCAGGTGCTCATATTGCAGCAGCCAGCGCGTCAGCCGTGAAAATGTATATACACTATTGTCATTTGGGGGTCTCTGTGCGCCACATAGTTTAGTATATCTATGCATATTGGGCATCAAAGTGTTCAGTAGACCCCTGGCGTTCATATTTAGGATGTTTTATGCTGATACGTTACGAAATGTGTGGCATATAATGGGGTAAAATTCAAGCTTTCTGACAATTTTCAGAAATTTGATAAAAACCGTTATGTTCAGCATTGCTTTGCAGTTTGGCAGTTTGCAGTAGGAACACATATTTACCCATATTGGATTCGTCAGAATGTGTACTTTCTGAAAATATATGGTTTTCTGGGGTCTCTGTACTGTTAGGGGGGTCTAATGTCGCATATTACACACACCAGGTGCTCATATTGCAGCAGCCAGCGCGCGTCAGCCGTGAAAATGTATATACACTATTGTCATTTGGGGGTCTCTGTGCGCCACATAGTTTGGTTTATCTATGCATATTGGGCATCAAAGTGTTTAGTAGACCCCTGGCATTCATATTTAGGATGTTTTATGCTGATAAGTTACGAAATGTGGGGCATATAATGGGGTAAAATTCAAGCTTTGTGACAATTTTCAGAAATTTGATAAAAACCGTTATGTTCAGCATTGCTTTGCAGTTTGGCAGTTTGCAGTAGAAACACTTATTTACCCATATTGGATTCGTCAGAATGTGTACTTTCTGAAAATATATGGTTTTCTGGGGTCTCTGTACTGTTAGGTGGTCTAATGTCGCATAATACACACACCGAGTGGTTATATTGCAGCAGCCAGCGCGTCAGCCGTGAAAATGTCTATACATATTGTCATTTGGGGGTCTCTGTGCGCCACATAGTTTGGTATATCTATGCATATTGGGCATCAAACTGTTTAGTAGACCCCTATGTTTATATTTAGGATGCTTTATGCTGGTAATGATACATGGACAATACGATGCTGGAAAGTTGAAGCTTTGAGGCAATTTCCAGATATTTCACCAAAACCGCCAAATTTGGCAAAGCCTTGCGACTCAGTAGTTTGGAGCAGAAAGGCATGGGTACCCATTTTAGATTCCGTAGAATGTGTACTTTCCAAAAATATATGGGTTTGGGGGGTAAACATATATTTCTGTGTTTTTACCCCGCAAAAATGCAGTCAATGTGTTGATTTTTCATTAGCTGAAGTTACCCACGGGACTGTTTGTATGCGCTAACTTCATTTTGGGGCCTCTAAATCCCAGATACTTTGGTAAACTTATGAACAATGGCCACCAAAATATTCAGAGGAACCCTGGCAATCATATTTAGGGTGCTTTTTCTTAGTACGTAATGACACATGGGTGATATGGTGCTGGGAAGTTGAAGCTTTGAGGCAATTTTCAGATATTTCACCAAAACTGGCAACTTTGGGAAAGCCTTGCGACTCGGTAGTTTGGAGCAATAAGGCATGGATACCCATTTTAGATTCTGTAGAATGTGTACTTTCCAAAAATGTATGGGTTTGGGGGTAAACATATATTTCTGTGTTTTACCCCACAAAAATGCAGTCAATGTGTTGATCTTTCATTAGCTGAAGTTACCCACAGGACTATTTGTATGCGCTAACTTCATTTTGGGGCCTCTAAATGCCAGATACTTTGGTAAACCTATGAACAATGGCCACCAAACTGTTCGGAGGAACCCTGGCAATCATATTTAGGGTGCTTTTTCTTGGTGCATAACGATACATGGGTGATATGGTGCTGAGAAGTTGAAGCTTTGAGGCAATTTTCAGATATTTCACCAAAACCGACAATTGTGGGAAAGCCTTGCGACTCAGTAGTTTGGAGCAGAAAGGCATGGGTACCCATTTTAGATTCTGTAGAATGTGTACTTTCCAAAAATATATGGGTTTTGGGGGGTAAACATATATTTCTGTGTTTTTACCCCACAAAAATGCAGTCAATGTGTTGATTTTTCATTAGCTGAAGTTACCCACGGGACTGTTTGTATGCGCTAACTTCATTTTGGGGCCTCTAAATGCCAGATACTTTGGTAAACTTATGAACAATGGCCACCAAAATGTTCAGAGGAACCCTGGCAATCATATTTAGGGTGCTTTTTCTTAGTACGTAATGACACATGGGTGATATGGTGCTGGGAAGTTGAAGCTTTGAGGCAATTTTCAGATATTTCACCAAAACCGACAACTTTGGGAAAGCCTTGCGACTCAGTAGTTTGGAGCAGAAAGGCATGGGTACCCATTTTAGATTCAGTAGAATGTGTACTTTCCAAAAATATATGGGTTTGGGGGGTAAACATATATTTCTGTGTTTTTACCCCACAAAAATGCAGTCAATGTGTTGATTTTTCATTAGATGAAGTTACCCACGGGACTGTTTGTATGCGCTAACTTCATTTTGGGGCCTCTAAATGCCAGATACTTTGGTAAACTTATGAACAATGGCCACCAAAATGTTCAGAGGAACCCTGGCAATCATATTTAGGGTGCTTTTTCTTAGTACGTAATGACACATGGGTGATATGGTGCTGGGAAGTTGAAGCTTTGAGGCAATTTTCAGATATTTCACCAAAACCGACAACTTTGGGAAAGCCTTGCGACTCAGTAGTTTGGAGCAGAAAGGCATGGGTACCCATTTTAGATTCAGTAGAATGTGTACTTTCCAAAAATATATGGGTTTGGGGGGTAAACATATATTTCTGTGTTTTTACCCCACAAAAATGCAGTCAATGTGTTGATTTTTCATTAGATGAAGTTACCCACGGGACTGTTTGTATGCGCTAACTTCATTTTGGGGCCTCTAAATGCCAGATACTTTGGTAAACTTATGAACAATGGCCACCAAAATGTTCAGAGGAACCCTGGCAATCATATTTAGGGTGCTTTTTCTTAGTACGTAATGACACATGGGTGATATGGTGCTGGGAAGTTGAAGCTTTGAGGCAATTTTCAGATATTTCAGCAAAACCGACAACTTTGGGAAAGCCTTGCGACTCAGTAGTTTGGAGCAGAAAGGCATGGGTACCCATTTTAGATTCAGTAGAATGTGTACTTTCCAAAAATATATGGGTTTGGGGGGTAAACATATATTTCTGTGTTTTTACCCCACAAAAAATGCAGTCAATGTGTTGATTTCTCAGTAGCTGAAGTAAAGTCCTGATCAATTTGGATGTGCTAACTTCATATTGGTGTCTCTAAATGCCAGATACTTTGGTAAACCTATGCATAATGGGTATCAAACTGTTCAGTGGACCCCTGGCAATCATATTTCAGGTGCTTTTTCTTGGTACCTAATATAGTTTGGGATATGCGGAGCAGCAAAATAAAACCTTTGAAATGATTTTTCAGAATTTTGAATTTTTTTTTGAAAAAACCGCTATTTTCAGACAAGCTTTTATGTTTGGTAGTTGGGAGTAGAGAGACATAGTTACCCATTTTGTAATCGGCAGAATGTGTACTTTTCAAAAATGTATGGTTTTCTGGGGTAAACCTACGGTTTCAGGATTTTTTGCCTTGGAATCTAAAGCATGCCGTTTTCTGCCTTAGTGCTTTCAAAATTCGGTAATATACTGCCGGGAGTTTTTGCTGTACAGAAATCCTAAATCTCCCTAAAACTATACATATCTGGTATTGGCACGTTCGAGAGACATAAGGCTTTCCAAATCAGTTGGATTTTCATCCCTAAAATGAAATATTTTTCTGGTATAAATTGATATACGATGAAAAATGGTAATTTTTCATTTTTTTTTGGTATTTAGCACTATAAATTTTTTTGCACAGGTGGAAATACATGAAAACTCAGGCAGATTTAGAAAGCTCAGTTTCTACCGAAAAAAACAATGTATAGTTTTCCTAGGTAAACTATAGGTTTCCCCTCAGAAAATGCCCCTAAAGTGAGAGAGCACAAAATGTTTCAAAAACGGCTGGCATTTCGCGTAACCAAAATGTGAAATTCTGCTGGCACTTAAAGGGTTAATTTTGAGACACAAGACAGAGTAATCAAAACATACAAAAAACTGAGCAAAATTAACTATTAACTATAACAAAAAATGAACCTAAAAATGTGCAGATCAGAAGTGCATATAAAAACATGGTTATATATGTCCTAAATTGTTGCAACACACTCTAAAATAATTTGATGTTATGTTTTTACTACTATGTATCCATAGATCATAATATTTTGCAACAATTCTGTATGTAAACGTATTCACTTACTGGGAATTACTAAGTCGCTATTTTATCAGACACTTTTATCAGCACAACCTCCAGGTATGTCCCCAGGTATAGAAAATTAATCTTTAATTCTCAGAAGATCACTATGATGTGATCAAAACGTAGGAATTCATTTTTCTTGTCTATTAAAATCAGTTATTCTAACTGAGCCCGTTAAGTGCGGTATTTTTTTGTTATTTTGTAAATGCACCCAGCCAAGCTGAGTTTTTGTTTTGTGATGAATAAAGTACCACCTTTTGTAAAATATAAGGATATTATAAGTCACTGAGGAGTCCCATGGCCATAAAAAAGTATGAGGCTTATATTTATATATATATATATATATATATATATATATATATATATATATATATATATATATATATATATATATATATATATATGTGTGCATGGGAAAATGTATTTTGTGTAGAATTTATGAGAATCTATAGGTTTAGGATAGATGACAAGAGAGCCCAGAGAGATGGTATCTGTCCCCTATTGGCTCATCAAGGCAGCAACTAGTTAGGTTCTGACAAACTGACTTTTGCACCCCCTCACTCCCCTAAGCTCCTCCCAACCTCCTCCCAACCTTAATTACAGATGCAGCACTAATAAAATGAAAGAAAACAGAAATTGAAGAAATATTATTGGAGATAAACGGTCTGTAGATGAACGTCATATTCGCAGCAGAATGACTCTGATTCATGAATATGATGGTTTCTTGTGCTTTGGAGTTAAAACTGTTATTCCACACACCACTTTTATTTGCAAATGTATTGCTTTTTACTTTTTATTGCTAACGATCATATAGTCTGTATTAACCTGTATTCTCATTTACAAAAAACACATAGCAGATTTGAATTTGTCTTTACCAATTAAACATACAATAATGCATGAAGTGTCTGAGGAAGACAGGGGTAACCACTGAGCTCCATCACCTTTTAATACTTATTTTATTTTTTGTATAGGCACCAATTTCCCTAAAAGTGCTGCCCTAGGCATGGCCACCAATCATGTGCCCATATCCAGATACAGGCCTGGCTCCAGGACAGGTATACTGGTCGTGGCTCATGATAAGGATCCCCTGGGAGATTAATTAAAGATGGCAGCACTCATGTAGAACTTACTCTAGACTAGTGTGTATGGGTGGTGAAAATATATGTTCCCTTTCAGTTTGTGTTTACGTCATAGAGCCATAGAGCATAATTTATGCCACAGAGAATAGACATCTGAATTGATCTCAGAGAAGCTATTGTTGCTCCATCATGGCCCTGGTTTTATTGAGCGATGTAGTTTTAGGTATCTGTCTCTGTTATAGCTGAACTACAGTTTGCTTTAACCCATGGGCGAGTATACTGAGTTGCAGCCCAGCTGCCTACTTTAGAGACTTGGATACAATCTTGAGAAATATGACTTACTGTAAGTGGGTCAGGCATGAGCTTCTGAAAGGAGGCCAGAGAGTAGAGATCCTCTATACAGACAGTCACAGGATACTGAAAAGCTTCTGTCACTGGGAACAATGGGAAAGGTGGATATGATGCACCATTCTATTTTCAACATTGTTCTGTTTCTAAAGAAAGAATGTGTTAGAAACCTTTATTTCTGCACATTAAACGTGTACTCGTCAGAATTATCAAAAATAACCAGCACTCACTGGGATTAAGGACAGTGTCTTTGAAGGTTGCTTCCTTTGTTGATTTCGCCTAAAACTAGATACTTTCATATCTTCTAGTATTCGCCCGCAGTCTTTTAATATCTGTTAGAGAATAAAGTGCCACTTGAATGTGTCCCAAATGTCCGTGGAAAGAAATCCATTTAAAGAGAGAATAAGCTTTAACATTCCTTCTCAGTGTATATGAATTTGAACTTATATGTTTGAGTATGCTCAAAGTTATAGTCTTGCAACAATTGGGTAAAGTATGGCTCAGCATTAGTGTTTGTATCCCCTTTAAGATAGCAGTTATCCATGTGCAAATGACTTATTAAGCCCAACAGACCTTAGTTTAGAAAGCAGTTGTTTGTGGGGCATGGTATCAAATGCTTTGGCAAAATTCAAATAGATCTACTACTGATTCCCCACTGTCCAGCATCTTACTTGACTCATCATAAAAGGAATCAAATTAGTCTGACAAGACCTATCCTTCATAAAGCCATGCTGATTGCTGCTCATAATGCCAATCACTAGGACAACATTTTGAATGTGAATGTGTAACAAGCCTTCAGGCTGATCTTTTTTTAAGTTCTAGGTTTAAATTCTAGATTCTAGGTTTCTATTCAGAGAATTTGCACCACTTTTCTCAACCAGGAATATGCAACTAATATCATTCATCAAGAATGATGTGTTCTATTTTCAGTATTACTCTGTATAAGAGGCCATTATGAATTACAATGCTTTATGTTATCAGTTGCTATATGTGCTGTACTGTAGGCTGAAAATCCTGCAAGCTCACAGATAAACCAACAATAAAGTCTTGGCATTATCTCAGTACTTCTGTATCAGCACCTGCCACCCTACTAACATATCATCTATGGCTAAACTCTCTCTTGTACAAGTTCAATATTGACATCTCACTTGAATTTAAGAGTTGTTTAACATTAGCGTGTGCCATATAAATAATTAACAGTGATAATAATGGCATCCTGATCTTGCAGTCTGGTCCTGATTACGCAGAATTGCCTTGGGTGAATATACTCATCAGCCAGGGAGCTCAGGGGAAATTTTTACTTCCTTTTCAGTTTAAGAACAGGTCTTCATCTAAATGGCAGCACAGGAAGGATGAAGTTTACAGACACTACAAGGATAAGTTTGGCAAAAGCTGACCTGAAAGCAGCCTCCTTGGGATCTGCGAGAACAATTTCTGTTCCTCTTCATCCAGGGCAACTGGGGTCTGGAATTATAGAGGGAGAGACTTTCAGGCTTGGTCAAGCTTCTTGCCACAGTTGGCTTCTCATCACCTGCCAAGGATTTAAATTTGTGCTCAGTCTGTTTTCTTTTTATGCTTTGCCCTTGGTTTGTTTACATTTTTAATAAACTTCCTATATTCTTTATATTGAGTAGACTGTAGCAGTACATGAACCAGTCACAAAATACTTATACACATTTTTTAATAATGCACATGGTTGTTATTAGGACATGCAAGATAGAGTAGAGGGGGTATCTGTTATACCAAAGCAAGGTCACCATAAGAGGGACTATACTGCAAAAGCAACACTTCATATCAGTGTTGTTCAACCTAAAACTCTTCATTTGTTGAAGTTAATCTCCCAGAATCCTCCAACTGTTCTTTTCCGGTTCAACTGGATATCAGAATTCCATCTCCATTAATGGCAGAAAGAGATGTATGTACCCTTTGTTTTAACTTAGACACTCAAAAAGACTTTGAAGACTTTGGTTCTATCTCTATGTTCCAGAAGAGAGGCGCATGCCTGTCTGTGCGACTAAAGACTCCTACTTTATCCATAAACAACATATTTGGTGCAATAACAGCCAGACCACAAAAACATTCCAATAAATATGTTTTTATATGAAATGCTGGTGATGGGTAATTTAATGTTATTGAAGTGCTGGGTCGAGGGCAAATTCAGCCTGCTCTAGGTTTGCCATACATATCCATTATAAATTCTCTATGAGCCCTGAATGTATATAATTTAATTGAGACTATAACAGACATTATGACTTATACAAAGTTTTGTTTTTTACTTAAAGGACCAGTAACATCAAAAAAAAATTAAATTCGTTAGTATACAATGAAAAAAAAAACACAAAGACAAATTAAACTTTGAAATCGCTAAGTCTTTATTAGGAAATAACTTCCTGAAACTCCACTTGTGTTCCTCTTCAGAAAAGCGATCCATCGTGCGGCACTCAATTTCTCCTCCCTGCCTTCCTCATAGGAGATAGCCAGGTAAGAAAAATCGAGCGCCTTTTCTGAAGAGGAGCGCAAGAGGAGTTTCGGTAACTTATTTCTTAATAAAGACTTAGTGATTTCAAAGTTTAATTTGTCTTCGTGCTTTTTTTTCGTTGTATACTAAAGAATTTAAAAAAAATAAATTTGATGTTGCTGGTCCTTTAACTTTAAGGATGGTAAAATGTCAACAGAGATGTCAGAGCGCCAACACTATACCAACTGTGGAATGGTGGAATTTGAAAGAAAAGCAGACAAAATATTACCAAATCAGAACCAACAATCCAACTTTTGCTAACTACAAAAAACAATGCATAGATGAATGTGATACCCAGACTTCTGTTTTAGTTTTGTTTTTGTTTTGCTCTGCTCGCCCCCCCCCCCACCAACTCCATATACTTGTGTAGGATGAGAATGGAGACAACAAACAGAAATCATTATTTTCCCTGATAAATAAACCAGTGGCCTATATTCCTCGGATCACTCCATGAAGAACTAACCTGAGAGCTTCAATAATGCATCCCTCGAGCAGGGCTGATTAATTCATGAGAACACATCCTGCCTGCTCCACTTCCTTACTGCTATTTGGGGGAGCGGGAGTGGAGTGATGCAAACACAAGGAGAGAAGATCTGAATGGTTGCCAGACGCCTGCAGAGACGAGAAGCCCTATTCCACTGTGAACATGCCAATTTTCTCCAGTTTAAGGAAAGTGTGCTTGACCCAAGAGGCCTTTTAGTTATGGGACTGGGATGAAATCACAGCCCTAGCCTGATGAGGAACTCAGACTTCAGACATTAAAGGGGAACTATTGCGAAAATTAAAATTTAATATAATCTCCAGCATACTGAAACAAGAAACTTTCTAAATACAATCAATTAATTATTGAGCATCGTTTCTGAAATAATCGAGTTGATGTTCACTATTCCTTTCTCAGCACCTGTTTCTCTTCATTCTGTCTTCATTCAGGAGTTGGGTGTCAGATATTCATTGACAGTTAGATCCAATATATTTTATAGGGGGGGCTTATTTTCTTAGCAGAAGAATTAGAGCTCACTCAAATAACTGATTCCAATACTAACAAAATCTAACAAAATACCTGCCTTTTGCACAAATTCTGCATGTAGAGAGACAGGATTCCTGGTGATTTTAATAGAGTGAGCTCTAATTCATCGTCTAAGCAAAAGGATCCCCCTATAAGATATATTGGATCTAACTGTCAATGTGTATCTAACAACTGAATGAAGACAGAATAAAGAGAAACAAATGCTGAGAGAGGAATAGTGAAGATGAACTTGATTATTTCAGAAACGATGTAGAATTTTTAATTTATTTAGAACGCTTCTTATTTCAGTATGCTGAAGCTTATATTAATCGCAATAGTTCCCCTTTAAAATCAGCTCTGTGTGTGGGACAGGTTATTACAGAGTGAGCCGGGTTTCCGAGATACCAACTCGTGCGTGATGCTTTATAAAGTGAAGCTACTTACGGCCTCCACTCACGCACATTTTTTACATTACCTTGTGAAGAATAAAAGTCTGAAAATGTTCTTTCTTCCTGCTCTAGAGACAGCAGCTTCATCCCTTGAGGATGCAATATATGATGCTTTTCAACTAGTGTAGTCATGTAATAAATGAATTCAGTACATGAGCTGAATTGCTTGTTATCACTATGTGATGCTCCTTACATTTACTCTTTGTGACAATATGGCCTCCATGATACTAATGGACAGAAAATTGTAAAACATGGATGTGCCCAACAAACCCTATTTCTCAGAATATCAGCATTCTCCAAATTTTGGTTTGGAAACGGGAGTTCCCCTTTAAGGTGAATACAACACAGGAAGACAAATGACAAATTTGTTATGGCATACAGTTGCTAAACTATATAGCATTTCCACCCCTATCCATGTATCAAAATCAATATTAGGTCATTTTATTGAAATAGGATTTAATGCCATTCTGGGACTTGCTGGTTCAGAGGTAGATGACTGAAATGCTTATATTGAAAAATAACCCAGTGTTTCCATGTTCCCTGGCAGCAAAAGTATTTTGGAAGGTGCAGCTCTCATAGATATCCTCTGTGCATTAAAGGACTCCAGTATATTTCACATTTGTATGAACTACTGCCTAGATGTTCTATGCCCATAATGCTGAAGGCATTTTCTATTTCAGCAGACTCTTATACACCCATTATAAGCTCTCCACTTGATATATCCACAAAATAATATCTAACAAGCGCAATGTTCCCCTGTAAAACTATAACATTTTGATAGTGATATTCATTTTTAGCAGTGATAGTACAGGCTCCAGGGAAAAATGTTTTTTTTTTAGTAAGGCTCAGTTAAGAACCCTTAATATCTGCTTTGTAGCAGATACTAACTTTTTAACAGCCATGCCCATTGGCTATGGCAGACATTGCTTCAGATATGTAAAATGTGAAAGATAGATAGACGGATAAATATGGTTAGATAGATATGGATAGATAGATAGATAGATAGATATGGATAGATAGAAAGATGATAGATAGATGATAGATAGAGAGATAGATAGATAGATATGGATAGATAGATGATAGATAGATAGATAGATAGAGAGAGAGAGAGAGAGAGAGAGAGAGAGAGAGAGAGAGAGAGATGATTGATAGAAAAATAGATACATTAGATAGATTGAGAGAGAGAGAGAGAGAGAGAGAGAGAGGATAGATAGATAGATAGATAGATAGATGATAGATAGATAGAAAGAAAGATAGATAGATAGATAGATAGAAAGAGAGATAGATAGATATGGATAGAGAGAGAGAGAGAGAGAGAGAGAGAGAGAGAGAGAGAGAGAGAGATAGATAGAGGAAGCTAGAAGGAGAGGTTCTGGTACTAAGATATGAATACTGAGTATAGTGTAGGATGGACATTGATGAACACACGTATGTCTGTTGCCATGGAGACCTCAATTCTTTGGTCATCTGACATTATTCATCCAGTGTTGACATAAAGCATGGTCCCCTATCATACATACACTAGCCGTTAGTCATAACATAAGTGCAAGGTGTCAGAACAAGAAAATAATTCAGCGCTAAACCTCAGGTCACTGCCTGGAGACATAACAGACACTTAAGAATAGGAGAAGGAAATCTGGATGGGGAGACAGTGAGATATACAGTATATTACTTATTAGATGGACAGATTAGGTTATAATGGCAGTAAGTCCCTGCAAAATAACAACAAAACTCTCAACAGTATAGCATATTGGAACTTCTAATTGAAGAATAGCAGGTGAGCTAGTGGCTGAAGAACCCCTAAAACCAGGATATGAAACTTTGATGACGATTAAGAACAAAAAATCCAAGCATATTTCCGCTCCAATAAATTTGCTAAAAAAACACAGATTGTACAAGCAATGTTCTAATACCAGGTACTTTATCAACCTGTGCCCACGGCTATTTTGAATGGTTTCATTTTGTGCCAATGTAGGTCCCTTGACCTGATGGCATGACTTTATATTAGCTCAAATGAGTAGGAAAGCAAGGGGGGCACTGCAGGAACCCCAAAGTAGATGTGGATAACCAGTAGCATAGCTAGCCGTGGGCAGCCAGGGTGTAGGACAGGACATGATTGTACTCTTTCTATAGCAAGATTATCAAAATGGTTTTAGAGAGAAGCTGTCTGGAATCAGAGGGAAAACTCCAATGCTATGGACATAAATTAGCTAAGAGCTTAAAATACATCATTATAAATTAAATGGGCAGGCAAGACAACCATTTCTTATGCACTGTTGGCATGTTGATTTTCCCACGTGGAATTACATTTTAATTAGATAAATAGCTGTAATAAAATATAAACGTTTGGTAAAATCCACCCTCCGATAATCTGTTTTTTCTGCTTGATCCAAATACAATTCATGAATGGGTGCTGTCATAATGGTTTCCCTAACGTACCTCCCAACTGCCAATTTTTTTCGCGGGACAGCCCCGATTTTGACAGTTATGGAAATGTCCCTCCCTGCACTGAACAGCCAGAAAAAGATACAAAGTTTCTAACTTAAATGGCTTTTGGCAGAGAGCCAAGAATAGATACTTAGATACTTTTGTAACAATTTCAGATAAGCTGGTCTCTTGGGAGAACTTAGACCCATGCTTGCACTCCTCTTCAGAAACGGTGACGATCCATCTTGTGGCTCTCGATTTCTCCTCCCTGCCTTCTATAGGAGATAGCCAGGGAGGAGAAATCGAGCGCAGCACGATGGATCGTTGCACTGTCAACGTTTTTGTGGAGTGGAGCGCAAGCAGAGAATTGGTAAGTCATTTCTTAATAAAAACTTTGCGAATTAAAAGTGAAAACTGTCTTGGTGTTATTTTTTCATACAAAGAAACAAATTTTTTCAAAATATTTTTTATGTTACTGGTCCTCTAAGGGTCCGGGCAGAATCGGGGAGATTAGTCGCCAGACGACAATTCTCCTCTTCTTCGGCCCGACTAATATCCCCGATCCCCTGCCTTCCGCCGGCTAAAATGAAAATCGCCTGGGGGCAGGCACTCTGAAGTACTTCATTTCCGAAGTTTCCTCGTGAGGCAATTACGGAACTTCGGAAAACACTCTGAGTGCCTGTCCCCAGGAGATTTTCATTTTAACCGGCAGAAGGCAGATCGGGGAGATTAGTCGCCCGAAGAAGAGGAGATTTGTTGCCTGGTGACTAATCTCCATGAATCTGCCCATGTGCCCCGACCCTTAAGGGCAATTCACCAATTCACCAATTCACCTTAGCAAAACTGTAATAACACACAAAAACCACAGAAATGTGTTCAAACTTTCATAACTTGCCAAATATTGTAAAATGGACATGGTAATTAGGGGTGTGGCCACAAAATGGGTCACTGTGCAAAATCTTTTTGTCTCTCTTTCTATTTACAAAATGTTGGGAGGTATGACCTAATCCCTACCATTTTTACTCTCATCCATAGGCAGAGTTGTCAACTTTTGATTACCGCTTTCCAAGTTTGTGACATCACGGGAAGGCCAAGGATTAGTCGCTGCATATGCGTCTTCAACGGAGGAAGACAAATCCCATACAAAAGTAGCTCAATGAATAGCTGTAGACAGGACTAGTACATAAATATCAACAATTAAAACTTATACACACATGGGCAACAGTCCAATAACCCATAACATCCAATAAGCAGATTTCCGATTTAGTACAGTAAGAATAATGAAACAAATATGGTTGGTATGCTGTTACTGCTCTGGGACTGGTTGTAAATAATTCGAGTTGCCACCCAGCCAATACTTCATCAGCTTAACTCGTACAACACTGGCTAAGGTCAGGGTGTAATTAGAAATTATTCGATCTGCCAGTTCCACCCAATTGCCTCTGTCTTTATATCACCATCTCCTTAGGTGTCACACCTTTACCCATGATATTTTATGCACCGGGAAGGATTCCTATACCTGATACATAATTGGATCTGGTATTACAACTCTTCCCTGTTAAAGGAAAACTATAAATACCCCCCGAACAATGTAGGTCTCTATAAAAATATATTGCATAAGACAGCTCATGTGGAAAACCCGGCTTCATGTAAATAAACCATTTTCATAATAATATACTTTCTTAGTAGTATGTGCCATTTAGAGTTGCCACCCGGCCGGTATTTTACCGCCTAGCTGGTAAAACACCTGCCAAGGCCGGGGCCGGTATTACAAATTTACCGGCAATGCAATTGCCGGTAATTTGTAATACCCTTTAAAAAAAGCCCCTGGCCTGCCCCCAATTCGCAAAGAACCTACCCTTTTTCCAGCGCTGTGTGATGTTGCTCAGCCCCTTTTGCGGCATGCCGCGTAGCTCCGCCCCCTTTTACAGTCACAGACCACCCCCTTTTGGTGCCCGCCCCCCACTGGCCGGTAAAAATTTTTAATAAAGGTGGCAACCCTAGTGCCATTGGGTAATCATAAATAGAAAATTGCCATTTTAAAAAAATAAGGGCCACCCCCTGGGATCCTACGATTCATGGTGCACACAAACATACCATACATGTTGGGTCACATGAGCCAATTAACAGACAGAGTTGTGTCTTTTGCTTCCACACTTCTTCCTGTTACAGTTAGAGCTGCAGTATTTCTGGTCAGGTGATCTCTGAGGCAGCACACAGACCATCACAAAATGGTAGTTCAAGGCAAGAGGGCAATGTTTACTTAAATATATATTCCAGTTTGGTAAGATACTTTAATATGCCACTTAATTTAATAAAAAACTATCTGTTAAGTATTCATTTTGGGGGTAAAGTTTTCCTTTAATAAGATGGAACTGGATTAAAGGATTGTTTTGAACATTTAAGAATAAAGCCAGGACTGGGAAAGAATGGTTTGGGACATTCACTCATAAATGACTTAAACCATTAAAAATATGTAATAAATGTAAACTGGAAAGCTACTTACTGTAGAGTTACATTTTCTTTCTCTAGGGAAAATAGTTATATCTGTTTAAATATAGTACAAATTATATAACAAAATTCCCAGTGTGGGGTGTTGCTTGCCTTTGAAACACATTTGGTATGGTTGTAGATATGTGCACAATCTAGCCTAGAGAAGTGCTTGGGAAGGACATGCACAGCATTTACAGTATAATTAAGCCAGAGTCTACCTTTGTGCATCAGTGCTCTGATCCTTACTGTGATGTTTAAGAGAATAAAGCCAGTACTACTGATCATGAGTCACTGACTGTGGTGCAATTAGTTTCTGTCTCTAACGCTTGGAATGAATGTCTTCCTCTCTTGCATGTTCCGTGGTATCAGTTTCTTATGTGACAAGCTCTGCACGGACTCCAAAACTTCACTGTTCAGCAATCAAGAGCAGAGCACGATCTACGCCCCCTGCTGTCTGCCGCTAGGAATCTGATGATAAAGCTATGCAACAAACCTTAAAGGAAAAGTAACACCAAAAAATGTAAATGTTTTAAAGTAATGAAAATCCAATGAAGTGTTGCTCTGCACTAGTAAAACTAGTGTGTTGGCTACTAAAGTATTACTGTAGTTTATATAAACAAGCTGCTTTGTAGTCATGGGGGCAGCCATTCAAGCACAGGATACACAGTAGATAACAGATAAGTACTACTATAGTTTATATAAACAAACTCATGTGTAGCCATGGGGGCAGCCATTCAAGCACAGGATACACAGTAGATAACAGATAAGTACTACTATAGTTTATATAAACAAACTCATGTGTAGCCATGGGGGCAGCCATTCAAGCACAGGATACACAGTAGATAACAGATAAGTACTACTATAGTTTATATAAACAAACTCATGTGTAGCCATGGGGCAGCCATTCAAGCACAGGATACACAGTAGATAACAGATAAGTACTACTATATTTTATATAAACAAGCTGCTGTGTAGCCATGGGGGCAGCCATTCAAGCACAGGATACACAGTAGATAACAGATAAGTACTACTATAGTTTATATAAACAAGCTGCTGTGTAGCCATGGGGGCAGTCATTCAAGCACAAGATACACAGTAGATAACAGATAAGTACTAATATAGTTTATATAAACAAGCTGCTGTGTAGCCATGGGGGCAGTCATTCAAGCACAAGATACACAGTAGATAACAGATAAGTACTACTATAGTTTATATAAACAAGCTGCTGTGTAGCCATGGGGAAACCATTCAAACCTGAAAAAGGAGAAAAGGCACAGGATACATAGCATATAGCAGATAAGCTCTATAGTAAACAGTGGGATTCTGCAGGGCTTATCAGTTATCTAATGTGTATCCTGTTGCGACGTTTTATTACATACACTGTGAATGTTTGCAAAAGCCATTGAGGTCTGTAATTGGTCAAAAAGAAAATAACATTCGCAGTGGTCTTTGCTAACGTTTCCTGCGCTAACAAAACATATACCATTCTCCCATTAGTGTTGTATGAGTCTTATACTCATAAAGTAGACTGAGATTAATGCAAGATTTCCCATTTGCAAGCTAATTTTTTTTTTGCTTTATTTATGCATCCCCCATATATAGAAGACCTACTTAGGCTAGGGCCACACAGGAGCTGAAATCAGCTACACGAAATCGGCTGTCTGATTTTCAGCCCTACCGCCCTGCCGCATTGAGCTGAAAGGGGGCCCACCCAAAAACCTTAGGCCAGGGGCCCACCATCAAACCTTAGACCAGGGGCCCACTCTAAGTACTAATATTCTTCATCTCCTCAATCAACCTCTATTCTTTGCATACTATAATCTATTATTCCATCTATTTAGCCTCTTTTTTCTCATATAATAGGGAATGGCCATGAAATAGGCCAAAAGTTTAGCAGCATGAGGGCCCACTGAGACTTTTTGTGTCAGTTTTCCTGGTATCCTGGTGGGCCAGTCCGACACTGATAAATGCCATTTTCTATGCTGAAATCCAGCTGTTTAACAGTTCTTCTCTTTCTGCATCATTTGAAATCCTAGCGGGGAAGGCGGGACCAATCACTGATGTTACAAATTGTAACAACTTCTCCACAGCTTACAGACAGCATGCAGGAACTACATAACCCACAATGCATTGCACTGTGATGTTCCTTTCCTTATTGAAATCACATGTGCAGGGAATTGTGGGGTTTGAAGGATGCCAGCTAAGGGCAGATGGCTGCTGATACAATGTAACAGTAGTCAGCCAGCTCAGCAAAGTAGTCAGACAGATCAGCAGGAGAGCAGGGGGCTAGGCTTAGAGAATTGTTCCAAACCATTAAAAATCATGAAAAGTCTGCATAGTCTGCATTTTAAAAAAAGTTATCTTTGTGTGGAGTTGTCCTTTAAACATCATTGTATGATTTTGCTGATTTGATATAATTTAGTGCTACCTACTATGTGTTTTTACATCATTCAGCTAGGGATTTTAGGGGGCAGATTTATTAAGTGTTGAATTGAAAGTTCAAATTCTAATTTTTACATTTTTTTATGGTCAAAACTGTCAAATTCGAATTGTGGATTATCCAAACTCGATTTAAAAATTTGAATTCAACTATTCGCCACCTGCAACCTGCCAAGTTCATGTATAAGTCAATGGGAAAGGTACAGTGGCCAATATAAACATGTTACTAACCTTCCTGACATTCAAGTTTAGTCTAATTTGATTCGAATTTTTGGGTAATATTCGTTCGTGTTTTAGATGTTTGATTTTTGTTATTAAATAACCCCCAATCTAATTTTGAGTACCTATATTCAAATTTATTAGAGATAAAAATAATAAACATGAATTCGAAATTTGACCTTTGATAAATGTGCCTCCCCATGTTTAAGTCATCCGAGAAACTAATCCCAATGGTCCCCATTCCTGTATATCCCTGTAACCACAGAAGGAAAACTATCACATTTTCAACATAAGCAGTTGCATTGCTTCCAAGACATTATTAGGAGTCCATTTATTCCAAAAGGATAAAAATATGAAGTGCTAGGTACTTTCTTATGTTTTAATGAACACTCAAATAAAGCCTCAAAGAAAACGATCTGTAACACACACACTTACAAAGAAAAAGTCACCCGAGAATGTTCATCACTTTCTACGCTTGGCTATTGGAATATACAAACCTATTTTTGGAAAAAGAACCATCACAGCATTCTTTCATGCTTGTCTTTCCCACAGTGAGTTCCAGAGCACAATAAAGGAAGGAAGAATTTGTTGTGAGGTATGTGGTTTTTCTGGGTCTCTGCAAGATTTTCTTACAGTTCCAGAAATTAATTTGCGGCTAATCAGAGGGATCGGCATGCCAAGAAGAGAGAAACCTCAAAAATGCTTTAATTGGGAAGCCAGGAGGGAAACGTGAGAGCCTTCTAAAGTGATGTGAATGCACAGCAGAGTTTTGGGGAAACAGTGTGTTAAATCATTAATGTTTTACTAATTTTGGTTTGTTGCACTTCTACTGCTCGTTTTGGCCTAGCTCCTTCAGAGTCACAGGTTGTTTCAATCATCTCAGGCTCAGGGTCAAAACCTTGGGAAGTCAGATCAGTAATAGTTCTCTATACAGGCACAATGTTACTTCAGGTCAGAATCCTGATTAACCTGTGCAATAGGAACCATGTGTAATATACAGATAAATTACAAAAAAAAAAAAAAAACATACTTGAGTAAAGGAAAACAAAGGAAAGTGTATTGAGAATATGTGTTTGTAAATCCCAAAGAAGCTGGCTATTACCATCTGCTATTTTTGGTGTAATAATATTACCTGTGCGGCAGGGTCCCCCGCCACACCATCGGCGGGGACGCCCGCCGCGTGGTTCTGTGGCGCCGGATCCAGCGCCATCTTGATCTCTAGGGCGCGCGGTGCGCCTCTTAAAGGTACAGGCGCGCTGGCGCGATTACGCCAGCGTGCATTGGAGCACATTTTGGCGCAAAATTTTAATGTATTTAAGGCCCATTCATACTCCCAGCCAGTGCCCGTGATAGAACTTGTTTCTAGTGGTTCCTGAGCCTTGTGCGTTTGATCTGTTCTGAATCTAGTCTGTTTGATTACCCGTGTTTGACCCAGCCTGTTCCTGACTATTCTGCATTCTGTATCCTGACCCTGCCTGCCTACGACAACTCTTCCTGCTTAACCCCTTGATTGACAACCCGGTTTGACCCTAGCCTGCCTGATGATTCTTGATATCTGCCTGCCTCGACCTTGCCTGTCTGACGATTCTCTTGCTGCTCCATTTGTAACATAGTAACATAGTAACATAGTAAGTAAGGTTGAAAAAAGACACATGTCCATCGAGTTCAACCTTTTTTTTTTTTTTATCATTATATTAACTACCTATCTGCCAGTTGATCCAGTTGACCAATATAAACATGTTACTGACCTTCCTGACATTCGAGTTTAGTCTAATTTGACCTTCGGCCCAAAAGACTCTGCTAACAGCCGTGCCCCTTCGCCAGCCAAAACATCTTGCCTTGCATCCCTCGTTAAGTCCAGGTGGCACCCAAGTAAGCTGAGGGCTCCTCCCGAAGCCCAACGGTGGTCACACTACTGGTGAAGCCGAGCCGAGACCAGGGTGCTTGGCATTTGTTCTGGTATCGGGTGCCGGTCTGGTGACATTGAGTAAGAGACATTGGTGACTTTCAGAAAGGAGATGTTTGGAGTAAATTGGAAGGAAACACAGTGAGGAAGATTCCCTTACTTGCTGATGTTTCACAAGGGGACGCTGTCATAGAAGTCTGAAAGTATGGTAACAGCATTGGGTATTATTAAATTAGGAGATGGTTGTACTTCACTATTTTTATTTTGTAATTGGCGGAGATAAAGGGTTGCTTTTTGGTTGGCACTGGCAAGAGGTGATCTGCCATATACTGTATGAGGAAGAATATACTTGCTGACCTTCATATTGAAACTACTCTGACAGTTACACGTAATTCCCCAAATAAAGAAATACATTGGGTTGTATTTGTTATGAAATAGATGCTTGAAATATGCAGGGTATTATTCACTCAGTGCCCCGTCCTTTTCTGCAGCAATCTCTCCAGCAATCTGCAACCAAGAAAAGGTAGGTGTAAAAGACATCAACTGTTGCTCAACTGTGTTTACTGTGGATGGTTTAAATGATGATGTTAATACTGCCATGCTTGTTTGGGAGTCTCCTGGATTTATACTTAGCAGGGGTGTGACCTGGGCATCATGTGTTATGGAGCTTAGCAAAAAATAATCAAACAAAGGAAAGTTGACTTCTCTTTAAAAGTCTAGAATTGATGAAGACAATGGCCCTGTTGTTACTACTAGACTGGTGTAGGATTCCTTTGAAACACCTACCCTGATTCACATGACTCTTTGGACTAATATGGGGCTGTTGCAAGAGAAAAAACTATTGGCAGTTGAAGGTAGGATTTTATTGCTGATTACCAGCCATATATTAGAGGTGGAGAAAACCCTTGAGAAAACATTCCTTTTTCCCAGTACATGTCAAAGGAACATTCACTTTCCATTACAGTTAAGGGGAATGATTACTTGCATAGTTCACAGGAATTGGTAATTTTTCAAGGTATAATGTGTCCGTGTGTCAAACAAAGATTAATTCCCACTGACTGTAATTAGAAACGATCTGCAACAATTCCCTGCATTTTTATTGAAACCACCAGTACAACCCCGTTATGGAGAGAAATCCATAACTTTGCAGTTTTCACTGTAAAGAAACATGGACGTGAGCCTTCCATAAAGCTCCCCAATTGCACTCTACAGTAAGTAGATTTGGATGTTGTCTATTGAATTTCAAGGTTTTGCACAAGATCAGAGGTTCCCAGATTGGCTTCCTTGAGGGAGAATGGAGCAGAGGCAGGAGGAGCCAGCAGGGGCGATCCTGGTCATTTTGCTGCCTGAAGCGACCTTCCTTTTGCCACCCCCACCCCTCCCCATGGCACTCACCTCTTCAGCAATTGCTCTCTCTCTGCACTAGAAGAGCCAAATTTCCAGGTTGAAAATCGGAAATTTGGCTCTTAGTTACCGGTAGCAGCATTTTTGCCGCCCCTGGCATCCAGGGGGGCACTGCTGCCTGAAGTGAGCACCTCAATTCGCCTCATTGGTGGAGCGCCCCTGAGGGCCAGCATAAAGGCCATTTGGAGACTTGGGTAAATTCATATTTTGTTTACATATACACCTGAAAGTCCATTTTGAAGATGAGTTGGAGTCAAATTTGGGTTGTAACAGATTTTCCTGGAACTAAAAAAATGTTTTTTTTTATAATGCAACCAGGGCCGGATATCGGCCTTTGGTGCACCAAGGCTGCAGGATCCTAGTGCCCACATGAGAACCCCCCCCCCGCACGCGCTAATGCGTTCATGCACCAGAGCACTGGGGATTCAGCAGAAAGGAGTATGCGTTACCAGTGCGCCATAGAATGCAGCTGGGCAACATGCCCCCTTCCAAATTCCTTCTTCCCTAGGCCCAGGCCTTTGTGGCCACAGCACAAATCTGGGCCTGAATGCACCTTATTATCAATTTATGGGAGCCTGAACATAGGTTGGACCTCCAAGGGTGCTTGAATTGAAAACCACTGCACTAGATGTTAGAAATGGTTTCCACTCATACATACAAAATTGGCCACTGATGTTGGTGATCAGGCCTGCTTTGAAGTTGGTGTTCCAATTCATATCACAGGGGTTCGGTTGAGTTGAGGTCAGGGTTCTGCGCGGGCTTTCCATTGAAACAACAAAGGTAGTTTCATAAACTGTTGCCAAATAGTAGGAAGCATAGTCAAGAATGTCATTGTATGATATAGTGGCACCTGTGTAGGCAATGATACCCATAGCCTGGCTAGCCAATTCCAATAATAAGAAGAGAAGTTCTCATACTTTTGTAGAGGCCTGTCCTGTGGTCATTTTGAAAAAAATATTACCAAACCCCATGAAAGGTCAGTTTCACCTCAGCCATGCCCCCATATCAACCAGAGCTCAGTAAACTGCTGGAAAATACAGGAGAGGAGATTTATCTGTTGATCATGTTGTGTTGATTGGCAGGATTCTGATAGAATGGATGTGTTTTAAATAAGGCTCACATACCCTTTAATAGTATACAAAAAAACACAATGGATAAAATGCCATACATTTTTATGCAAATTGCTTTAAAATCCAAAACGTTATTTGAAGCAGAACAAGCTAATTTGCTCATTTCCCAATGCAAAACAGCTAAAATAACTCTCAAACTTAAACTTTGGTTCATGTCAGTGAACCCTTTAAATAACGTGGCTCCGTTCTGTCGTTGGGATGTATGAGCACCACCCCAAGCCATGGTTTCTCCATCTGTTCTTTGTGCTCTCTGCTTTCTGTCATTTTGTGTCTTTTTAAAGAATTTCTGTGCTTCAACATTTGTTTCTCATTACATTGCCATTAGGCCAGTGGTTATTTCAGTTCTGTTTTATAGCTCTTAACCCCTGAGCTTCCATGGACCCCATGGGCAGTGGGAGCAGTGTGAGTTGCGACGCAGTGTGACTTTTGGCTTTCATTCGGTATCTCATTGGGTTAACAGAACAGAATGTTGCAGTGGATTGAGCAAAACAGTCCTTCATTGAGACCCAAATTGTTTTCATTGCCCTCCTCCACTCCCATTCGGCAGGGGTGGGGGGGAGCTGCCAAGAACTGGGGGAGAAATTCTTTATTTTAAGATGTTTTTGTTGGCCTCAGTGTAAAATGTGTCAGTTTCAAGGTCTTTATTTCCCAGGGAGGGAAATCTGTCATCCAACTGAGGTGGAACCCTTTGTTTAACAGCCTCATTAATACAGATGTGTCAGGGCTACAGATTTAATATCCTCTGCCATGTAATAATGGGCTTGGGCCAGAGCTGGACTAGGCTTTATGTACAATATTTCAGGGTGGGTTACACTGACATATGCTGAAGTGCATGCCAGCTGGTCCTCAGGGAATGTGTTATACAAGAAAGCGGGGCCCCATTGGCCAGAATGTGTTCCAATTACTTATTATTAGACACTGTTAAATTATGAGACATCTTTAGTAATTAACACAAGAATGTCAAACTTACAGCCCTTCAGCTTGGTTGGCATTGCCTAGTATTTTATATGCCCAGCTGTAAAAAATAAACAATACTTGTTGACATGGATATAAACAGAAAACATTAATCCTGGTAAAGTAGCAAATGAAAAAAAAAACTACAGTGGCCACATTAGTAATTTGTTCAATCAACGACATGGGGAGGCACATTTATCAAAGGTCGGATTTTGACTTCATGTGAGTTTTTCAAAACTCCCATGAACTCGAAATTCAACCAACCGAAATGTATTTAAAAATAAAAATCTAATTTTTAAAACTAGGATGAATAGAATCGACCCGAACCATTTAATAAAATTCAAATTGAATTCGATTTGAATTTAAAAAACTCTTCTCCGAAAAAAACTTGATTGTCAGGAAGGCTACAAACAACTCAAAATTACTCCCTGAACCTCTCCCATTTTCTTATACAGCAATTCAGCAGGTCATAGGTGGCTAATAGTCGAATTCGAGTTCTTAAAGGGCCAGAGTATGATAAATCTCGAAAATTTAATTCAAATTTTATTAAAATAATAAGTTATTTGAATAACTCCCTAGTTGAATTTGTCAGTTTTGACCATAAAAAAAAACTCGAAAATTCAAATTTTAATTTTCAATTCGACCCTTGATAAATTTGCCCCTAAGTGATTGGTTGTTATAGGTGATCATTCCTCAAAAAAATGCATAAATGTTTTGTGACTGGCCTCTAAAAGCTGAGAGATGGAGATGTACAACAGGGTTTGTAGCCTAGGTAGAGGGCTAGGTCTGTTGAGGTCTTGGTAGAAGGATGTTCCTCATGCAAGTGTAGTTATCCTGGGGGAGAGGAGGGGTATTACCAAATGTAGAGAAGTGTCACTGGTACAGACATGTTAGGCCTCTCCAATCAGGAGTAAGGAAGGATTCACCTTTATATAATTTATTTTTAATTATCTGCCTTCCCCTTCTGACTCCAGCTTTCAAATGGAGGTCACTGACCCCATTTAAAAAAAACAAATACTTAATATCTTGGAATAAAACATAAATAAATAATAAATGTAAATTACAAAAGTGCTTAGAACAGCCCCCTCGTCAATTTTACATTAACTTCTTTTAAAGGTTTACTTATCCTTTAAACACTTTTTAAAAATGTACGCAAAGGTATAGAGAAGATACCCTTGGAACAATTTTCATTATCCTAACTTATTATGATAGAGCTTTGACTTTGGGGCACATTTACTATGGGTCGAATATCGAGGGTTAATTAACCCTCGATATTCGACCATCGAAGTTAAATCCTTGACTTCTAATATTGAAGTCGAAGGATTTACCGCAATTCGCTTGATCGAACGATCAAAGGAAAAATCATTTGATCGAACGATTGAATTAAAAAGGATTTTAATTCATCGATCAAACAATTTTCCTTTGATCCCAAATTGCTAGGAAAGCCTATGGGGACCTTCCCCATAGGCTCGGTAGGTTTTAGGTGGCGAAGTAGGTGGTCGAAGTTTTTTTTAAAGAGACAGTACTTTGACTATCGAATGGTCGAATGAATAGTCGAACTATTTTTAGTTCGATTCATTCGATTCGAAGTCAAAGTTGTAGTCGAAGGTCGAAGTAGCCAATTCGATGGTCGAAGTAGCCAAAAAAATACTTTGAAATTCGAAGTATTTTTATTCTAATCCTTCACTCGAGCTTAGTAAATGTGCCCCTGCGTGTACCTCATTTCCAAGATTTAACAATGTGATTATTAGAGGTAATAGTTTAAAATATGTTATAAGAATATTTTTTTTTTATGATTTTTTCCTAATGTTAGTTTGTAGACATTTTATTGTCAACATTGTTCTTGATGGCCTGACGTGTATATTAATATAACTATTGGTGGAATTGTGATAATGACACAATGATAACTTCAATGCAATGTTGAAAGATGCATACTTTCTTGTACCATATACAGAGATATGGTAAAAAAAATGTACGCAAAGGGCTCCATCTATATTATTTAGAGGGGTCCAGGTACCAATTTCAAGGCCATGGATGTTATTTTAAAATAAATATATATATATATATAGCCGCAAATGTGTATATATGCTTAGCACGCATCAAAGTTCCCCTTTCGATAGTGGAAAAACTGAGGAAGAAGAAAGTCTTAGACAACTGTCATCCTTTATCTGCCATACCTATACCACGATGATATATTAAAGCAAAATGCATATTTAATGCAGTGCATAGAAAGCCATTTATCAAATAATACTTTTAGTAACACTGATGCAAAATGTCACTCAAGATAAAACTAAAATGAAATAAAGCACAAGACTCTCATGGGCCCTCAAGCTGTAGTTGCATTACAATTCCACCAGCAGTGTAACTACAGCCCCACAAACCCTGGTGTGAAATGTGTTATAAGTGGGTTGTTGGCCCAAGGGAGTTGGGAAAATTTCATTTTACTAAAGGGGATATAATCCTTCTCTAAATGCATTTCAGTTACATTCCTATTGCTTTAAAGGGGATCTATCACAAAAATGAAAATTCAATATAAGCTTCATCATACTGAAATAAGAAACCTCTAAATACAATCAATTAAAAATTCTGTACCGTTTCTGAAAAATCAAGTTCATGTTCACTATTCCTCTCTCAGCATCTGTTTCTCTTCATTCTGTCTTTATTCAGCAGTTGGTATCAAATATTCATTGACAGTTAGATCCAATATATCTGAAAGGGGGGGGAGGGCTTTCCTTTATTAGCAGATGAATTAGAGCTCACTCAAATAACTGATTCCAGTACAAACAAAATCTAACAAAATAACTGCCTTTTGCACAAATTCTGCATGTAGAGAGACATGATGTCTGGGGATTGTAATAGACTGAGCTCTAATACTAGGCAAAAGGAGCCCCACTATAAGATATATTGGATCTAACTGTCAATGATTATCTGACACCCAACTCCTGCATGAACACATAATGCTGAGAGAGGGATAGTGAAGTTGAACTTGATTATTTCATAAATAGTTGAGAATTTTTAATTGATTGTATTCAGAAAGTTTCTTATTTCAGTGTGCTGAAGCTTATACAAAATTTTCGCGATAGTTTCCTTTTAACTTTTAGTACATTATTGAATGACCTAGTCCAAGCAGCTTTCCAGTTGGTCAACCCTTTTTTATTTTATTACTTGTTTTTTTTTTTACCTCCTATTGTGTCTCTCTCCTCCCTGCAAGTGAAAATGCTGTGTGGTTGTCAATGTCAATGACCCTGGCACTATTACAAACAAACCAATCATTTTCCGTGAAGTTGACCTTGTTCTTGGAGCATATTCAGGTCCTAAAACTAGTAGGATATAATATATCTCCTACTTCTGTATTGAAGGGAAATGTTCTATTTAAACGATGATGAACATAAACATTTTGTATCTATAAAGTTGCAGCAATTAGATGGACTATGGCAAACTAATTTCTGCAGTCACATACCCTCGGCTTAGCACCTCTTTACCACCCCACGCTGTCCTCTGAAATGACCTCTTGTCCCAAGGGTGGTGGATGCCCCATTTGACAACTTAAGTGCTGTGTCTTGTCATGATGGATTAGAACTGACATGTGCCTTTCTCTCAAGGCCACTGCCTAAGTGTCTGCCTCATTCTCTCCAAGGGAAATGGTGTGTCAAAGTAGGACATGTTGGGATGTGACTACTACTGAAAAGTTGTCTATTAGATTTTGACTCCTGCAATGGGGGGGGGGAGCAGGTTTAACGATGCCTCAACATAGTAAGTTAGGTAGAAAAAAGACACAAATCCATCAGGTTCAACCTTTTAACTCTATTTTAACCTAGTTGATCCAGAGGAAGGCAAAGAACCCCATTTAAAGCCTCTCCGATTTGCCTCAGAGGGGGAAAAAATTCCTTCTTAACTCCAAAATGCCAGTAGGACTAGTCCCTGGATCAACTTGTACTGGGTGTTATATTCCATAACACTGTATTTCCTCACTTGCTAAACACCATCCAACCCCTTCTTATACCTATCTAATGTATCAGCCTGTACCACTGATTCAGGGAGACAATTCCACATATTTACAGCTTTACAGCTATTTAGCAGGAATCTCCTCTCTTCTAACTGGAATGGGTGACCTTGTGTCAGCTGGAAAGACCTACTGGTAAATAAATCATTAGAAAGATTATTATATGATCCCCTTATATATTTATACATAGTTATCATATCGCCCCTTAAGCGTCTCTTCTCCAGCATAAACATCCCCAATTTGGCCAGTCTTTCCTCATAGCTAAGATTTTCCATACCTTTTACCAGCTTAGTTGCCCTTCTCTGTACCCTCTCTAATACAATAATGTCCTGTTTGAGTGATGGAGACCAAAACTGTACGGCATATTCTAGATGGGGCCTTACCAGTGCTCTATACAGTGAAATAATGACCCCTCCTCCCGTGAAACAATGCCCTTTTAATACAGCTCAAGACCTTATTTGCCCTTGATGCTGCTGACTGGCATTGCTTGCTACAGCCAAGTTTATCATCTACAAGGACTTCAAGATTCTTTTCCATTATGGATTTGCCTAGTACCTAGGGTATAAGTGGCTTGGATATTTTTACATCCCATTACACATGATGTGACCCAGACAACAAGAGTGTTCTTGCGTGCAGGGCCGGAACTAGGGGTAGGCAGAGTAGGCACGTGCCTAGGTGCAAAGCTGGAGGGGCGCCAGGCACGCACCTTCTCTGTCTCTGCTATCCCCTAGTCCGGTCCCTGCTCTGGCCGAAGTGCGCTTATCTTTGTTTTGCGCATGCGCACTTTCGTTTTTCACGCATGCGCATTTGTGTTTTTTTGCGCATGCGCACTCACGTATTGGGCGCTTTGCCCGGCCAGGCTGCCTAGGGCGCCTGCCCGCATTGGCCCAGCACTGCTTGCGTGGTGCTCCTGGTGCCAGGAGGGGGCAAACCAGACCTTGGGACATATTCTAAGTCTTGCTAACAGCTCTTTGCTGTTATAGCAAAATATTATATTCAAAGTTTATTAGCACTGCAACTGGCATAGAGTGTTATTATCTCATTCTGAAATGATTCTGATACAGCAAAAACCTAAACAATTTAATTGGATGCCTTGTCTCCAGAAATAGAAAGAGTTGATTTTAAATAGAACACTGATGTGTTTCTGACTAGTTTCAGATGGTGGCAGCAAAATCTCAGTGTTCCACAGAGAAGCAGGATCTGGTTGTGCCTTCAAATTGCAGTCAGAAGCTACACTGTATTTAGACCATATGTATAATGTACCCCCTGCTGTAAATGATAAGGATATTAAATGTCACTGAGGGGTTCTGTGACCATGTAAAGGCGCAAGGCTGCAGGCTGAGTTATACAGGGAACTCTGAGTATCACTCATGTATTATAAGGGATAATGTACACCCTACTGTAAATGATAAGGATATTAGAAGTCACTGAGGGGTTGTTCTGTGACCATATAAAGGCACAAGGCTGCAGGCTGAGTTATACAGGGAACTCTGAGTATCACTCATGTATTATAAGGGATAATGTACCCCCTACTGTAAATGATAAGGATATTAGAAGTCACTGAGGGGTTGTTCTGTGACCATATAAAGGCACAAGGCTGCAGGCTGAGTTATACAGGGAACTCTGAGTATCACTCATGTATTATAAGGGATAATGTACCCCCTACTGTAAATGATAAGGATATTAGAAGTCACTGAGGGGTTGTTCTGTGACCATATAAAGACACTAGGCTGCAGGCTGAGTTATACAGGGAACTCTGAGTATCACTCATGTATTATAAGGGATAATGTACCCCCTACTGTAAATGATAAGGATATTAGAAGTTACTGAGGGGTTCTGTGACCATTTAAAGGCACAAGGCTGCAGGAGTTATACAGGGGACTTGGGAGTATCACACATGTATTTTAAGGGATAATGTATGCCCTATTATAAATTATAAAAATGAACCCCTATAACAGTAATACCATTTCCAACATATTATCAAGTGTTAAAGCATCCTTACATACTGCAAGCTGTTGTGTAGCATTATCCAGATGTCCAGAGCCAGTGAACGACTTCAGGCTAGAATATCTTGCAATGGGAAACCTGCCTGCTCTGAGTTCTTTGTTTATGCAAGCATTAGTAGAGACATTACTCACATTTATATGACCACAGAAAATCTAAACAACAAGTGGGGCCCATTAATCAACACTGGGCAATCAATCAAAATTTTGCTTTAATTTTTCTACCTGCAGCTGGCTGCAAAAAAAAAAAAACAATCATGATGGGTTGCTACAGGTTACTGCCCAGGTACAAATATAACCACTGATTATAAATGAGCCTGAGCATGTCTATCCATCTAACGCTTGATTACAATGGAACACTGGCAAGCCAATGGAGCTACCTCATGAGTTTAACTCAGGAACACACACATAGGGGGAAATTCACTAAAGGAGGAAGTGACTAACGTTAGCAAAAATTCACCAGTGTGACGTCATTTCAGGACTTCGCCAATTTACTAACGGGCGCAGGCGTAACGTCACTCGCAAAGGAGATAGACTGTCAGGAGCTACCTGGGATCGAACTCTGAACTATACACTCACAAGCTCCTGCATTATTTCATTGAGCCACTGGAGACCTTTGGAATCTGATTCTACTGGTATGATTAAAGACTTTCTACCTTATACGTTTGCTCACCTCCTCCTCCTCCTTCTTGCTCTACCAGGTGTTGGTAATTTGTTAATTAAGGGCCTTTATAAGCCTGTTGTTAATGATACCCCTGTGCTTGATCATTGAAGCTCCCAAGCTAGATCTTGCATACTCCTTGCTCCTGTGACTCCTTGCTCCTGTGACTCCTTGCTCCTGTGACTCCTTGCTCCTGTGACTCCTTGCTCCTGTGACTCCTTGCTCCTGTGACTCCTTGCTCCTGTTCCTGAGATTCCTGCTTTTGTTCCTGAGATTCCTGCTTTTGTTCCTGAGATTCCTGCTTTTGTTCCTGAGATTCCTGCTTTTGTTCCTGAGATTCCTGCTTTTGTTCCTGAGATTCCTGCTTTGTTCCCTGTGTTCTCTGCTACAGTTTACCATTACCTGCACTCTGTTGGATCTCCTGGTAATTGACCTCGGCTTGTTTACTGGACTACCCTCTGCCATCAGCCTGCCTCCGACCTCGGCCTGCCATACGGACTTGTTATTGCCATCAGCCTGCCCCCGACCTCAGCCTGTTTCTCGGACTTACCTTTATTGTTGCCTGCCCTTGACCACCGACCTGGTGTAAGAACTTATATTATTTTTTATCTTTTGTTCATCTGTTATATTGCCATACTTTTCATTATTAAAATATTCTTCTGCATAACATGTTTCCGGCCTATCAAAACCTCAAATACCCGCTGTACTCGTGTTATACAGCACCAAGGCTCCTAACTACCAGCCCCTCACCTGTGGCCAAGCCTGACATAGACTCTAGTGCTACTTCGCACTCTTGCACCAGGCAAAGTTTTGCTCGAGCAAAAGAGCATTACTTCGCAAATTCACTAAGATGCACCTTTTACTCAATGTTACCTGTTCCGCCAGACTTGCCTTTGCCAGCTCAGACCAGGCGAAGTGCAATGGAATGTATAGGGCTTCTTCAAAAGTACAGTTTTGGGTACCCAGGCTCCCCCATACATTCCCTAACATATGGCACATAAACTATACACTGGGCTCATGTGTAGGGCAATATAACAAATTTATTTTATTTTATTAAGGTTTCCCGGGCTTGTGTAGTGTAATGTATTTGCTGCAACATATACGTCCATTCAACTTTAACTTCCTGCCATATGCAAATTAGCCAACGCTAGCGCAACTTCGATCCGTTTAGCGCAGTAACGCTAGCGAAACATCACCAGAGTTCGGCACCCTGGACGCAACTTGAATTTTAGTGAATTAGCGTTGTCCTGGCAACGCTTGGTGAAGTGTTGCGATGTGAGCAAAGCCGACACGGGCAAATTTGTGCGGTCAGGTTAGTGAATTTGCCCCCTGGAGTAGAAGGTGGGGGGGCAGAAATTTTTTTCTGCAAACAGCCCTGACCCTATTGTCACTTACCAATGTATAAAGAAAGTATTATGTAACATGTCAACACACATATTGTTCAAGGTTTAGAATATAAAGTATAGAGTCTGAGCACATTTGGATAACTAGCAGCTCATCAGGCAGATATGTAAACTGAGGTACAGGGAGAAGTAGTTTATAGAAGATGGTAGGCATCGTTTTTGACATATCTCTAGATAGAGGTAGCTACGGCATTGATTTTGACATCATTGACCCCACAGACAGATGGAGATTATGGGGTATATTTATCAAAGAGTGAAGATACTTTTTTAAAAATCCCATAGAAATGAATGGAGAGTGGCGGAATTTCACTCTGCGGCGATGTCTAACTTCACTCTTTGATAAATATACCCCAAAGTCTTTAGGTCTTTCTTTGCCACAAAGCTAAGGGTGACCCCTTCATCCTTGTCCCCCTGTCAGAAAAGCAAGATCTTTAGAACTATTTGCTACATAGCAAGGGTGGGACTGGGCTCTTTTTCTCCTCCACCCTGCACTAGAAATTAGGTGGCCAAAAATGATTTATCTCTATACTAAATAATTCCCTGGTGAAATTCTTGCCTACTGAGATTAGAGACTAGAGATTACTGTGCAATTTTGGTATGCTTTTAGGTGTTAGGGTTGCCACCCTACTGGCCTAGATGGTAAAACAACTGCCATAGCTGGAGCCAATACTACAAATTTATTGGCAATGTAGTTGGCAGTAAATTTGTAATACTCTTGAATTATGCTCCTGGTCTGCCCACTTAAACTGACAATTTTCCCCACTCATTTTCTCATCTCTGATAATTAGGGATGCACCGAATACAGGATTCGGTTCGGGATTCGGCCAGGATTCTGCCTTTTTCAGCAGGATTTGGATTCAGCCGAATCCTTCTGCCCGGCCGAACCGAATCTGAATTTGCATATGCAAATTAGGGGTGGGGAGGGAAATCTTGTGACTTTTTGGCACAAAACAAGGAAGTAAACATTTCCCCCCCCTCCCACCCCTAATTTGCATATGCCAATTAGGATTTGGATTCGGTTCGGTATACGGCCGAATCTTTCACAGAGGATTCAGAGGTTCGACCGAATCCAAAATAGTGGATTCGGTGCATCCCTACTGATAATCCCCCTTAAAGGAACAGTAACTTCAAAAAATAAAAGTGTTTTAATGTAATGAAAATATAATGCAGTGTTGACCTGCACTGGTAAAACTGCTGTGTTAGTTTCAGAAACACTACTATTGTTTATATAAATAAGCTGCTGTGTAGCAATGGGGGCAGCCATTCAAAGGAGAAAAGGCTCAGGTTACACAGCAGATAGCAGATAAGCTCTGTCTGTCTAATATTGTTATCTGTTATCCATTAGTTAACCTGTGCCATATAGCCGTTTTTCAATTTCCGTCATTGCTCCACAGCAGCTTCTTTATATGAACTATAGTAGTGTTTCTGAAGCAAACTGATCAGTTTTACCAGTGCAGGGCAACAGTACATGATATTTTCATTACTTTAAAACACTTACATTTTTAGGTGTTACTGTTTCTTTAAACATCTCCATCATTTCACAGAACATGCCCTTTGATTAACACTCCACCCACTTTATGTCATGAACTACCCTCTTTTATTGTTGCTCTCCCTACCAGCCAGTAAGAAAATTTCAAAAAGGTACCAACCCTAATAAAGGTGGATATAACCAATGCTCCCTAAGCTGTATACTCACATACATTTTGAGGCCAGTGCACACAATAAAGTGTAGTAATTTGTGTGAATTTTGTCACACTGTTTCTTAAAATTTTCTACAAAGGTTTAGAAAGCCTGCATACAAGATTTTTTTTTATGCACACAGCCAAGAAAAAAATTAGAGGTAACATTGGCTATAACAGTGTTAGCTGATATAAGATGGTCACAAAAAAACAGGGAGATGGGTATATGCAGAGTTGGGTGTACACAGATCCTGTTGGAGAACTGGGGAAACGTTTTATTGAACAGCATGTTGCTTTAAGGATCCATTTATAAAGGGTATCTAAACTCTAAATAATGGATTGATTTAAACTTACTCAGGGTGCTTCTCTGGGAAATCTTGTAATTTACAATCATTTCTGTGTTTAGTGATTTCTGAGATATTAGCAGTTATAGTCTGTTTTATACAGCAGTTCTCTTTAAAGATCCAGAGTATCAGTGACCTTAAAGGGGAACTATCGCGAAAAAGAAAATTTAATATAAGCTTCAGCATACTGAAATAAGAAGTTCTCTAAATATAATCATTTAAAAATGCTGTACTGTTTCTGAAATATAAAGTTTATCACTATCCCTCTCTCAGAATCTGTTTCTCCTCATTCTCTCTTCATGCAGCAGTTGGGAGTCAGATATTCATTAACAGTTAGATCCAATATATCTTATAGGGAGGCTCCTTTTGCCTAGAAGATGTATTAGAGCTCACTCTATTAAAATCACCAGACATCATGTCTCTCTACATGCAGGATTTGTGCAAAAAAAATCTGCTAGGAATGGAAGCCTACAGCTTCTGAAATAATCAAGTTCATGTTCCCTATTCCTCTCTCAGCATCTGTTTCTCTTCATTCTGTCTTTATTCAGCAGTTGGTATCAAATATTCATTGACAGTTAGATCCAATATATCTTAAAGGGGGGGCTTCCTTTATTAGCAGATGAATTAGAGCTCACTCAAATAACTGATTCCAGTACAAACAAAATCTGACAAAATAACTGCTTTTTGCACAAATCCTGCATGTAGAGAGACATGATGTCTTCGGAATTTAATAGAGTCTGCTTATAGGGGGGCAAAAGGAGCCCCCCTATAAGATATATTGGATCTAACTGTCAATGAATATCTGACACCCAAGTCCTGCAAGAATACAGATTGAAGAGAAACAGATGCTGAGAGAGGGATAGAGAACATAAACTTGATTATTTCAGACAAGATGCAGAATATTTAATTGATTGTATTTAGAAAGTTTCTTATTTCAGTGGGATGAAGCTTATATTAAATTTTCATGTTTCTGACTCTAACGTGAGCCAGAAATACAGATATTCTCATCATCTTAGAAACAAGTAAAAATTGAAAATTCAAGTAAATTGCAAAAGTCCTCTGAAAAGGCCCTAAGTAAGTTTACATCAATTCAATTTTGGGTTAAGCTCTGTACTGTAGCTACAGTATGCTGGCAGTTGTAGAACTTGTGTTAACACTATTATGGAACATTTGCGCTCCCTTTAAATTGTGACAATCCCAAGTTTCCAAAAGTGTAAAAATAGATATAGCCCATGGAATGGAAAAAAATACACTGCAATGTGTTAGCTCACAGTTAATCAGTGAATCGGTGCCAGTGTCTCTTGTGGTCAGGTATAAAGAGGAACTATTAGTGGGAACGATGAATTTTATTACTTACAAAGGTGTCAGAGTGAGAAAAGAGCTTCAATTAGCCAACAATCCTACTGGAAATAGCACCCTGGCACAGAGTAACTTTGCTTGTGCATTCTTTCATGTCTGCAAGGGAAATATCCCCCCTGCTACCATGGTACAGACCTTTATCCATGTTCTACCCACAGGGGTGTAACTACAGAGGAAGCAGACCCAGCGGCTGCAGGGGGGCCCAGGAGGTATAGCGGCCCCATGAGGCCCTAATTCATATATCATTTTAATAAATATTGATAAAACAGGTCAATCCCTAGACATTTTGGGAGCCTGAAAAATAATTTGCTGTGGGCCCAGTAAGTTCTTATTTACACCATTGTCTACCCACACAGACAAAATAAATGTGTAATTAGTACAGTTATTTATAAAGGACCAACGCAGTCTGCAGTGCTTTACAAGAACTAAGGGAAAACACAAAAGTAAAACATTTACTAATAAAAGAACAATCATAAATTGAGACATGAGGTCAAAGAGCCCTGCCCGAGAGACACAAAAAATGTTTATACTTTAAATGAAATATTGAAATGACCCTATAAATAGAGCTGACCTGTAAATACAAGGGACAAGAAGAAATTTTCCATTACATATTTAAAGGGGAACTATTGCGAAAATGAATATTTAATATAAGCTTCATCACACTGAAATAATTTATACACAATCAATTAAATATTCTGTACTGTTTATGAAATAATGAAGTTTAGCTTCACTATTCCTCTCTCAGCATCTGTTTCTCTTCATTCTGTCTTCATGCAGGAGTTGGGTGTCAGATATTCTTTACAGTTACATCCATTAAATCCTATGGGGGGCTTCCTTTCCTAGCAGATGTATTAGAGCTCCTTCAAATAACTGATTCCAGTACAAACTAAGTCTAACAAAATAACTGCCTTTTGCACAAATTCTGCATGTAGAGAGACATGATTTGATAGCGTGAGCTCTAATACATCTTCTAGGCACAAGGAGCCCCACTGTAAAATATATTAGATCTAACTGTCAATGATTATCTGACACCCAACTACTGCACGAAGAGAGAATGAAGAGTAACATATGCTGAAAGCAAAGATAAACTTGATCATTTCAGAAGCAGTACAGCATTTTAACTTATTGTCTTTAGAAAGTTTCTTATTTCAGTGTGATGAAGCTTATATCAAATTTACATTTTTCGCGATAGTTCCCCATTAATATGTGCTGAGAGGCAAAAGCTTTCAGCCTGAAATGCAATACTGCTTAGAGTCCAGCAGAGGGGGTAAGGTATGTCTTTTAACTCTTTAAGCACTAAGTGCCTTGCAACTGGTTTTTCCGAAACAGAAACACAGGAAAGCAGCCTCTGATTCATGGCATTTTGGTAACAGCACTATAGATTTTCATAGTCTAAGCAAAATGCCATCTTTTCTCACTCAACTGAGCATGCACAGGCATGGGGCCAAATTTTCCACAAGGCACACAGTTGGCACCCCCTCCCCGATGATTTTAACTTTCCTTGTCCTTTAAACACAGTTTTTCTTGTGCTGAGCCAGCAAACTTCGAACCTACTGACACAATTACAATAAAAATGGGTACACCAGAAATCCACAGGAATTGTGTTCCATTCAAACAACAGGCTGTTGGAGGGAGGCTGCTACTTAGGAGAGCAATGGAGCACAAAGGGAGAATTTTATGTATGAAAGTTTTATGTCCCCTTTAAATTTTTTCATACCACTCATGCAATTCAACCATTGGAATCTGAACAAATGTGGGCTTTGAAACAACATCCACCTGCTTTGCTCTGAATCCAACTATAACATATTTCTAATTATAGTGCAATAATATGCAAACTGAGGAGACTACTGCCCAACTATTACAAATCCAGCAATAAATTACCAGAACCCTGTCTATCCTTTGATTCCTCCTTGATAGTTTTATTATTGATGAAGCCCTCGCCAAGAAGCGTTGTAACCACAGACAGGTCACTGACAGCACCGTGTTGAGAGAGTTCCAACAGACTAATTTACAGATGAATTCATTATATTTGCATCAGATGCGAAACAAACAGGATTAATAAATAAGAGTCAGTTGCACTAAATCACTCGCTGGTATTGTGGCTCCTGAGTGAATAATATGCATCAGGTCAGACTGAAAGGAACCTGCCAAGCCAGGCATTAATTGTTAGTTACAAATGGATGTGCCATTAAAGCAGATGTGAAATTTTGATATGTGGTTAAACTGGACATTAAATATATTTCATCCACCTTTAGCCAGCCAATGTCTCAACGTTATATTCTAAAAGGAAAACAGAGTACAGGTATACAGTGTATTTCTGAACCCATGTTACCTGTTGCTTCAATACCTTGGGTTTTCAATCCCTGTAAGTCTGGCCCCTTTAAAACTGCCCTGCCGTGCTTTTAGTCTGGCTTAGTCCCTTTAAAAATTGACCTTCCTTGCTTTTTCCTAGCTTTCATGCGTGCTTGCTGTTGCCAGTGATGCCATCAGGCAAGTACAGAATAGCTATTCCCATTAAAGAAATTGTTTAGTGTAAAAATAAAAACTAGGTACCAAATAGATAGGCTGTGCAAAATAAAAAAAATTCCATCAATACAGTTAGTTAGCCAAAAATGTAATGTATAAAGGCTGGTGTGACTGGATGTCTAACATAATAGCCAGAACACTACTTCCTGTTTTGCAGCTCTCTTGCTTTCCACTGATTGGTTACCAGGCAGTAACCAATCAGAGAATTGAGGGGGGACACATAACTGTTTTGAATCTGAGCTGAATGCTGAGGATCAATAGCAAACTCACTGAACAGTTATGTCCCATGTGGCCCCCCTTCAAGTCGCTGACTAACTCAGAGTTAAAGAGCTGAAAAGCAGGAAGTAGTGTTCTGGCTATTATGTTACACATCCAGTCACTCCAGCCTGTATACATTACATTTTTGGCTAACTAACTATATTGGAAATATTTTTATTTTGCACAGCCTACGTATTTACCCAGTTTTTATTTTTACACTGAACTGTTTAAGGGCCATGTGGCAGAAGGAGCAGAAAATGACATATAAGTGCAATATAGGGCTGGCAATATGTCAAAGCTTTCAGAGAGTGGGTGGTGTTTGGGTGAATCATGGTAGGGGTTTTACCCAAATGGATAGTGGCTGAGGTGGATCATGGTGGGATGCATTTACAGGTAATTTTTTTCCATCTAGGTTCCATTCTACTTGTTGGCAGAGCCCTCCTCCCAGGGGACCAGTGGGTTAATAACTGGTGTCCTACTTTGGGAAAGGCCCTACTTAGCAGCCTAAGTGAGTAGTGGGTTAATAATTAAGGCCCTCTGGGGAGGAGAGTCCAAATAAATAAGTTGTATGGGGTCCTGTGGTTCCTGATGGCGGGCCCTGCCTGCTGCCCAACTGCATTGCTATGCAACTGCAGTGAAGGTAAACATTCCAAACATACTAGCACTAAATAAGTATGCCTAGAATTTAGGCTGCATAAAAATATCATTATTTGGATGTGAGCTATGGGGTGTGGAAGACTGGGCCGGAAGACTGTATGCCGCTAGTAGGAAGGGCCAAAACAGAGCAGCTCCCGAAAAATGTAACATAAAAATAATATAGGCAAAAGTTTTCATGGTGCTTTAGTCATTCAATAATTAAGCGGTTGGCCAAACAAACAAACTCAAATATATGATAAATGAAATAGCTGTTGGGTGTATTTAACTTACAAAGTGGGATGGATTACAACACTCACCTGGAGATGGGGGAAGAATAATCTTACCTCTATTTTCTTATAGGCTGCATAAACTATTATGCATGCACTTTCTTCTGGTGAAATACCCAATGGAGCATTAATGTAGGATCTAAAGCACAGGGGGCACTTCTTTTACTACAGTAATTTTATTTATGTGAAGTTTGCACCTTATAAACATACTGTATCTTCTGAACTGTTATATCTAATATAAGTAATTAAAAAAACAACTGGGCTTGCTGAGTAATTATTGAAGACGTTTCACTACTCATCCGAGCAGCTTCTTCAGTTCAACTGACTGGTGTTGGCAAATAAACTCTTCCACTAATCCAATCACAACGGCACATTGAAACTCTTCAGAGAGGTGACATCTGAAATTCACAGAGGTGCTGATTCTGTGCAGTTACTGTGATGAGTAGTAAAACGTCTTCAATAATTACTCAGCAAGTCCAGTTGTTTTTTTGAATTACTTATATTAGATATCACGATACCATGACCTGGATGAATGAAAATCTTTATAGTCTTCTGAACTGTTGTCTTTTTTATAGCTTTAGAAATACAGAATGTATTGTATTCAAAATAGTTTCCCCACCTTTATATCTACGCCACTGAGTTTACTCCTAATCAGTCGACATTTTGGGATGCAGCTCATTCCAGGTATGGTGGAAAGTAGGGATGCACCGAAACCACTATTTTGGATTCGACCCCCGAAAGGTTCGGCTGAATACCGAACCGAATCTGAATCCTAATTTGCATATGCAAATTATGGGTGGGAAGGAAAAAATTTTTTTACTTCCTTTATTTGTGACAAAAAGTCACGTGATTTCCCTCCCTGCCCCTAATTTGCATATGCTAATTAGGATTCAGATTTGGTTCGGCCAGGCAGAAGGATTCGGGCTGGATCCTGGATTTGGTGCATCCCTAGTGGAATGTTTCACTATAAATAGTTTATTTCAGGTAGTCAGCTTATCTAAAGCTAACCTTTAGCCCCAGGGTCCCTCAGTGTAAACAGATCAATATCTGGAAGGACCACATAATGATTGTTTATATATTTTGTGCATAGTAAGCTAAAGCCAAGCAACATATCAATGGCAAAGTGAAAACAAATACAGGTATGGGATCTATTATTCAGAATGCTCGGGACCTTTCCATAATTTGGATCTTTATAACTTAAGGCAATGATCCCCAACCAGTAGCTCGTGAGCAACATGTTGCTCTCCAACCCCTTGGATGTTGCTCTCAGGGTCCTCAAAGCAGGCGCTTATTTTTGAATTCCAAGCTAGAAATGAAGTTTTAATTGCATAAAAACTAAGTGTAGTGCCAAACAAAGCCTCCTGTAGGCTGCCAGTCCTCATAGGGGCTACCAAATAGCCATTCACAGCCCTTATTTGGCACCCAAGGGACTTTTTCATTCGTGTTGCTCCCCAACTCTTTTTACATTTGAATGTGGCTCACTGGTAAAAAAGGTTGGGGACCTCTGACTTAAGGGCATGGGCACACGGGCAGATTCTGGGACATTTAGTCGCCTGGCGACTAATTGCCTCTTCTGCGGAGCAACAATCTCCCCAAACTGCCTTCCGCCTGCTATAATGAGATAAAGGATCCCATACCTGTATACAAATATACATTCATACTGTAAGCTAAAAAGTTCTGTTTGTTCTAGAGAGTACTTGGCTCGCAACTTTCTGTGTAGCTAGATCTAAGCTGGCCATACATGTGAAAATCTTGAGTGGGCAATATTGGACTTATTGTATTGTCTGGCCATCGGCCCAATGATTTGATCAGAATTGAAGCTCATTGCCATTGGAACAAGAGCCACATCAATGAACAGATGCGGTCCTCAGTTTGGCACACACAAAACATACGAACATACTGTAGTTACAAAAGTTATACACCTTTTGCATAACACACACAGACTATATAAAACAAACATTAAAAAAACCTTATGTCTGAAAAAGACATAAATTACATAAAACATACACAATACAGGTATCTGGAAACATGTTACCCAGAAAACTCTGAATTTCGATAAGGCCATCTCCCATAGACTCCATTTTAACCAAATAATCCAAATTTTTAAAAATGATTTCCTTTTTCTCTGTAATAATAAAACTGCACCTTGTACTTGATCCAAACGAATATAAAATCCTACATCCTACTGAAGTTATTTAATTTTTAAAAGATTTTGTATTAGACCTAAAGTATGAAGATTAGGGATGCACCGAATCCACTTTTTTGGATTAGGCCGAACCCCCGAATCCTTTGTGAAAGATTCGGCCGAATGCCGAACCAAATCCTAATTTACATATACAAATTAGGGGTGGGAAGGGGAAAACATTTTTTACTTCCTTGTTTTGTGACAAAAAGCCACGCGATTTAACTCCCACCTCTAATTTGCATATGCAAATTAGAATTTGGTTCGGCCGGGCAGAAGAATTTGGCCGAATCCTGCTGAAAAAGGTCGAATCCTGGCCGAATCCCGAACCGAATCCTGGATTCGGTGCATCCCTAAAAATAACGGAAAGATCTGTTATCCAGAAAACCTCAGGTACCAAGCACTATGGATAATGGGCCCCATAAAAAATTTGCAGAAAACGTACAAAACACACATAAAAACAGTGGTCTAACTATGGAAACCCAGTCCACTCTTCCACCCACACCTTTTCAATGTAAATACAGGGCACAGGAACAGTTTGTGGGCTAAGAGGTGGCATATGGGCTCTCAAGCCTAACTCACAACACACAATTAAATGAGATAAAACTTACCCACAGCAAACCCACACAACAATACCCACAACCCACACAAAGCTGCAAAGACACAAACAAAACAAAGACTAAACCAACAACAAAAACGACATGAAACATACACAAAACACAAACACTAAACAGCAATTTCATGGGCCCTAAGTAGAATTGCCACCTAGCTGGTATTTTGCTTGATGCCAATATTATTAATAAGGAAAAAACATGAAAATATTGGAGGCTGGAGAACTCAAACTTGAATAGAATCCAACAAATATCCCAATTACTTGTGTCCCTCATGGAATATGATCCTTTGAAAAATTCTGGGGGGAAATGGTCTTCATTTTTAAATATTGAGATTTCTCCTAAGGATCTCTTAAAAATAATGCAAAATTATAAAAAAAAAAAAACCATCTATCCTGAATCTTGTTGACCAACAGTTTTGATTCTTACATTTGGGTTATAGTACATTGTTTTGTGAATCTTCTAGTTCTAGAAAAGAATCTTATTGCCCAAAATTTAAGAAATTTAGGGGGTCCAAATTTATCTCAATATTTTCTCCTACAAACTCCGATCAAATCCACTCGGGTTTTTTGCGCTTATTTATTATTACATTTTCCCGCAAATTTGCTTTGCGGGAAAGAATCAGATTTTCATGATTTTTTAGGATTTTTCATCCAATTTCTTTTTTGATTTTTCACCTGAAAACTGATTTTTTTTCCCAAAAACTCTGAAAACTTTGGGGTATTGCACGAAACCCAGCGCACATTAAAAAATCATCGGGACTTCTCCCATTGACTTATATGCAACCTCGACAGGTCAGATTTTCCAATTTGAACTTTTCCATTCTCGGCTTTTAATAAATTCTAAAAATGTTTTGATTTTTTCCGATTTTATAAAAAAAAACTCACTAATTTGTAGGGATGCACCTAATCCACTATTTTGTATTCGGCCGAACCCCCGAATCCTTCACGAAGGATTCGGCCGAATACCAAACCTAATCCGAATCCTAATTTGCATATACAAATTAGGGGTGGGAAGGGGAAAACATTTTTTACTTCCAAAAAGTCAAGTAACTTCCCTCTCCGCCCCTAATTTGCATATGCAAATTAGGATTCGGTTCGGCCGAACAGAAGGATTCAGCCGAACAGAAGGATTCGGCCGAATCCGAATCCTGCTGAAAAAGGCCGAATCCTGGTCGAATCCCGAACCGAATCCTGGATTCGGTGCATCCCTACTAATTTTTTGTGATTTTTGCATTCGGAGTTTAGTAAATAATCCCCATAATGTTGACATTTTCCACTATATTTGGTCATGTCTAGTGATGGGTGAATTTATTCGCCAGGCACGGTTTCGCGGCAAAAATTTTTGACGCTGACGACAATTCTGATGCCAGCAGGAAATTCACGAATGAATGAAACGGGAGAAATTCAGCCATCACTAGTCATGTCCTCTTATCAAAATATTTTGGGAAAACATCAAGGAATTTATGAGAAAGGACACAAACTCCAAAATTAACCTTGTATCACAATTCGCACTGTATGATCTTATAGACTATCTTCAAGAATTGGATAAAGATTCAATCTCTGAAATGGTTAGTTTTTGTTTCTTGGTTATGGTAGCAACACGGAAGTCAATCTTTTTAAATTAGATTACAGATACTGTTGCTGTTTTGGAAATTGTTCTTCAACACATTTATAGCCTTAATTTCCACAACGCAGTTAGATATAAAGTAAGAGATCATCTGATAAGGAAAAGTTTTAAAACAAAATGGTCTATTTATTTAGAAACATTAAAGGGTACAATAAATCTATTTATTTATACATTTTTGGGTAAAGAATTTGGGTTCCAAAAGGTTTATGTTACCAGTCTAGGTGAAATTTGAATTTGTTACATTCACATATACATAATACTTTCCTTTTTAGATTTATGTCAGGCATAGAGGTGTAATTAAATATTTTGGCCACATGGTAGTCATTAGGTATTACTTATTACTAGTTTTTTTATCATATGAATTGTTAATTGCTGGATTATTTTAAAATTCAATAAAAAGAATTTGAAAAGAAAGAAAATATAGGAGGACCAGTATTTTTTTCTGGGAAAAGGTGTCAACCCTAGTCCCAAGAAATTGCTGTAAAGTCTTGAAGCCAGAGTATTGAGCAAATCGAGGTACAGACAAAATTTGGTTTCAAAACACAAATACAGAATGTATTTTCGACCACCTGTCACTCCAGGCACCAGGGCCGCCATCAGGGGGGCACAGGGGGTGTAACGGGCCCCTTGGCAGTGCCGAAAAGCCGAAGTCCTGAATTGTCGAAGTCAAGAAAAGAGCCGAACTGTGGAAGTCCCAAAGCCGTGAAAAGACCCAAAGTCACGGCAAGAGCCCAACTTGAAGTCCTGAAGCCGTGGAAAGACCTGAAGTCACAAAAAGAGCCGAACTTGAAGTCCTGAAGCCACGGAAAGACCTGAAGTCACAAAATGAGCCGAACTTGAAGTCCTGAAGCCGCGGAAAGACCCAAAGTCACGAAAAGAGACGAACTTGAAGTCCTGAAGCCGTGATAAGACCCAAAGTCATAGAAAGAGCCGAACTTGAAGTCCTCAAGCCACAAAAAGACCCAAAGTCACGGAAAGAGCCAAACTTGAAGTCCTGAAGCCGGGGAACGACCCAAAGCCACAAGTTCAGTTCTACTGAACACCAATGTGGGTTTTTTTTAAAAAAATTTAAAGCCCTAACCAATCTAACCAATCTATTATTTTAATACTCTATAGGCCCCTGCCACCACTGTTTTTTTTTCAAAAATATTCTCTGGGGCCCCTACCCTACATAGACCCCACCTCCCCTCCAGCCTAAGTGTTACCCCGGGCAAATGCCCCTAAGTCTTTACTTACCCCTCCGCAGTGTCGGACTGGCCCACCGGGATACCAGGAAAACTCCCGGTTGGCCCAGATGTCAATGGGCCCTTTTGCTTCTAACTATGTGGCCAATTTCATTGTCATTCCTTATTTCTTTATGGGAAAAATGCTTAATAATGGAAGAATACACTAAGTAAATATAAAAGACTAGAAGAATAAAGTGGTTGAGTGAGGAGAGGAGGAATACTAGTTTGGAAAGTGGGCCCACCGCCTAAGGTTTTCTGGTGGGCCCCTGGCATCCCAGTCCAACACTGCCCCTCCGTGCAGATTCTGTCCAGCGGAGTTCACAGGCGACATCTTCTTCTCTTCGGTAATCTTCGGAATGAGACCGGCGTAGCCAGGGCCGGATTAACATAGCGGGCACCCATAGGCCTGCTGATGTGTATCACCAATGTCCCCTTCCATTTATTTGCACACATTTGCATGCGTATCCCCAGTGCCTTGGTGGCCTTTACAAAGTTTCTAACTTCATTGGCTCTTGGCAGAGAGCAGAGAATAGTAACTTAAGATACATTTGTAACAGTTTTGTCTCTTGGGAGAAGGGCAATTCACCTTCATTACTTAAAGTGTAATAAAACACAAAAACTACAGAAATGTGTTCAAACTTTCATAACCTGATAAATTTTGTAAAATGGGTATGGTAATTAGGGGGGTGGCTGCAAAAAAGGGACATGGGGCTTGGGGGCCGTTTTGGGCGGGACAAATGTTGTTGTACGGCCCTATCAGGCAAACACAAGAGTAATTTCTGCACACAAGATATAACAACACAGTTTTTGTATTAGGGGCCAAAAAAAACTTTGCTAAGGAATGTCTGCCCCTCCAGCTGGTTTGTTCTGTGACTTCTTGAATCCCCAAAAAAGTTAGTCAGATGAAACAAATTATAATTCAGCAAGGGGCCACAGGTTAGGCTTCCCTTCACTAAAATTACTGGGGAAATTGCCTCAAAACCATATTTGCAAAAACAGTACAAAAAAATCATGTCGCTGGCCCTTTAAATATACACATGCACCAGATCCTTCTCTCTGAGGAAATGAAGCCCCACCCAATCACTAACCGCGACGCAAACGACTTTGACAGTTTCTATGACGCGCCTGGCCAGGGACTCACCTACTTTGACGTCACGAACAAGGCGAGGCTACACAGGCTACGCATACGTGGAACCCTAGCGACCACAGCTTGAATGAACAGCCAGTCCCAATACGCAAGCGCTGGAAAATTTGCGCATGCGCTTTAGTGTCACAATTTACCAGATTTCCTACTGCGCGTGCGGACATTGGAACGCAAACCCTGAGGTGAGTGCAGTGCGCACGCGCGGAGGTGACGCGTTTTGAGTTCCGGTCTCTGCGCTTGCGCGCTGTGACGGTGTCTTTCCGTGGCAGTGCGCGTGCGCGTTGTGACATCGGCAGGTCTCTGGTGAGAGAAAGTGTGTGTGTTTAAGCTCGCGAGTCCCCGGGGCCCGAGGAACGGATTTGGGAGCTCAAGATGCTCAACATGTGGAAAGTGCGGGAGCTGGTGGATAAAGCGTAAGTAGAATGGAACGGGGAAGAGGTTATGTAGGGCCGGTCTTGTCTGTTACATAAACAAGGCCTGTCAGGTGTCAGAGTGAAATAGCCTCACCCTTTGAGTTAAAGGAAATCTCTGCCCTGAAATTGTATGTCGCTTAAAGAACCAAGTCACTTCTCAGTGGATAATAATTAACATCTTAGTCCTTTTAAAGTTATTTGTAATTGAATCAGAGAGCAGTATCTGTCAGGCTGTGGCCTCTGACCCAATGTAGTAAAATGAGCTGATGACTGGACGTAAATTGCCTTTTGCTACGTTGTTTCAAGAGCCCAAACTAGACATAAACATAAAGAGAGAAATAGTTTGACTCTCAGTAACAATGACATGCCCAAATGACTTTGGTCATCAATGTACATTGGAATGGGGCTTAGAATTCTATTTTCTTTTAATTATGGGTGAAATCATCCTTTAATAACAGACTAGTGATACACTCACCTTCAGGAGACCCCTCTGCCCAGACCCTAAAGGTCTTTGGTAGATCCATCTGCCCAGGGGTGATCCTGACCCCTCCAACGCCTGAGGCAGCAGCAGTTGCTGCTGCTCCTCCCCTCCCCTCCCTGTGCGCTTACCATTTTGCACCTGAGGGGGTCCAGGGGGGATCCACGAGGGCAGCAGAGAGGGCCAGTACGCTAACGCAGAGAGCCTAACTGCACTCTCTGCGCTTTTGAAAATTTCGCTTCTGAAAATTTGGCTTTTAAAGTACCAGGAGCCCCTGGTAACACCCCTGGTACCTAGGGAGGCGCTGCCACCTCATCTCGCCTCATTGGCGAAACGCCCCTCCATCTGCCCAGACCCTTAAGGCCTTTGGCAGAACCTAAAGGCCTTTGGCAGACCCTAAGAGCCTTTAGCAGACTGCTCTGCCCAGACCCTAGAGGCAAGACCAATTTCCTGGGCCCCCTGGGCTGCACCCACCGCAAGCCCCACCTACAGGTCCGCCCCCCACACACAAAAAAATATTGTTGCTAGGGTTCCCACATGTTAATAAAAAATAAAAAGATATTGGTGGTCAGGGCCCCCCATAAAAAAAACATTTGTGGCCAGGGCCCCCCCCCATTAAAAAATATTGGTGGCTAGGACCCCACATGAGAAAAAAAAATGGTGGCCAAAATTAGTGGCCAGGCCCCTTAAACGTCCATGCCTTCCTGAAGTCAGCAGCTCTCAGAAAGATGGGGGGCTCGGCTAATCAAATAAATGTGGCGTGGCCGGGCCTACCTTACCCTCTGGGCCCCCTACAACTGTCCCCCCCTGATGGCTGCCCTGCCTAGAGGCCTTTGGCAGACCCCTCTGCCCAGACCTAGAGGCCTCTGGCAGATCTCTTTGCCCAGGCCATAGAGCTATATACAGTGACCATTAAGTGAACACTCGGTTTTTGCCCTAAACTCATAAATGCTAATCCTAATACCATTTGGGATTGGCCTACTATGGATGCGCCGAATCCAGGATTCGGTTCGGGATTCATTCAGGATTCGGCTTTTATCAGCAGGGTTCGGATTCGGCCGAATCCTTTTGCCTGGCCGAACCAAATCCGAACCCTAATATGCATATGGCTTTTTGTCACAAAACAAGGAAGTAAAAAATGTTTTCCCCTTCCCACCCCTAATTTGTATATGTAAATTGGGATTTGGTTCGGCATTCGGCCGAATCTTTCACAAAGGATTCGGGGGTTCGGCCTAATCCAAAAAAGTGGATTAGTTGCATCCCTAATCTTCATACTTTAGGTCTAATACAAAATCTTTTAAAAATTAAATAACTCCAGTAGGATGCTTTTGCCTTCAATAGGATTAATTTTATATGGATTCAGGGTTCAGCCGATTCCAAAATAGTGGATTCGGTACATCCCTAGCCTAAACCCTAAATAAACCCCTTTTGGCAGAGCTGTAAACATTATCCAGTAAAAGGAAACCATTGTGTTACTCCTGTGTCTTATGTATTTGTCTTATCTATCCAAAACATTATGTAAGTATATGATGCCTCACCACCACTCCCCTGATTGCAGCGAGTTTCCTTCTTACACAGTAACGTAACTTGGTGGGGGCGGGCCCTGGTGTGAGCCGTGCAGACGGGCCTGCACCCACCCTCGTGTGCGCAATTATACTGTGCCGCTGGCCGGGGGGCCCTGTGGGGGTGTGGGCCCTGGCCCATTTGCACCCCCTGCTCCCCCGGTAGTTACGCCCCTGTTCTTACAGTATAAAATAGTCATCAGAACAAGGTACATCTGTTTGGGTCACAAATCTTATTTACAACTTCATAGGTGTCCACTGAAAAAAAACCCTGAGACACTGTTGTAAAGTATAGGAGTTGCTTAATATTCTGCAGTCATCATCACGTTATAGTTTTAATTGTACAATATACCTATTTTACACTGCTGTAACCAATGTGGAGGTTTTTCTTTTTTCTTGTTTAACTTATCTTTGCTACTGATCAACTTTCTTAGCACCACCACTCCTTTTGTTTAAACTGATTTACTCCCTAGCACAGGATAGCTAGTATTGAAGCACAAATCTTGTTATGAAACTCAGTTTGTTTCTAATTCAGTATTTTGCTTCTAAACTAAAAAAAAATACAAGAATTCATTTTTTTTAATTACGTAAAATGGAGCCTCTTATATGATTAGTTGTAAATATCCATGTGCAGCACAAAATATGATATTTTTCAGAAATCATTTTCTGTAGAATTATGTATTGACTTTTAGTACATATATTCATATCAATCCTGCAATCATAGCTATACTTATTCCCACAATTCACATATCTTTGGGTTTAAAAACTTGCTGTGTCTACTGCTTGACGTAGGCAGATCAATGCTAATAGCCGACAAGGCCACTACGGGTTATGGCACTGGGCCTGTTGTTAGTAGACAAGTCCTAGTTTAAGAATCTTTACTTTTGCTATTATTAGTCTCATTATAGCACAGCTGCCTTGTCTGTTGATTCACTAAAATATTACACTTAAGATTATGTGCATTGTAAGTTATAATGTAATCACCAATTGCATCCAGCTCCACGAATAACTATTTTTCTTATTACCTTGAAAAGCAGTGCTCAAATTGTCCTTAAATTAGAATTAACTAGAGAAGTAGCTAGAAATGTTCTACATAATGTTATTGGCTTCTGTACCAGCCCAAGGCAACCACAGCCCTTTAGCAGTAAAGATCAGTGTCTCCAAAGATGCCCCAGTAGCTCCCATCTTCTTTTCTGCTGATTCGCTGCACATGCTCTGTGCTGCTGTCACTTACTGAGCTTAGGGACCCACTCACAATATACAGTACACATATAATAGAAATGTCACAATATAAGGCTGATTAGTAATTAATACAGATAATTACTACATGGCAGAACAGAAGCCAGTGCAATTAGCATCAGAATTTAAAAATCAGCAAACCTGTAGCATCAGCTTATATTACAGGCCAACATCATTTTCTGCTGGATAATTAGCGACGGCCCCTAAGCTTAGCTTCTCAACAGCCAATCAGAGCCCACTAAGCATGTGAGTGTCGCAGACACTTTCCAAGATGGTGACCCTTGTGACAAGTTTGAAGTCCTGGATCATTGCTGCTATTGACAAGCTGAAACTTTAGACTGGGGAAAATAGTTCAATATAAAAAATATGGCATTTTTAGCCATATTCATTTTAAGGGGGTACTTCTCATTTAAAGTGGTGGTTTATTGCTCATGTTTCTACACAGGCCCTCCCCTATTCATATTCTTGTCTTTTATTCAAAGCAGTGCATGGTTGCTAGGGTAATTTTGACTCTAGCAAACAGATTGCCGAAATTGCAAGCTGAAGAGCTGCTGGATAAAAAGCTAAATAATAATAAAAATGAAAATCTATTGCAAATATCACTCTTTAAAGGTGAGCAACTCCTTTGTTGGGATAGAATATGCTTTTGGGGACCTTTTACAATGCTGAATTTGTCATTTTCATTATGACGACTATGAAAGCACGCACAGAATAAGCAATAACCCAAAATAGTGGACGAGTAGCATCAACAGATCCTGTGGGTGAGGCATTTCACAGACAAATGAACTATACTCTGCTTATCAGTCCAGATAAAATATCCACTATATGCAGGAATTACTATTTGTTATAATGTGTGATTAAATCACAAAGGCACATAACTATGCCGGGTACATATTGTTCTTAAACTTTAATTTGCAGGATAGTATTTAGCTTTTTAAATCTAAAATAAAATGCGTGATGGCTTACCATGGTGGAGATTGAATTAGCACACACCTTTTACACATACTTTGCCTTAAATCCTACATTTAGTGCAGACCCAGCGACTGCTGTTCACCTTTAGCAAACTCTGTCAATCGCAGTTTACAAAACACCAACATTTACAGTGGAGGTGCTAATTATTGGAATCCTGTGAAACGAAGTGGTTGAGCCGGTTTTCATTTCTGTGTTGAAAGTAATTTATCTTTGATTGGTAAAACGGAGTATCGTATGTACAAAACAAACAAAGAAAAAAAAATCTGGTGTTTGTAGTTCTGCCCAAATAGCCAAAGGTTATTACTAGGAAATAATTCACCTTACGCATTGGTGCAAACCTTCGTACTACAGGGGCCCTCTTACAGTGAATATCTGTTCTTACGAAGCTGAAGACGAACAAAAGGCACTGGACAGACCTCCCAAATCCCACCACTGCACCTGTTGAAACATCCCCATTTTTCCTACCTCTATATACAAAGCAGGCCAGTTTTTTCTGGCCAAATATAATTTCTAGTGTAATCTGGGATTTCAAGAGGGTAATTTAAACAAATAGACCTTTGTTTTCTTATTATGAACTCTTTCGAATGAACTACCCTATCTTGATCCTATTGGTGAGACACATCAGGTATTCGTTTGCCTGCAAGCTAGAATGGCTGATTGCTTATTAAAGGGGTTGTTCACCTTCAAACAACTAGTTGTTTTCAGATAGATCAACAGAAATAACGACTTTTTCCAATTACTATTTTCTATGTGTCACCGTTTTTCTTATATTGAAGTGTAAAGAGTAATAATTCACCTTCTAAAGCATTTTTGGGAGGGGGGGTTGCCGACCCTATAAACTGTTCTATATAGATACATTTGTTATCTTTGTCCCAGAATCTCTAGGTTTCATTTCGAAGTATTTTTTTGGCTACTTCGACCATCGAATTAGCTACTTCGACCTTCGACTACGACTTTGACATCGAAACAAACTAAAATTCGTTCGACCATTCGATAGTCGGAGTACTGTCTCTTTAAAAAAAAAAACTTCGACCACCTAAAACCTACCGAGCACCAATGTTATCCTATGGGAAAGGTCCCCATAGGCTCTCCAAGCAATTTCTGACTGAAGGAAAATCGTTCCATCGATGGATTAAAATCGGATTCAATTGTTCGATCGAACGATTTTTCCTTCGATCGTTCGAGCGAATTGCGGTAAATCTTTTAAATTCGATATTCGAAGTCGAAGGATTTAACTTCGATGGTCAAATATGGGTTAATTAACCCTCGATATTCGACCCTTAGTAAATGTGCCCCTAAATGTTGCAGAATTGTAACTACAAAATTGTAGTTCAGAATCAGCACTTGAATTACTGAGCTGCCAGACTGAAACACCAGAGACAGGAACATTAAACTTTAAACTTAGATTTTGGAATAACAATAAAAAATAAATAATGGAAAGTACTTGAAAAAAGTCTTTATTTCCGGGGAACAATCTGAAAACAACTGAACTGGAGAAAGTGTTTGGAAGGTGAAGAACCCTAGCAACCATGCTAAGAGACTGGAATATGAATAGTAGAGGCCTGAATAGAAAGACCAGTAATAAAAAGTAGCAATAACAATACATTTGTAGCCTTACAGAGCATTTATTTTTATGGTCGGGTCAGTGACCCCCATTTGAAAGCTGGAAGAGTCAGTAGAAGACAGCAAATATTAAAACACTATAGAAAATAAATAATGAATTCCAACTGAAAAGTTGCTTAGAATTAGCCATTCTATAACATACTGAAAGTTAACTTAAAGGTGAACCACCCCTTTAACAATACCAGGGCTGTGATGTACACATTGTGCCGAGCAATCTGCTTGCGACTGGTTGGCTTATGACCCCAAAGACATAACTGTGGGCACTGGGCAAATCGAATTATGTTTAGAAACAGTATTGAGAAGAATCTTGCAGGCACCCACACACTGACTGCTAGTCTGCTTAGTTTGGTGGAAAATGCATGAATTGGAGCACCTGGTTGCTCCTTGCATTGCCAGCTTTCTGCAGGTAATATGTTTGAGAATTTTGCTGCTGTTTATATGAAGGTCATTGCACTAGTGCAGTTGTTCCCCAACCCCTTGGATGTTGCTCCCAGTGGCCTCGGTGCTTATTTTTGAATTCTTGGCTTGGGAACAAGTTTTGGTTGCATACAATCTGTGTGTATGCCAAACAGAGCCTCCTATAGGCTGCCAGTCCACATAGGGGCTACCAATATCCAACCACAGCCCTTACTTGGTACTCCCGGAACCATTTCATGCTTGCTCCCCAACTTTGTTTACAGTTGAATGTGGCTCATGAGAAAAAAAAAGTTTGGTGACCCCCTGATCTAATGGGGTTTAATTGTAGGATTAAGCTTTCTGCATCTGGATTGTTAGCCCACATTTACATTTTGATGGGTTTAACATTAGCTGCATCATAAATTCAGACTGCTGCTTTTTATTGTATTCGAGCGAATACACTGCCTGCAGTTTTGACATGAGGCTGGGACGGGCCTGACGGAGGATTTGCGCAAGATTTATGATTTTGCATCTTGAGATCTAATAGAGGCCTGTTTGTTCCTGGGATTTCAGAGTATGTTCCCCAGCAAGTTTCACAACTCTGTTTTATTTGCAGCTTGCTTGTTTTATGGTGCACTTTATGGCGTTGCATCTCTGAAAATACCTATGACAGTAATGGTTTTCAAAACATAAAGTATCTATATGTCATTATTAGAAATCATTATATCACAGCCCTAATATTTATACACATACCAGAGATGTTAGGAGAATAAGAAAACTCTGCATCTTTCTAGTTGTTAACTGTTGCTTGCATCATTTACTCTTGAAACGCTCATTCTGGAAGTAATGTGGAATGTTGAGAGTTGTAGTTTCCCACCGTTTTTACAGCAGATTTATATATTATCGTCAACTTCTACAGTCTGATTCGCTTGGTGCAAGTAGCCTTTTTTTAAATAAATTTCTTTTTTACATGTATGGGATCCATTATCTGGAAACCCATTATCCAGAAAGCTCTGAATTATGGAAAGGCCATCTCCCATAGACTCCATTATAATCAAACAATCCAAATTTTGTTAAAAATTATTTCCTTTTTCTCTGTAATAATAAAAAAGTTCCTTGAATGTGATCCACATATATAATTATATGTTATTATTAATTATAATAATATAATCCTTATTGGAAGCAAACCCAGCTTATTGGATTTATTTAATGTTTCCATGATTTTGTAGTAGACTTAGTTTATGAAGATCCAAATTATGGAAAGACCCATTATCCCCAGGTCCTGAGCATTCTGGATAACAGCTCCCATACCTGTATTTAAGGCTAAGTAAAGGGAAATGTTACCCAAAAACTGTTAAATACATAATAAAGGAAGGTGTCATTTTAATCAACTTTGCAATATTTATTAATTCAGAATTTCCAATAGTTTTCAAGTGATGTGTGAATTTGATTAAAGGTATGGAACCAGTTATCCAGAATGCTCCGGACCTGGGGCTTTCCAGATAAATGATCCTTATATAATATGTATGTATCTTCACTCCTTAAAGGAGTGGTTCACTTTTAACTTGGCTTTTAGTATGTTATAAAATGACTAATTTGAAGCAACTTTTCAATCGGTCTTCGTTATTGTTTTGTAGTTTTTTAATTATTTGCCGACTCCTTCTGACTCTTTCCAACTTTGAAATAGAGGTCACTGACCCCATCTAAAATCAAATGCACTGTTAGGCTACAAGCATATTGTTATTGCTATTTTTAATTACTGATCTTTCTATTCAGGCCCTCTCCTCTCCTCATTCCTCATTCAAATCAGTGCATGGTTGCTAGGGTAATTTGGACCATAGCAACCAGATTTCTTATTCTGCAAACTGAAGAGCTACTGAATAAAAAGCTAAATAACTGAAAAACCACAAATAAAAAATAAAAAAACAACTGCAAATTGTCTCTGAATACCACTCTCTATGTCATATTAAAAGCTAACTGAAAGGTGAACAACACTTCTACTAGAAAATCATGTAAACATTAAATAAACCCGAAGAGGATGGTTTTGCGTCAAATAAGGATTAATTATATCTTAGTTTAGATCATATATAAGGTGCTGTTTTATTATTATATAGAAGAAGGAAATTAAAAAAAAATGTTGATCATTTGGATAAAATGGAGTCTATAGGAGACGCCCATTCCATTAATATTGAGCTTTCCGGATACAGGGTGTCAGGATAACGGATCCCATACCTGTAAATGTTTGAACACATGAAACCAGTACCTGTTCTCTGGTTCTCACTCTTGAAAGAAAGTTTTTCGCCGGGTTGGTTATTTAGCTGGCTACTGCTACATTGTTATAGTAGTTGAGACCAGTAATGGAGCGAATATAAACTGCCAGACAGATACAGCTTTCAAAAACAATTACATTTTAAATGCCAATTAACAGTTTTAATGTACATTACAATGTTTTTTAGAAGCACTTTCATTATGAAAAAAAACAACCAGTTTTTTGGTGGCGGTCCTTTTCACCAACACGTAATTTTCCTGTTTTACCTGCATATTTTGTGCTGTGACTGTTGCATTGATTTACCCTTTGTACTTAGTAATACAATTCTGTTGCATAGGTCACAAAGAAAACCAGCGTGTTTGCAGTGTAAATAATTAGCCGGAGCTCTTCTTATCCAGAGAACACATTACCAATTACAATATATAAGAAAGCCTCTGATTTATGTAACAGTGAATTATGGATTTGGGTTTGGTAAAACCAACAGCTCTGCATGGTTTAAGGTCATAGGCCAAAAACGTAAAACTTAAAGGGGTTGTTCGCCTTGTTTTCAGATAGATTGCAAGAATTAAAGACTTTTTGTAATAATTGATATTTTTTCTAATACTGGAGTGTAGAATTAAATTTTTCACCTTCTGAAGCTGCTCTTCTGGGGGGGTCGCCGACTCTTTAACCGTTTAAATTGATACGTTTAGTTAACTTTGTCCCTGCTGAGCGGAATCCCTGAGTTTCATTAAGGGCAGCTGTTAGAATTAATATAATAGTTGCTAATATTACACAGATGCTGCTGAGAAATGTATCAACTAAATGTATCAATTAAATGTAGCAAATTGTAACAGTTCAGATGTTCCTGAAATACTGAGCTGCCAGACTGAAACACCAGAGAATCGAACATTAAACTTTTAAATGCCAAGTTCCATGCCCACATCTTAGATTTCCTGTTTGTTTGCTCAGCTATTTTAGAAGTTGTGAACCTGATCGAAAATTGGGTCAAATAATGTTTAGTTTTGTGTTTAGATATTGGAATGACATCCGCTTTCCTCCAATCCATAAGTACCATACCAGATGAAAGCAAATCTGAGAAATAGGGCTGATCTAAAACTGAACTGAACTCTCTTAGAACCTGGGGGTGTATGCCAACTGGCCCTGGTACCTTGTTTGTACACATTTTTATTAAAATAGTATGAATCATATCCTGAGTCAGCCACTGACTAGATTGAGCTGAGCCAACAGTGCAGCTATGAAGTGAGCCTGGGAACTCTGACTCCGGATTTAGTAAATGTAGTAAATAGCGGATTAGGCTCTTTGCAGCCCCGGGTGCAAGCCGTACCCCCTGCCAGGGCAAAGTATACATGTAGCGAATAAAGCAGCAGCAGTCCAGTATATAGAAAAATTTGCAAAACTTTACTCAAATGCCATAGGCAACGTTTCGGGCTACGCAGGCCCTTTGTCAAGCCATGACTTGACAAAGGGCCTGCGTAGCCCGAAACGTTGCCTATGGCATTTGAGTAAAGTTTTGCAAATTTTTCTATATACTGGAGTGCTGCTGCTTTATTCGCTACATCTGACTCCGGATTTAGCACATTTGCCTTTTCTCTATCTGTTACAACCATACTGGTATCATTATTTAAATGAGCAACACTCTCAACCCACATCTTTTTATACTTAAAAAACTTTTTGGGCTTAGTCTTAGCCTCAGCCACAATGCGCTCCTCATTTCCTATCTTTGCCTTCTGGATTGCTGTTTAGCAACATTTATTATAGTGTTTATATTCGTTGAATGCAGCTACTGTCCCCACAGACTTTTAGTTTTTAAATGCCTTTCTCGTCTTTCCTATTAACTTCTTTACTACTATATTAAGCCACTTTTACCCAGGGGTCATTAGAGATCACTAGATCCAGTATAGCATTTTTTCTGTTGCTATAAAATTGTCATTCAACAAGTTTATAAACTTATTCCCATTAACTGTCCTGGCAGTACTGTTGCTTCAGTCAGTATCTGGGTCATTAAAACCCCCCATTATCATTAGGACCGTGGCCTCCTCCTCCTCACTTACATTAGGGGGTCTATAGCATACCTCTATTATTAATTTGCTGGACTTTTTACAATCAATGAATAGCTCCACCCATAAGACTTCAGTCCCCTCCTTTTATGACATCATAATCATAAATATAAAGAAAAGGGGTTACAGGAAATGGCTTTGTGGGGTTTATTTTCTATTCCCCCTCATATTGTACAAGCTTACTCACATGCTTCCCAATCCCGTGACTAAAGGATTGTGTCCCTCCTTGATAAAGTTCCAGCAAATACCTTACATTATACATACAGCAGGAATCCAAGGAGGAGGTCAAAGCTTGATCGCTTAGTCTGATTAGTGGCTTATTTCTCTATTAACCAGCAGGCAGGGATTTAAAGGTGTAATCATGAAGGCCTTTAAAAAAAAAAAAAAAAAAAAAAGTGTGTAAATTGTATGGCTGACTTAAATGCTCACAGAATTCCCTTGTTTACACCCTTAAATTAAACATTGTAATTAGCATTATTTAAGAAAGCAATTGAAGCTTAGCAGGTACTGTATGCCCACAAACACACAAGGAATCCTATTTCCATTTGCTAACTATAGACGCAGATTACAGTCGCTTAATTGAAACAAGGAGTTAAAAAAAAAACGTTAAACAAAATAGCACCTAGATAATCTTGCCTTCCAATTTATTATGCCTGGTCTCCCCATATTTCGTTGGGCATTCTTTAAAGGGATTCTGTCAGGATTTTATGATGTATTTTTTATTTCTAAATTACACTGTTTATGCTGCAAATAATTCACTCTACAATATAAAATTTAATTCCTAACAAGTGTATTTTTTTTTAGTTGTAATATTGGTGTGTAGGTGCATCTCAATTTGCCTGGTCATGTGCTTTCAGAAAGAGCCAGCACTTTAGGATGGAACTGCTTTCAAAGAGGCTATTGTTTCTCCTACTTAATGTAACTGAAGAAGTTGCAGTGGGACATGGATTTTTACTATTGAGTGTTGTTCTTATATCTACCAGGGAGCTTTTATCTGGTTACCTTCTCTTTGTTCTGCTGATTAGCTTCTGGGAGGGGGGAGAAGGGAGGAGGTGATATCACACCAAATTGCAGTGCAGCAGTAAAGGGTGATATGGGGTTAGTATGTACTACTTTTAACATGTTATTATGTTAAATTGAGTAAACATTTGAATTTTATGAATATAATTCGGGCTATGGGACATATATTTTGTTTAACAGCAGTAAAGAGTGACTGAAGTTTATCAGAGCACAAGTCACATGACTGGGGTCACCTGGGAATGTCTAGCGGCATGTCAGATTTCAAAATTTAATATAAAAAAATCAGTTTGCTCTTTTGAAAAATGGATTTTAATTTAGCAGCAGCACTATTAACTGATGCCTTTTGAAAAAAACATGTTTTCCCATGACAGTATCCCTTTAACATATATAATAATGGGTTATATAATAATGGGTAATTAAGCTGGACTACAACAGCCACCATGCACTAACCCATTATTAAAAATCTGAAAAGACTAACAAGTAAGGCCTTGTGCACTCCTGTCTTTTAATGGAGAAGAAAAGTCTTCCACTTGGGGATGCCAAATGTTAGGCACCCGCCAAATGATTGTATTTACTTACCTGAATCCCTGGGCCAGTGCTCCTTTCAGCAGAAAACTGCACCGGCCCAGGGTTATTCCAGTGAGCACTAAGGATCGATCCACTTACATGCACAGTAGAGTGAAAAGCCAAACTTAAACTAAAAAGTCGGCTATTTCATTGTACTGCGCATGCGTCTGCCCTGGGAAATTTGAAATATTAATGAACTACGTTACAATCTGCAATTAAATGTAAACTATGAAAATCATTCAAAAAACCTTTTAAAGGTACCTTTTAGTATGTTAGAGAATGACCAATTCTAAGCAACTTTTCAATTGGTCTTCATTATTTGATTTTTATACTCTCTGAATTATGGGCCTTTTAATTCTAAATATTTTCAGCTTTCAAATGGGGGTCACTGACCCCGACTAAAATCCAAATGCTCTGTAAGGCCACAGATGTATTGCTATTATTACTTTTCATTACTCTACTTTCTATTCAGGCCCTCTCCTATTCATATTCCAATCTCTTATTCAAATCAGTGCACGGTTGCTAGGGTAATTTGGACCCCGGCCACCAGATTGCTGAAATTGCAAACTGTAGAGCTGCTGAATAAAAAGCTAAATAACGCAAAATCCACAAATAATAAAAAATGAAAACCAATTGCACATGATCTCAGAATATCACTCTCTGCATCATATTAAGAGGCCCATTTATCATTTTTCTCAATATTTTCTGAAAACCACTCCGACCACATCCGTACATGTTTTTTCTCTTACTTATAAATGCACGAAATTTTGTTTGCTGGGGAAAAAAACAGAATAGTTTGTGAAGAAACGAATCATACCAATTTTTCCGATTTTCCATTTGAAAACTCCGATTTTTTTCAGTTTTTTGCCCGAAAACCACGAAATCTTCAGAATATTGTACAAAATCCAGTGCAGATCAAAATATCTTTTAATTTATATGCAGCCTTGGCAGGTCTGAGATGCCGGATTTTTGGATTCATACTTTTCAATCCCGAAATATTTGTGCTTTTTTTTCCCACTAAAAATTCAGATTCTTTACTAAAAACACAATTTTTTCAGGTTTTTGGCCCTTTAAAGTTTATTTAAAGGCGAACAGCCTCTTTAAAGGATATTTTAGAGATATAAGCAAATCTGATCAGTTTCCCCTGACTTTATCATTACTTTCTGATTATCAGATCACGTTTCTCAGAATATCACAAAGCAGATCTATAAAGGAGAAAACAAATGCTTCGTATATAAGGGCAGAATGCGTATTTGCATCACAACCCGTTCGGGTTATGTGAGATTAAAATGACTGATGATGGCTTGACCCGCCTCCTGAGGTTGGAACTGACGCCATTTTGTTCTTCAGTTAAACAACAGAAGCCAGTGGCTGATGGATGACTTTGATGTTTATCTGTGGCCTGTCATGGCCCCAACCTACTTGTTGCGTATCAACAATTGTGGTCTTGGTTACTGTCAACAAAAACCTCTTTTTTCAAGAAGAAAACAGTGGTTGCCTAGGTAACTGCCAGCACTTCTGTCCACACACTTGGAAGCACATTTATCAAAGGTCAAATTTCGAATTCATGTACATTTCTTTAACGCTATTAAATTTGAATATACTCGAAATTCGATTGGGTGGTTATTTAATAAAAAAAAAAAAATCTAATATCTAAAATATTACAGACCCGAAAACTTGAATCGCATTCGACTAAACTCTAATCAAGTTTTATACCCTGAAAAAAAAAAAAACCCTCAAGTGTCAGGAAGGCTAGTAACATCTTCAAATTGGTCACTGGACCTCTCACATTGACTTCTACATGAACTCGGCAAGTTTTAGGAGGCAATAGTCAAATTCAAATTTTTAATGGCAAGGTTAGATAAATTGAAATTCTAATCGAGTGGATTATTCAGAATTCGAATTTGAGAGTTTTGACCATAACAATTTTTAGAAAATTGGAATTCAAATTTTCAATTTGACCTTTAAAAAAATTTCGAAAGGACCATGTAGGTTTCTGCCAATTCATAGAACATGCTCTGAGCTGCTGTTAATTTCTGATTACCCCTAAGCGTAGCTTCGCACCAGCTGCCCAAAACACACTGAGCATGTGCAGTGCCACTGACACACAAAATTTGCACTAACAAGAGAGGGGGTCTGGCCCAGTGGGGGCCCATGAGGGTCGAGGCCCACCGGGTTTTTTCCCGTTGTCCCGCTGGGCCAGTCCGACACTGGCTGAACCTCTGGGACACAAAAACAAGTTGAATATATAAAATACTGCATTTCTGTCTATAATCTTTATTTAGGTTTTAGTTCTCCTTTAAGTCTTACAAAAAACAGTTAACAAATAAAAAATGTAATCGCTATTGGGAAAAAAAGTGCTTATTTCAGGCTTACTACTAGAATTTTTTTTTTTTAAAGGAGGTTGTTCACCTTTAAATTAACTGTTCGTATGATGTAGAGAGTAGGGATGCACCGAATCCAGGATTCGGTTCGGGATTCGGCCAGGATTCTGCCTTTTTCAACAGGATTCGGATTCAGCCGAATCCTTCTGCCCAGCCAAACCGAATCCGAATCTTAATTTGCATATGCAAATTAGGGGCAGGGAGGGAAATTGTGTGACTTTTTGTCAGAAAACAAGGAAGTAAAAAAAATTTCCCTTTCCTACCCCTTATTTGCATATGCTTATTAGGATTCGGTTCAGTATTCGGCCGAATCTTTGACAGAGGATTCGGGGGTTCGGCCGAATCCAAAATAGTGGATTCGGTGCATCCCTAGTAGAGAGTGATGATCTGAGACAATTTGCGATTGGTTTTCATTTTTTATTATTTGTGCTTTTTGAGTTATTTAGCTTTCTATTCCACAGCTTTCCAGTTGCAATCAGGCCCGGACTGGCAATCTGGGGCTGCTATGAGGTGCCATAGAAAGTCAGTATTTAGTGGGCTGGTGGGGGCTGTTTGGGCCTCTGTGTACCTGAAATGCCAGGGCCTATTTAAATTCTCAGTCCGGTCCTGGTTGCAATTTCAGCAATCCGGTTGCTAAGGTACAAAGTACCCTAGCGACCATGCATTGATTTAAATAAGAGACTGTAATAAGAACAGGAAAGGGTCTGAATAGAAAGATGAGTAATATAAAGTAGCAATAACAAAAAAATGTGTAGCCTTACAGAGCATTTGTATTTAGATGGGGTCAGTGACCCCCGTATGAAAGCTAGAGTCAGAAGAAGAAGGCATAATTCAAGAACTGTAAAAAAGAAAAAAATGAAGGCCAGTTGAAAAGTTGCTTAGAATTAGCCACTCTATAACACACTAAAAGTTAACTGAAAGGTGAACCACCCCTTTAAAGATAACTGCAGTGATCTTTGGCCGGAAATCATCCTCCTAACTGGCGGTGAAACTGAGTTTATATGGAGCTGCGAAACATTACCGGCTTTTCTGCTCTTGCATCAGTGCTCCTGAGACTGTGACTTACAGAGCCGTCAGACTAGTTGGTGCACATTGTGTCTCTGGGGGATGGGAATAAGACTTAGTCAGCCTTATAGACAAACGAATGCTCATTCAGGTTTCTCTGCCTGAGTTTCAGTTAACCCTTAAAGTACCTGAGAGAAAAGGAGCAAAACCAGTCTCTAAGCTGATTTTACAGAGTCTGCCTTGTTTATTCACCAGACATTGTTTTATGCGGCTGCAGCAATGCAATGAAAAATCGCCTGCAGCAATGCACTGGCGGCGCTTCGATTTCCGAAGGCAACTTCGGGCGACTTCAGAAATTTAAGCGCTGCCAGTGCATTGCTGCAGGCGATTTTTCATTTTAGCAGGTGGAAGGCAGTTCGGGGAGATTGTTGCCCCGAAGAAGAGGCGATTAGTCTCCAGGCGACTAAATCTCCCGAATCTGCCCGTGTGCTAAAGACCTTATACTTACAGATATTATGCTTTATTATTAGTAGGAATGCACCGAATCCACTATTTTGGATTTGGCGGAACCCATACCTCCAACATTTTGGAAATAAAAAGAGGGACAAAGAAGTTGGCGCACAAAGCGCAGAATTTTTTTTGACCACACCCATTTTTGTGACCCCCTCATTACCATGTTCATTTTACAAAAATTGGCAGGTTATGAAAGTTTGAACATATTTTTTTTCAGTTATTACAGTTTTGCTAATGAAGGCGAATTGCCCTTTAAGCTGTGTATGTGTGTCTAAATTTTTCCCAAGGGACCTGTTATTTTATATTGTTACAATTACTTATTTGCTTATCTAGAAATTGTTACAAAAGTATCTTATCTGAAGCTGTGGCTGTTCTGGGCTCTCTGCCAAAAGACAATAAAGTTGGAAACTTCCACCCATATGTAATATAAGGCACTAAGTTTGCCCCAGAGCAGCAACCCATAGCAACCAATGAGATGTTTACATTTAAACAGGCGACTGGTAAATTCCGCCAGCTGATTGGTTGCTATGGGTTACTGCCCCTTGGCAAACTCAGTGCCTTTTGTTACATAACCCCCTTTGTTTCTTTTTCTGGCTGTTCAGTGCAGAGAAAAACTGGACTTTCCAGTACAAATGAGGGACTGTGGGTTGAGCTGTCAAAAGAGGGACTGCCCCTCTAAAAATTTGACAGTTGGGAGGTATGCGAACCCCCGAATCCTTTGCGAAAGATTCGGCCAAATACTGAATCCGAATCCTTACATATGCAAATTAGTGCTGGGAAGGGGAAAACATTTTTACTTCCTTGTATTCTGACAAAAAGTCATGCTATTTCCCTCCCTGCCCCTAATTTGCATATGACAAATACCTAATAAGTAGGGATGCACCGAATCTAGTATTCGCTTCAGGATTCTGCCGTTTTCAGCAGGATTTGGATTCGGCCGAATCTATCTGCCGGCCGAACCGAATCCGAATCCTAATTGGTTTGGCCGGCAGATAGATTCGGCCGAATCCAAATCGAATACTGGATTCGTTGCATCCCTACTTATTAGGTATTTGTCACTGGAGCAGTCTATTATTATCCTATACATACTATATTTATCTATATACATTCTATATATATATTCAATCTCTCTGGATCTGATTGACATGAGAAGCTGCGACTATAAGACTATAAGTCTTAAATCACAGCAAGTAGACTAACCATCCCTGGAGAGAATATTGTTACTGATATTGATAGGATTATTGGCATCAGATGATCGCCATGATTTTGTTGCTTTGAAATCACCAGTGTCAGATTGCCCATAGCAAGAATTTATCCTTGTTCCAAGACTACATTGCTTTCTATAAAGCCATGCCATTAGACTGTGGGTTAGTTTAAAGGGATACTGTCATGGGAAAAGAACACATCAGTTAATAGTGCTGCTCCAGCAGAATTCTTTACTGAAATCTATTTCCCAAAAGAGCAAACTGATTTTTTTTTATATTTAATTTTGAAATCTGACATGGAGCTAGACATATTGTTAGTTTCCCTGCTGTCCCCAGTCACGTGACTTGTGCTCTGATAAACTTCAGTCACTCTTTACTGCTGTACTGCAAGTTGAACTGATATCACCCCCTCCCTTCCCCCCCCAGCAGCCCAACAACATAACAATGGGACAGTAACGAGATAGCAGCTCCCTAGCACCAAAAAATACACTTGCTGGTTCATGAATTAAATTCTATATTGCAGTGTAAACAGTGTCATTTAGAAATAAAAACTACATCATAAAACTCATGACAGAATCCCTGTATTGACATTGTTTAGTGTAATTTCCTGGTTAAGGGATGAATTATGGTATGTGTTTTGTTTTAGAAATGATTCATAGGTAATTATCAGATTTCATTGGCCATAAACCTTAACTTCATATTAATCCCCTTGGTTTAGGAATTAGATGTTGGATATGAAAATGCTTGTGAGTTTTTGCTCATCCGCAGTCCAGGATTGTTACTGAAATGTCACGATGTCTTTGATCTCTTTCACTGAACAGCCAGAAAAAGATACAAAGTTTCTAAAACTTAATTAGAGAGCTCAGAATATGTGGCAGGTGCACTTAGATACTTTTGTAATAATTTAAGATAAGCAACGAAACAATTGTAGCAATTTAAGATAAGCAGGTCTCTTTGGAAAACTCTGACTTGCAGCTTTAAGGGCAAAGCTGTAATAAAACAAAAAACACAGAAATGTGTTTCATAACCTGCCAAATTTTATAAAATGGACATGGTAATTAGGGGGTAAAAAAATTATTTTGTCCTTCTTTCTATTTCCAAAATGTCGGAAGGTATGTTAAAGGGGTAGGCTGCTCCAATTAAAAGGCTTGTTCACCTTTAAATTAACTTTAAGTATGATGTAGAGAGTAGGGATGCACCGAATCCAGTATTTGAGATTCGGCCGAATCCTTGGTGAAAGATTCGGACGAATACCGAACCGAATCAGGAAAGGAAAAAGTGGAAAACATTCTTCTCTTGTGACGAAAAGTCACGTGATCTCCCTACCTGCCCCTAATTTACATATGCAAATTAGGATTCGGCCAGGCACACGGATTTGACCGAATCCTGCTGAAAAAGGCCAAATCCCAAACCGGATCCTGGATTCGGTGCATCCTTAGTAGAGAGGGATATTCTGTAACAATTTGCCATTGGTTTTCATTTTTTATTACTTGTTCTTTTTGAGTTATTTAGCTTTTTATTCAGCAGCTCTCCAGTTTGCAATTTCAACAGTCTGGTTGCTAAAGTAAAAAATGACCCTATAACAGATATGAACAGAAGAGGACCTGAATAAAAAGATGAGTAATACGAAGTAGCGATAACAATACATTTGTTGCCTTACAGAGCATTTGGTTTTAGATGGGGTCAGTGACCCTCATTTGAAAGTTGGAAAGAGTCAGAAGAAGGTGGCACATGATTCAAAAACTTTAAAAAAAAAAAAGAAGAAAAGATGAAGACTAATTGAAAAGTTGGTTAGAATTTGCCATTCTTTAACATAGGGAACATTAACTTAAAGGTAAACCTCTACTTTAACACCATTGGGGCCTCCAGAGAACCTGTCTCGTGTAGTCATAGGGCTTTTCATAACTTGTAGTCCTGTTTATAGGAATTTAAAAATTAGCCACAGTATTGTACAATGTAGGGAGTTGCTGTTAGACATAGGTGAGGCTCTAGTGTTCATTGGCGTGTCCTGTCTGGTGTTTGCCTTTAAGGCAATACTGCAATGGAATGTAGCTTGCTTGTCCCTTGTACTTGTAACATTGCTCTTTGTATACAACATTCACATGACTATAAAGTGACACGCGGACACAATGCCCTACCCCTCATTTCCCTCTTTCTGGCTCAATGTGGCCTTTGTTTAATCTCTTAAACACTATCCGGTTACCCGGGCTTGAGTTACAGGATGCTGAAGTCCTGTTCAATGTACTGTCAGTTCCTATGCGTGTTTACTTGTGCAATAATTCATTAAATTGCAGCCATCCGTCTCAAACTGTCACTGAGATAACACGGCAGTTGGGATCTATAAAAGCAAATCTACGTGTTGAGAGGAGGTGTTTATTTTTGAGATTTATGGTGGTGGCAGACGAGGCTACTGGGGGAGATTAGTCGCCAGCGACAAATCACCTCATCTACGGGCAACTAATCTCCCCTAAATGCCTTTCTGCCGGCTAGAAGTGGTCAGTAAAAATGGGGGGTTATTTATCAAAATCCAAATTTATCCCATTATTTTATGAAATATACTCCGACCAAATCCACACGGGTTATTTATCAATAGATTTTCCCGAAAAATTCCAGTTCGGGGAAAAAAAACTCGAAAACCGTCCGAAAATTTGAATCGTACAAATTTTTGGATTTTTGCCCGAAAACCATGCAAACTTAGAATTTTTGCACGAAATCCAGCACAGATCAGGATATCTTCGGAACTTCTCCCATTAACGTATATACTACCTCAGCAGGTCTGAGATGCCGGATTTCGGATTTTGACTTATTCCATTCTCAGGGTATAATAAATTGAAAAAAAATTTAGTTTTTTTTTCACTAAAATCAGATTTTATAGTAAAAAAAACCTAGAATTTTTCAAGTTTTTGGCATTCGAAACTTTAATAAATAACCCCAGTAGTGTTTAATTTTTCTCAGGCTATCTAATAATTATTGGGGCCTAATATTAACTGCAGGACAGGCCTAGCTCAAGGACAGTATAAGAGTATGAGACTGAGTAGTTAAATTATTGACCCATGTATGGGGCCAAATGACAGATTCCTTGATGTATAACTGGCCAGGGCTCAGACATTTTGATCAGACTAAGGGGATAATCCTGTCATATGAGGACTATATACTTGCTTCTCTCTGGAGGTCCCCCATGTGATCCGAATATTGGTCCAAATATCCAAATATCCCAGATCATTGTATTAGTCCCATCACCTGGTTGAATGGCAAACTTTTCAATCAAACCAAATCTTCTGGTGTATGATAGTGGTGAGTGCACCAAACAGAGGAATCTTCCATTGACCGGTTTTAGTTCCATTAAAGGAGAAGGAAAGGCTAAACTTAAGCTTTATTAGAAAGGTCTATATAAATACACCAGTAAACCCTCAAAGTAATGCTGCTCTGAGTCCTCTATCAAAAGAAACACCACATTTCTTTCCTTCTATTGTGTACTCATGGGCTTCTGTATCAGACTTCCTGTTTTCAGCTTCAACCTCCAGGGCTAGGGCTTGAGCATGCTCAGTTTGCTCCTCTCCCCCTCCCCCCTCCCCTCCCTGCTGTAATCTGAGCCCAGAGCTATGAGTGAGCAGAGAGAGACTTAGGCAGGAAGTGATGTCACACCAAGCCAATATGGCAGCTGCTATCCTAAACAAACAGAGAACACTTCTAGAGCTGTTTACTCAAATCAGCACTGGACCTTATCATCCCTTATCCTCCCTCGTTACCAGTTTGTGTAGAAATGACATTGGATTGATTTGGTCAGTATAGTTTTGCCATTATACATTGCTCTCAACTCCTCTGAGGGACAAGGGAAAATTGAGTGAAGTGCATTTTGGTCTGTGACCCTGTACCCTGTTTGTGATGTCATCAAGTCATACACCCCCAACTCCAAATGTGTGGGGATAGTAAATGGCAACGGCTTACCTGCATGGATCTTGAAACCCACATGTGAATGAGTCCTTTGGGTATTTTAATATAAATTACCCATTACAGGTATAGGACCTGTTATCCAGAATGCTCGGGGCCTGGGGTTTTCCGGATAACGGATCTTTCCTTAATTTGGATCGTCATACCTTAAGTCTACTAGAAAAATATGTAAACATTAAATAAAGCCAATAGGCTGGTTTTGCTTCCAATAAGGATTAATTATATCTTAGTTGGGATCAAGTGCAAGCTACTGTTTTAGAGAAAAAGGAAATCATTTCTAAAAATTTGGATTGTGGATAAAAATGGAGTCTATGTGAGACGTCCTTTCCATAATTCGGAACTTTCTGGATAACGGGTTTCCGGATAACCAATCCCATGCCTGTACTATCCAACCAATAGCCTTCCTCTTAGCCACCTCACTTGCCCATGCGTTTTATCTGTTTCTCTCGTATGACTTATGTTGCATGAGATAAATCCCCAAGGGAAAGGAAGCACACACCCTAGAGTGAATACAGCACCCTCCCAACTCTAAATAAAGATCTTCTTCCCTCAGATGTTTAAATGGATATTAATATTAAGAATGAACTACGAGAGGCCTTTAAGAATAAAAAAACAAGACTGATTCATTGGGTTCCTGGAAATGAAGGCTCGCTACCTCTCCTCAGTCCTTCCAGGAAAGCCAGCATGTGATGTACCCAATTATCTCCTTCAGGCTTCCCTACTAATTTGTTTGTGGTGAGAACAGTAGCACATTGCAACCTAAAGAGTGTGGATCATCTGTCCCTGTATTCTTCCTGTTTCTAAAGGAAAAATATACTTACTTTATGGTAGGGATTATGTTCTTGAATTTCACTTAAATTGAGGATTGTTAGCTTGTTATAAGTAAAAAACCAACCACATAGCGATCATTATGTTTTTCCGGAAATGGCATGTTTGTAAGTCTCTGAAGACAAGGGCCAGAAAGATATGGTATGAGGGTTCAACCAACCAATGGACATTTTCCATCAGGGCTTAAAGGGATACCATCATGTTTTTTTTCACCCAAAATACATCAGTTAATAGTGCTGCTGCTGCAGCAGACTTCTGCACTGAAATCCGTTTTTCAAAAGAGCAAACAGATTTTATTATATTTAATTTTGAAATCTGACATGGAGCTAGACATATTGTCCGTTTTCCAAGTGCCCCCAGTCATGTGACTTGTTCTCTGATAAACTTCAGTCAGTTTACTGCTGCATTTCAAGTTGGAGTGATATCGCACACACACTCAGCAGCCCATCAACAGAACAATGGGAAGGTAACCAGATAACAGCTAAGAACAACACGCAATAGTAAAAATCCACGTCCCCCTGCAACTCCTTCCATTACATTGAGTAGGAGAAACAACAGACTGCCAGAAAGCAGTTCCATTCTAAAGTGCTGGCTCTTTCTGAAAGCACATGACCAGGCAAAATGACCTGAGATGCACCTACACACCAATATTACAACTAAACATATACACTTGTTGGGGTAGGAATTAATTTTTACATGGTAGATGGAATTATTTGCAGTGTAAGTGTAATTAAGAATTAAAAATGACACCATAAAAATCATGACAGAATCCCTTTAAAATCCTAAATCCTCAGTTCACCTGGAAAAGGAGTTATCAGCATAAATAGTACATTTCGCGATTAGCCAAACTCTTTGAGCAAACCTAGCTGCTCTTTGTGGCCTCAAAGAAATTAAAGGCAAGGTGGGTTCTAGCCAAAATGTCTGTCTGGGTGCAATCTAACAGTGAATGCTTACCTATTTCTTGACTATTTTTTGGAACTAAACAAATCTGACTTTGGTTTAAGACAACAAAGAGGGGCCCTGAATCCGCAAAGATTGACCTATGTTTTGGACATTGCTGGGTTTGCTGGACTCAACCCTATTGACTGGATAACACAATCACGTTGCTAAGGCACACAGAAAACTAGTGTTATGCAATTTGTTGACCTTTCAGTTCTACTCCATGGCATTACCCAGCGTAATGAAGGCACAGCTATATTGGAAATCATTTATCATCTGTATAGCCAGATGTATTTCTCTGCTTTCCGTAAGTTGAATGTGCTTACACTCATAGCAAATAAACCTGCGCTGTTTGCTGGGTCTCCCACGGTGAAGAAGTTTAACTTGCTAAAGGAACAGGGTCAGGATCCATATGCGAAGGAGCCCGGTATTCTAGTATGCGCCGTGATTTATATCCTGTCATCCCCGAGAGCCTGGGATGCCAAGGATCTGCAATTGCCAAAAAATGTCAGTCCCCTTGTAAGAGGCCCCGGCTATACCAGAATCACAGCCGCCTGCCCATGTACACCTTATTGTATCCTCCAATATCACTACCAAATCAATCACTGAAGGTTTAATGCTAACGAGCCTCCTCCCTACTCTGCCTCCACATCTGGATGGAAATTCCTTCTTAGCACTGAGGTCACTGGGACCCTGGGTATATGGCAGAGCACACAGGCTTCTCTCTACATGGGAAAGGAAGAGGAGTCCAGGGGTCCCCCCTCCTTACAAAATAAGGGTTTTTTAAAACATAAATGTTCCTAATTGCTTTGGAAATGTGCCACCCACATCCAGTTTGGATTCCTTAACCCTTTTGTGCATGGCTCTCTCCACATTATATTTCTAATGCCTTGTGTGCAGTATCCAATCAGTCATACATACATACATACATACATACATGCTGTTCCTTTTTTTGGAGCCTTTACTTAACTACATCAGTAGGAGCTGCCATACCAGTGCTTTATAGATATCTGGCTGATCAACCTGGTCTCCATAGGCCCCCATTATAATCTGGTCATTTGCCCAGGGCCACTGTCTCTCTAATTAAAAGTATTTTCAATCATTACATGTTAGGGCCCTTTTATATTTGGCAAGATTTACTGGGAGCATTCATGTAAGTCTTAGCATTAAATAAAAATTATAATACAGGTATTGGACCTGTTATCCAGAATGCTCGGGACCTGGTGTTTTCCAGATAACTGATATTTCTGTAATTTGGATCTTCGTACTTTAAATCTACTAGAAAATCCTGTAAGCATCAAATAAACCCAATAGTCTTGCTCTGCTTGCAGTAAGGATGAATTATATCTTTGTTTGGATCTTGTACAAGCTAATGTTTCATTATTACAGAGAAAAAGGAAATATTTTTTTTTAAAATTTGGATTATTTGATTACAATGGGGTCTATGGGAAATGGCCTTTTTGGATAATAGGTTTCTGGATAATGGATCCCATACCTGTATAAAGCAACGTATAATAGAGTCCTGCCTTTCTAAGTGTGGTTGTTTTATTGTGGCCATGAGTCATTTATACTGGATTAATTTCAAGGGAGATTTGAGCCCGGGTCTCATTTGTATTCCAGGATCCTAATGGAATATAGAAAGCTCCTCACACATAACTTAAACGCACTGTAAGGTGTCCTTAGGGTATCTCCAATGCTAAGCATAGCCCCTTCCCATGCTGTAGAGGTATCTCATTAAGGAGCCCAGCAGTATCATTATTAAGTCTCTATGTGAGGCTGTGGACTGAAGCTAATCACCGGTGTTTTCTTTCCTTCCTTTGCAGCACCAATGTGGTCATGAATTATTCAGAGATCGAGTCTAAGGTTCGAGAGGCGACCAACGATGACCCCTGGGGACCTTCTGGGCAGCTCATGGGAGAGATAGCCAAGTAAGTAATCACCCATGCTCCAGGAGGAGCAAGACATTATTAGATGAAGTTGGAAATTCACCTTGTGAAGGGCTGTGAAAAGTTTCTGCTGGGTTTTCTAACTCTGGTGTATTCGGTACATTTGATGACATCAGTTTGGCTGCAATGGAATGCAGTTAGGCACGAGGGGAGCTGAATTCCATGTAGGAAAGGCAGTGATAGCAGCCTTGAAATATTCTAACTTTTTGCATTTTGGTTTTAATGTTTCCCTTGAATCCTCGGACTTTAAAGGAGAAATAAATTAATAAACCCCCATCCATTTTAATGTATTTCACATATAGCACACATGACTTTTTAGTAGCCTAAAAGCTCTACAGAAGAGCACCTTAAATCTGGTAATCCAGGTTCCAAGCATTCCTAGATAACAGATCCCATCAGTTAGAGTGCAGGGTTGAATGAAACATGTCCTTATTTTATGAAAAGGTGCAGGTTCCTGCAAAGAAACTCATTCACTGTAGGCAGACTTAAGGTGGCCATAGACACACAGATAATATCGTACGAAACGAATTTTCGTCCGATATTCGTTGCGTGTATGGTGGAAAAAGAGCCGACCGATATCAGCAGAAGACTTAGATATCGTCGGCTCGTCGATCGGGCTGGACGGAAAGTTGTTAGTGCTGAATCGTCAGATACAGGTAGAATTCTATTGTTTCTTCCCGTATATCTACCTGTATATCTGCCGATTCAGCTCTACACGTGTGTATTGAAACAAACAATCTTTCTTGGAAAGATCTTTTCCAAGAAAGATCGTAATTGTTACGTCTATGGCCACCTTTACACTTTACAACCCCCAAATGAGGGGGTAGACGCTCATCTATGTGAATCCACCGGCTCCTTATTAATGAGTGTAAACATTTAATAGACTTTTACAGACACAGAACCACTGGTGTATGTGTATAACATTCTGTGCAATATATCTCTGCCAGCCGCATGCAAAAATGAATTAAACATGAAACATGCAGGAGTTCACGCTTGTTATGTCAAACGACTTGTTCCTTTCTAGTATGGGAGCGGAACGTTCAGGATCAGGTATTGGAGCAAAGAGAGAGTCTACCATCATTCATTCTCTGTATAGTAGAGAGCAAAAAAACTTTGCCCTGTCCCACTAAGTAGGGTTGCCCTTACAGCTGAACTATCAATCTCCACTACCTCCAGAAACGAAACTACACCTAATGACCGGAAATGTGCAGAGCTTCTATTTGTAATCCCGGCCAATGGCGGTTTACCCTCTGTTCATGGCCTTCTCTGTTCATTGGAGAGTTTTTTGGGACTTGTGAAAGTCATGATGCCAGCTATGATTAAGGAAAGTTGCACTTGATGACTGCTGGACATAACCTGAGCAATACAGCC